>NW_012116265.1:1472697-1488854 GCF_000951035.1 Colobus angolensis palliatus | reverse complement strand
GGCTAGTTTTTTGTATTTTTTAGTAAAGACTGGGTTTCACCGTGTTAGCCAGGATGGTCTCGATCTCCTGACCTTGTGATCTGCCCGTCTCAGCCTCCCAAAGTGCTGGGATCACAGGCTTAAGCTACCGCGCCCGGCCAAAACTCATAATATTTTAAGCAAGTTTATGAATTTGTGTTGGGTCTCATTCAAAACCCATCCTAGGCCACATGTGGCCTGCAGACCACAGGTTGGACAAGCTTGGTTTAAATCAAAAGAAGCATGCAATAATTACAGTGACAAACACTCTTGTTTAGAAAATCACCAGGGAGGGTTACATCTGTGGTTGGTTGTATGTCTTGCTTGAAACTATGAAAGGACTGTTTAATTGCTACTCCGAAGAGGAAGGTATAATCTAATTTGTTTAGGAAGGTAATTGCTAAAAGCAGCAACTATTTTAAAGAGGGATTTTACAAGTTGATGCAAACTTCATACCTTCCCCCACAAGAAAAACTTGGTCTTTTTAAGTATAAAGGGGAGATATTATGCAGACAAAAATATTCTGACTTTGTCAATGAGGGCAAATATGACATTTACCCTTCATTAATGTTTACGATTTGCTAGGCACAATTCCAGTCATTTTGCACTCATGATTTCATTTAATACGCTTAACCTCACAATAGATACGATTATCCCTGTTTAAAAGACAAGGAAACTGTGCTTTTTGGAGGTTCATTTATAATAATTTGCCCAAAATCCCACAACTTGTAATGCACAAAAGCAGAATTTCAACCCATGTCTCTCTGATTTAAAAGCCCAAGCTCCTAACCTTGAATAAATCAGTAGTGTTAGGGAAAATTGCAACCTTCTGATATTACAAATATGGATGGCTTTCAAGTTGTCCCCATAGTGCTATTTTGGAACTGTTTTATTTTGCATTACTGACACAGGGTAAACACTAATAAATACTTGTTGAATGAATAAAAGAACTGTAGTCTGACCCTCTTTCCCTTTATTTTTTTGAAACAGGGTCGTCTCTGTCCCCAGGCTGGAGTTCAGTGGTGCAATCACAGCTCACTGGAGCCTTGAACTCCTGGGCTCAAGCAAACCTCCCATCTCACCTCCCAAGTAGGTGAGACTATAGGCACATACCACCATGCCCAGCTCAAAACTTTTTGTAGAGATGAGATCTCCCTGTTGCCCAGGCTGGTCCCCAACTCCTGGCTTTAAGCTATCCTCCCACTTGGGCCTACCAAAGAGCTGAGATTACAGGTGTGAATCACCACACCTGGCCAGACTCCTATTTTTAAAAATTTACAAAATCAATAAATTAGGTGTTAAGCAAGTCTGACTGAAATACAAAGGGAAAAGAATAAAGGCATTAAGCAACTTTGCAGATTTCTCATCACCCACTTGTGCCATTTTTATTAAGCATCTACTATGTGCCAAAAGGAAGGTGCCACATATTTGGGAATATAAGGAGCAAAAAAATTTAGTCCCCACCCTGGGCATCAGGAAAACAGATAAACTATAACTCAAAATGTTAAGTGCTGTCAGGGAGAGATCCACAAAGTTCTCTTAGAACACAGATCACCAAATTCAACTCAACAACTCAACCTGTGTGGGAGTCAGAATGGTTCACCAAATACTTAAGTACCTGACATGTGAGCAGGGCTGTACAGGAAAATTGTTTTCTGGGTGAAGGAGGAAACAGAGAAGAAAGGGCTTTCCATATAGAGGCTTGAAGTTGTGTAGGTGCCTGACAAAATCCCACATGACAGAAGCTGTGCGTATAAGCAAGCTTATGTATGTGCACATGTACAGCAACTGGTATGGCAACTAGAAGAGGTACACTGAAGGTCAGTCGCAGTGGCTCACACCTGTAATCCCAGCACTCTGGGAGGCCGAGGCAGGAGGATCACCTGAGGTCTCAGGAGTTCAAGACAAGCCTGGCCAGCATGGTGAAACCTCATCTCTACTAAAAATACAAAAATTAGCTGGGTGTGGTGGCACACGCCTGTAATCCCAGCTACTTGGGAGGCTGAGGCAGGAGAATTGCTTGAACCCAGAAGGCGAAGGTTGCAGTGAGCCAAGATCACGCCACTGCATCCAGCCTACCCAACAGAGTGAGAGTCCATCCAAAACTGAGAGGTTTGGATTTTGTTCTGTAACAGGGTCAAGAAATTTTTAAGCAGGTTTGTTTTTAAAAAGTAACTGACAATACAATTGAAAATGGACTAGAGTAGGGAGAAATGGGTGACAGGACATGAAAGACGAATAGTTCCTGGGAAAGATTATAGGGATCGAAAGAATAAGGAGTAATAAAGGAAAGGACAATTCTGGCATAGGATAAACAAGATTTCATGACCAACTGGAAGTAGGAGATGAAAAAAGACATAAAACAAAGACATGAAGAGTTACAGTTTAGGAAACTGAGAGTGAAGCCATTAAGATTGAGAAAACAGCACATTTGGCAGGAGAACAAAATGAATACCACCTTAAACCTGGAAGACATCCAGGTTGAGGGATGCACATTCTCTGGCTTAGGGTCAAAGGAACAGCCAACCGTTTTCCCCTATCTAGGATATAAGGAGCGACTAGTCATTTCCCATAGTTATCCAGCCCTTCTGTGCTTCTGACTGCCCTCAGGGTCCCATGCTTTCCCCAACACATAAAGACACCCTTTCATTCCTATACCCAAACCCGTCTCCCTGATGCACCTTTATGGCATGGGGAACCTTAAGCGGTAAAGTGGATTTCGCTAGCTCCCCAGTCTATTCTTCCTTCCATCTAAACAGACCCCACAGAAACTCAAAACATAAGCATTATCTTTCTATCAAACCATCTTTCCCGATTTCAACCAAACAAATATGAAGGATCTGTTAAATAAGCAATTAAACAAAACTAAGCCAGAATACTAATTTATTAAATTTATTTATAAGAAATACAATTGTCAAAGCAGCAGCTCTCACCCAAAAGAACAGTCCATTATCTCCCTGGAGCAGACTTAGATTGAAACTTAAACACTGTTTCGATTCAAACATTGCTTACTGAAATGCCAAGAAATCAAAATAGTAATTAATGGATAGTAATTAATGTAGCCATTGATTACCATGTAACTCTGGGTCACTATTGTGTGTGACTCAATCTTGTTTTACTAACAAGATTGAGGACTTCAAAAATGAGTGAAGATTGCTAAGAGTACCTTAATAATAGGGTTGTCTTCCCTATTCTACTGTCGAAATACGGACGAAATGAGCGACTATACACAAAAATACATTCTCAGCTGGAACGCTACAATGTATCATCACAATAAGGAAAAGTATAAAATAATTAAATGGAAAAACATGGACGTGTTTCATAACATACTCAAGACAGAAAAGAGCAAAACTCACCAAATGTTTAAATTATGAGTTATTTCAACTTTTACAAAAATAGAACAAATATACAATTCTTTAAACTGTGTCAGAATACAGGAAAGAAAGAATGAGATCAGACCCCAAACTGAGGGCAAAGTGGTGGGCATGGATAAACCAAACAAAAATAAATTCGACTTAACGTAGGAGCAGTTTCACTCTACTGTACTTTGAGATATCCAGAATATTTAAAGGAGGAGAACCAGGAGTCTTCCCCTGGCCCCCAGTGGTCTTTCATCATAGAAAATCTGTTGAGAAGAGGCAAGAGGAGGTATGTGAAGAAAAAAGGGAGGAGCAGCATTCCTTTGCGACCTGTCCGCGTCTCCTGACTGATGGAAGTAGGGACCAAACGGACGTTCCCAGGGTCTTAGAAAAGCCCTCCCTTCCCTCGCTCCAGCTGTTACCTTCCACTTCCTCCGTGCCCTCCATCAGCATATCCTTTGTAAAGTTTGAAATCTGGCCAGTGAGGGAAGCCAGGCTGCCCCCGACATGACCCAGAGACTGGCCCAGTCCGGAGCCGAGGCCCCCAAGCCAGGACGACATCGCAGCGAGTTTAGAGAATGACCTGGTCCGCTCGGGAAAAAAAAAAAAAAAAAAAGTTTAGCGCCGTCGGACGATCTGACCAAGTATCCTTGAACGCCTGCCTTCGCGAGACAGGATATGACAACACAAAGCGGGGTTCTCAAGCAAGGCCGACTCCAGGTTCTGCCTAGAAACGCAGAGGCCTGGCCTGGAATTTTACCAGGGTCCCGCCTCGAGTGACACAGTCACCCACGGAGGGCCTTCTGCTCATTCCCACTGTCCAGATTGGGCCACTTCTTCCTCAGCTCTAGTGAGTTTCCCCAGTTCCGTGGGCTACTCCTGCCAACTCGACGCCGGCCGCCATCACACTCGCTCGGAAAGCGGCAGCAGATCATAGAAAGGCGCCGCGGTGGCGTAGACAGGCCCCGCGAAGCCGCCGGACGTGTCCTTGGCGCAAGGGAGGCTGGGATCGCGGAGGACCGCGCGCGGGTTGGATAGACTGCAGCCTGCGCCTAGCGCAAGGTTAGGTACACGCAGCCGGCCGGCTTTGGCTGGGGTAGGAATGGCCTGAACAACTGGGGCATCGCGGCGCTCCTCGGACTCCTGCAGCTGCGTTTCAAAGCAGAGCCGACCCTTGGTGGGTAGTCCGGGGACCCTGCGAACCCTCCTTGTGTTGTTGAAACCTAGTGTTTTAATCGGGACTGCCTCCAGCGGTGCCTGGAGACTTGGCGGGGACGTTCCATTGCGCAGGAAGCGGCTTCAAATAGCTTACACGCGTCACTGTATCGATTAGCTGCTCCGTGACAGGCACTATGGTAGGAACTGAGGCTGCAAAGATAGAACGGACGGGTTGCAAAAAAGAAAAAAGAAAGAAAAGGAAAAAAAAAGATGGGTTGAAAATTCAGGTGTCCAAGCAGGAAACACACTTTCCTTCTGTAGGAGAAATCTCTGGTGCCTTTATAGCTCACAATTGAAACCCTATCTTCTTTAACATTCGACGAGCTATTTTCGTGAAGCTGCCCTCACCCAAGTAGTTGAAAAACGGTCAACCGTTTTTCAAAATGACTCTTTAGAGGACAGCAGGGCAACTTAATAGAGAAGTGCCATTTAGTGTCAACGCTCCTATGGTATTGGCGGCACTCGCTATGCAAGTGCTACACCTCCCTCAGTCCTGTTACCCACACTGTGGCTGTAACACAGTGTCCTGCCTTGCTTGCTTCCTTCCCTAAAGGAAGAAAAGTTGTCATGTGACTTTCAAGCAATTGGTGCAGGATACGTGGACACACAGCATCTAGCCAGGGAGACTTCCACATTTTTTGGTTTCAAAAGGATAGAGATCTGCAGTTCTTTTAAGCATAGCAATAAATATACTGGCATCTTTCACTTAGATTATATTCACAAGAGGGGCTACTGCAGATTGCACAGTTTGTGAACAGAACATTGGGAATGCCTCTAGTATTTGAGATCTGATGGCACCAGGCAATAGTAGTTCTCCCTGAAAGCTGATTTTTTTTTTTTTTGATATGGAGCCTCGCTCTGTGACCCAGGCTGGAGTGCAGTGGCGAGATCTCGGCTCACTGCAACCTCCGCCTCCCGGGTTCAAGCGATTCTCCTGCCTCAGCCTCTGAAGTAGCTGGGACTACAGGCGCCCATTCTTCTTTTTACTGATGAGAAACCAGTGCCCAGAAATGTGAAGTAACCCATCCAAGGCCATACAGCTAATAAGTGACAGACCCAGGCAGCCAGGCTTCGGAGCCTGCACATCTAACCACTGGGCTATGACGTTCACGTGAATGCAGGGAAAGCAGTTAATAAACACTTCAAGAATGACATGTAAATTTTATTTTAAGCACATTCAAATATCCAGTGTGACTCCTGGATGTTAAAAAAAAAAAAAAAAAAAAAAAGCAGGGCCGGGGGCAGTGACTTACACCTGTAATCCCAGCACTTTGGGAGGCCAAAGCAGGCGGATCACCTGAGGTCAGGCATTCAAGACCAGACTGGCCAACATGGTGAAACCCCATCTCTACTAAAAATACAAAAATTAGCCAGGTGTGGTGGCAGGCACTTGTCACGCGCGTCCATGTGAAGAGACTACCAAATAGGCTTTGTGTGAGCAATAAAGCTGTTTATTTCACCTGGGTGCAGGTGGGCTGAGTCCGAAAGAGAGTCAGCAAAGGGAGTTAAGGGTGGGGCAGTTTTATAGGATTTAGGTAGGTATTGGAAAATTACAGTAAAAGGGAGTTGTTCTCTGGTGGGCAGGGGTGGAGGTCACAAGGTGCTGGGTATGGGAGCTTCTGAGCCAGGAGAAGGAATTTCAAAAGATAATGTCATCAGTTAAGGCGGGAACCAGCCATTTTCACTTCCTTTGTGATTCTTCAGTTGCTTCAGGCCATCTGGATGTATATGTGCAGGCTTGGGCTCAGAGGCCAGACATTCCTGTCTTCTTATATTAATAAGAAAAATAAAATAGTGTTGAAGTGTTGGGGCAGTGAAAATTTTGTGCGGTGGTATGGAGAGATAATGGGCGATGCTTTTCAGGGCTGCTTCAAGCGGGATTGGGGCGGCGTGGGAACCTAGAGTGGGAGAGATTAAGGTGAAGGAAAATTTTGTGGTAAGCGGTGACATTGTGGGGTTGTTAGAAGGAGCATTTGTCGTATAGAATGATTGGAGATGGCCTGGATGTGGTTTTGTATGAATTGAGAAACTAAACGGAAGACACAAGGTCCAAATAAGAGAAGGAGAAAAACAGGTATTAAAGGACGAAGAATAGGGAGGACCCAGGACATCCAATTAGAGAATGCCCAAGGGGGTTCAGTGTAATTGGTTGGCAAGTTTTTGGGCTCTATGACTGAGTGTTTTTTATGTTGTCATACACCAGGCCAGATTGATTTCGGTAAAAACAACACTCTTCATTTAAAAATATACAGAGCCCTCCTTTTTCAGCAGTGAGTAAGTCAAGGCCTTGGCGGTTTGGAGGACAACTGCAGCTAGAGAGTCAACTTGGGCCTGGAGGACTGATAAAGTTTGTGATATGTCTGTGATGCTAGCAGAGAAGTCATTAGAGAGGCTATGGAAGGTTGTGACAGAGGTTGAAATGCCTGCTATTCCAGTACTGAGAGCAATAGTGGAGGTAGAAAGTCCTAAACCGACAAGCAAGGGAATTAGTGGAATAACTCTTTTTTTTTTTTGAGGCAGAGTCTCGCTCTGTCGCCCGGACTGGAGTGCAGTGGCCGGATCTCAGCTCACTGCAGGCTCCGCCTCCCGGGTTTACGCCATTCTCCTGCCTCAGCCTCCCAGAGCTGGGACTACAGGCGCCCGCCACCTCGCCCGCCTAGTTTTTGTATTTTTAGTAGAGACGGGGTTTCACCGTGTTAGCCAGGATGGTCTCGATCTCCTGACCTCGTGATCCACCCGTCTCGGCCTCCCAAAGTGCTGGGATTACAGGCTTGAGCCACCGCGCCCGGCCGGAATAACTCTTTTTTTGTCATGTCAGTGTCATAAGGGGAACAGGAAGCTCTTCATAAGGGGAACAGGAAGCTCTTCGGTTACATTTGCAAATTGAATTTTGGGAGTAAGAAAAACTAGTGTGCATGTGCCTGTCCAATTAGCAGGTAGACACATGTAGGTAGAGGATCCACAGAGGAAGAAGGATCCCTTGCCTTGTGCAAGGCAAAACTGGAAATGCAAAGTAAAAAGATGAGAAGGAGAGCTGGAAGGGGTGTCTTTTACCCAGACTCCTAGGGCTTCAGCTAGGGCGGCAGCGTCAGAGGTTGTAATGGGGACTGACGCAGTAACTGTGTAGAGGGGGAGGTTTGATTTTCATGGTGTATGAGAAAACGTTGAGTGTCTACGAGCAACCTTTCAGTGTTATTTTTGGGGCTGGGTATAAGTAAAGAAGAAGAGGGCCTGGGAGGACAGTCTCATGAGCAAGGGGAAGGTAGCCAAGGATAGAGTGAAATACAGGGTAAGTGTCTTCCTAAGCAGTAATTACTGCTAATGTTTTTAAGTTTGCCTGTATTGATAGAGGGCTTCTCTGTAATACGGAGCTGGAAGGCTCCAATTGTCTCAGTGATGCGTGTAGTTACACTTTGGAGATAAAGAGTGAAGGAACATCGAGAAGGTGAAAGGTTACCCAGGGGAATTCCAGTGGGTCTTTGCTGAGAGATACATAAAGGAGTGGCCACAGGAATAGTAGTTTGTGTTGTGAGGGGTCCAAATTTGGGGGGAGTAGAGTTGATATAAGGAGAAAGGTTTTTTAAGTAAGTGTGGAGGATGGCGGCAGCTTGCTGATGTGAAATATCTGGGGAGGTCTTGCTGGACCTGTCTAGAAAGTAAAGAAGTTCTTTGGGAGGGAAAAGGTGAGGTCTATTAAAGGAAGTTCGGAGGTGTACGGAGACAGGAGATGTTGACCAGTCTGTATGTAAGGTGGGGACAGCTGTGTAGGCACAGGAAGAAAGGGAAATGCAAAGCTAGCAATTGTTCGCTAAGGAGGGATTAGAAACGGCTAGGAGAGAGTGAGTAAGATTGATAGTATGGTGGAGATAGCTGGGGAGAGGTAGAGGGTGGCATAAGGATGGGAATGAGAATAAGAGTGAGTATAAAAGTAAAGAATAGAATTTCATCAGGGTGGAAGTATTGGAGGGTGCCCTGCCAGCAAAGATCATCTAGCCACTCTAAGAGGGAGTTAAGAGTGGCAGTTTGGGGATAGCACCAGGAGATATCAGCTGTGATGGCTTAGAGAAACAGTGTAAACCGGCAGTGTAAACAAGAGTTTAGAATAGTGAGAATGGTGAATAGGAGTATGACTAGACAGAAGATAGTAGGGATGACAAGTTTTTGGGGCACAGTCCAAATAGTGAGGGTGACTGTGTAAAACCCTGTTGCAAAAAGTAGGGTAAGGACGAACAGACCTAATAGAATGAAGAGATGTATTAGGCTCATGAGGGTTATTACTGTTCTTCAGAAATGCAAGTGAGTTTAACGGAAGTAGGGGAGAGTGTTTGCGACTTCCAGGAGGAGGAGGAGGGATTAGGCTGGCTGTCCGACGGATACAGCTTTATTCTGGAACGGTGAACCCAGTGGGGAGGATCCTGCAGGCGGATGGGAGTCGGGGTACTATAGATGACTAAGTAGGGTCTGGTCCATCGAGGTTGTAGAATTTGAGGGGTCAGGTTTTTAACAAGAACTAATCATCCAGCTAGGTGTCTTCATATGGCTGGGAATCTGGAGTAGGCAAGAGAAGATTAGCGGCCTGGCGAATTTCCTGTCTAGCCTGCTGGAGGACTAGAAGATTGTCACCTAGAGGACTGGTGTCTGGGACGAGGTTGGGGCCGAGCAAGAAACTGCATCCATTTAAAAGTTCAAATGGACTGTACCCTGTAGCATCTTGAGGACAGGCTCTAATTCTGAGAAGGGCAAGAGGTAAAAATACTGTCCAGTCCTTTTTAAGTTGGAGGCTGAGCTTGGTGAGGTGTGTCTTTGAAAGACCATTAGTCCGTTCTACCTTTCCTGAAGATTGGGGATAGTAAGGGATATGAAGGTTGCACTGAATACCAAGAGCCTGAGAAACTGCTTGGGCGTTTTGACTAGTAAAGGCTGGTCCGTTATTGGACTATATAGAGGTGGGAAGGCCAAACTGAGGAATTATGTCTGACAGAAGGGAAGAAATGACCACGGTGGCCTTCTCAGACCCTGTGGGAAAGGCCTCTACTCATCCAGTGAAAGTGTCTACCCAGACCAAGAGGTATTTTAGTTTCCTGACTCGGGGCATGTGAGTAAAGTCAATTTGCCAGTCCTGGGCAGGGGCAAATCCCCGAGCTTGATGTGTAGGAAAGGCAGGGTTCCTGAATAATCCCTGAGGAGTAGTAGAATAGCAGATGGAACCCTGAGAAGTGATTTCCTTGAGGACAGATTTCCACAATGGAAAGGAAATGGGAGTTTCTAAGAGACGGGCTAGCAGCTTTTAACCTACATGGAAGAGGTTTTGAAATGACAACAGAATAGAATGGGCCTGTGAGGTTGGAAGGAGATATTTTCCTTGGTCTAAGAACCATTTGCGTTATGTGGGAAGAGATTGATAGGTGGAAGTTTCAGTCTGTGAGTAGGTGGGAGTGACTGATGAGAAGGAGAAAAACTGGCCGTGAGGGACAGAAGTTGGAAGGCTAGCTGCTTCTTTAGCTGCCTTATCAGCAATAAGTGTTGCCCAGAGCAGTGGGATCTGACGCCTTTTGATGGCCCCTGTAGTGAACGACTCCAGCTTCCTTTGAAAGTAAAGCAGCCTTGAGAAGAGTTTTTATTAAAGAGGCATTAATGATGGAGGACCCTTGCGTGGTGAGGAAACCTCTTTCTGCCCATATAACAGCATTGTGGTGCAGGATATGGAAGGCATATTTAGAGTCAGTATAAATATTGACACGTAGTCCTTTTGCAAGAGGGCTTGAGTTAAGGCAATGAGTTCGGCTTGCTGAGAGGTAGTGGAGGAGGGCAGAGCAGTAGCCTCAAGGATAGATGTGGAAGATACTACTATAGCATAGCCTGCCTTTGCTGGTGAATGGCAATTAGGCCTGCGGTCAATAAACCAAGTGTGATCAGGGTGAGGAACAGGAAAGAAGGAAATATGGGGAAATGGAGTGAATGCCAAGAGATACAGTCATGGGGATCAGGTGTGGTATCAGGAATAATGTGGGGGCTAGCCTAAAATAGTAAGGTCAAGTTGTTCGGACAGAAAGGCTACAGGGCACAGTCCCAGCTCTTGTGTAAGAATTCCAACCACACAGCCCTGCACTTCAGCTGTGTGTAATGAAAAAAGGGTTGGGATGAGTTAGGGAGAACTAGTGTGGGAGCAGCTTTTAGCGCTGTTTTTTAAGGAACGGAAAGGGAAGTGGGGAAAGGACATAGGATTTATGGGGTCAGCTAGGTTTGCTTCTGTGAGTTTATATAATGGTTTTGTTAGGATGGCACAACCAGGTTTCCAAAGGCAAAAATATCCAACCATGCCCAGGAAGGAAAGGAGTTGTTGTTTTGTAGAAGGGGTTGGGGTTTGAGAGATCAGTTGGACATGATAGGCAGGGACAGCATGTGTGTTTTTATGAAGAATTATGCCGAGGTAGGTAACGGATGGAGAAGAAATTTGAGCTTTGGAGGGAGATACCTAATATCCCTTGGAGAATAAATGTTGAAGGAGCAGGAGGGTGTTTTGTTGAGAAGATTCAAAGGAAGGGCTACAAAGTTGAACGTCATCACTATATTGAATAAGGTGAGAAGCGAAGGAGTGGAAAATAAATCATGAGAAAGAGCTTGGCTGAAGTAACGAGGGCTGTCCCTGAAGCCTTGTGGCAGTACAGCCCAGGTAAGCTGCTGAGACTGATGGGTGTCAGGGTCAGTTCAGGTAAAAGCAAAGAGAGGCTGGGACAAGGGGTGTAGGGAAATAGTGAAAAAAGCATCTTTAAGATCAAGAATGGAATAGTGAGTTGTGGAGGAAGGTACTGAGGACAAAAGAGTGTACGGGGTTGGGCACCACAGGGTAGGTAGGCAAAATAATTTGGTTGATAAGGCCCAGATCCTGAATTAACCTGTAAGACTTGTCTGGTTTTTGAACAGGTAAAATGGGAGAATTATAAGAAGAGTTTATAGGTTTTAGAAGCCCATGCTGTAGCAGGCGAGTGATAACAGACTTCAATCCCCTTAAAGCCTGTTGTGGGATGGGATACTGGTGTTGAGCCAGGTAAAGGTGATTAGGTTTTAATGGGATAGTAATGGGTGTTTGATCAGTTGCCAGGGAGGGAGTGGAGGTGTCCCATTGTGGGTTAAGGTTGGGGGATACGAGAGGAAGACACAAAGGAGGCTTTGGGTTGGGAAGAAGGTTGGCAATGAGATGTGGCTGTAGTCTAGGAATAATCAGGGAAGCAGATAACTAGGTTAAAATGTCTCAGCCTAATAAGGGAACTGGGCAGGTGGGGATAACTAAAAAAGAGTGCATAAAAGAATGTTGCCTAAGTTGGCACCAGAGTTGGGGAGTTTTAAAGGGTTTTGAAGCTTGGCTGTCAATACCCACAACAGTTACGGAGGCAAGGGAAACAGGCCCTTGAAAAGAAGGTAATGTGGAGTGGGTAGCCCTTGTATCAATTAAACAAGGGATGGACTTACCCTCCACTGTAAGAGTTACCCAAAGCTCAGCATCCGTGATGGTCCAGGGGGCTTCTGAGGCGATCGAGCAGTGTTGGTCTTCAGCTGCTAAGCCAAGAAGATCTGGGAAGGAGTCAGTCAGAGAGCCTTGGGCCAGAGTTCCAGGGGCTCTGGGAGTGGCTGCCAGGTTGGACAGTCCGATTTCCACTGGAGTCCTGCACAGATGGGACATGGCTTAGGAGGAATCCTGGGCTGCGGGCATTCCTTGGCCCAGTGGCCAGATTTCTGGCACTTGAAGCAAGATCCTGGGGTAGGCAGTCCTTGAGGAATGCCTGACCACTGCGGTTCAGACATTTGGAAGGTCTTGTGTCCTGGAGATGTGGCTGGGGTTTGTCTCACAGTGGAGGCAAGGAATTGCAACTCAGAAATATGTTGCTACTTGGCTGCCTCTACTCTGTTATTGTACACCTTGAAAGCAAGGTTAATTAAGTCATGTTGTGGGAATTGAGGGCCAGAATCTAATTTTGTGGAGCTTTTTCTAATGTCGGGAGTGGGTTGGGTAATAAAATGCATGTTGAGAATAAGATGGCCTTCTGGCCCTTCTGGGTCTAGGGCGGTAAAGCATCTAAGGGTTGTTGCCAAACAGGCCATGAACAGGGTTGAGTTTTTATATTTGATGAAAAAGAGTTTAAACGCTAACTGATTTGGGAGAGGTCGGATAAAGAAGAAGGAGCATTAACCTTGGCTATGCCTTCAGCTCCAGCCACCTCTTTAAAAGGAAATTGTTGGGCAGGTGGGGGAGGGCTAGTCGAGGAAAGAAACTGTAAGCCGGATGGGGTGTTAGGAGGGGGTGATAAAAGGATTATAGGGTGGGGGAGCGGAGGCTGAGGAAGAATTGGGACCTGGGTCGGCCTAGCGAGGAGCAGCCTGGGGAAGAGGGGAGAGGTCAGATGAGTCCGTAGAAAAGAAGGATGCAAAGGACTCAGAGCTTGGAGTGGAGACTGAAGGAAGAGGAGAGAAAGAAGAAAGATTCTGGACGAGTCGCATTGGGAGCAGAGACTAGGGAGGGACCAATGTGTAAAAGAATGTGTGGACATCAGGCACCTTAGACCATTTGCCCATTTTTCTACAAAAATTATCTAGATCCTGTAGGATAGACAAATCGAACGTGCCATTCTCTGGCCACTTGGAACTACTGTTGAGTTTGTATTAGGGTCAAGCGGTATTGCAGAAGAAAATAAGACTTTTAAGTTTTAGGTCAGGTGTGAGTTGAAGAGGTTTTAAGTTCTTGAGAACACAGGCTAAAGGAGAAGAAGGGGGAATGGAGGGCGGAAGGTTGCCCATAGTGGAGGAGGTAAGTTTAAAGAGAAAGGTAGAGACACAGAAAAGGAGGTGGGTGAGCAGCCCTGGGCTGCAATGTGGGTGAGCAGCCAAAGCAGGCGTCCCTGCAATTGACTTGCCACCAAGGGAATGTGGGTGAATGACCAAGGCAGGTGCCCCCCTGATGATCAGCCACCAATGGAGTGTGAGTGAATAATCAGGCAGGTGTCCCCACAGTGATTAAACACCAAGGGAAGACTGTCTTCCTGAGTCTGTGACCAGCGCCAGAGTTTTGGGTCCATGGATAAAATGTGTCTCCTTTGTCTCTACTAGAGAGGAAAAAGAACTGGAATTGGAAGGACAGGGAGACTGAAGGGTAGCGAGAGAGGGAGATTGAAGGGTAGCAAGAGAGGCTGGAAAAGACCGCTTACCCAATTTGAAATTCATGAGATGTTCCTTGGGCTGGTTGGTCTGAGGACCCGAGGTTGCAAGTGGATCTCCTCATGGAGTGAGGGCGAGGACAGGGGACCGGTCTCCCAGAGGAGTCCTCCTGTCCCAGGTCTTCGGCACCAAATGTCACACACGTCCATGTGAAGAGACCACCAAACAGGCTTTGTGTGAGCAACAAGGCTGTTTATTTCACCTGGGTGAAAAAGAATGAGACATGTAAGTATCTGGGAAAGAGCAATCCAGGCAGAAAGAAACAGTTGATGCAAATACCTTGAGGCAGGAGAATCCTTGGCAGGTTAGTAAATTAGAAGGAAGGTAAGGATAGCTAGTGCAGAAAATTAGAAGGAAGGCAAGGATGGCTAGTGCAGAAATTAAGTAATTAACATAAAAGCTACGTCCTAAAAGTTTCTCATGGGGGATTTCTTTCTGTGAGATGAACTATGACCCAAGAAACTTAATAAATACTGTGATAAATAATGTGATGTGATGTCTTGGATGTGCTTCAAAATAATGGAAGTTGACTTTGCTCCCATGTGGGTGTGTGTCTGTGTGTGTGTGTGTGTTTGTATGTGTGTATAATAGAGGTGGGGTAGGTGAAACAAGAATTGTCAGGAACTGATAATTGTTGAAGCTGGGTGGTGGGTACATAAGGTTCATTAAACAAGTCTTTTGCTTTTGCATATGTTTGAAATTTTTTATAATAAAAAGTTAAAAGACATACAAGTTTGATAGCATTTGAGCTGAAGACATCCCTTCCTTTTTCTGCAAAATATCTCAGTAGCAAATACATTGCTCGTCATCACTCAATAAGCAGCAAAACAAACCCAGCACAATTGAACACAATATCTCAAACAGCCTGTGAACCTCAGTGGCTACAGGTGGTGGGATCAAAGCTGCCCAGCTGAAATTTCAAACCTAGGACAATGGATAGAACAGGAAAAAAGACAAAAAATAACTTATCAGCTGCAAGCTGGTTTCCATTATAGTCTGATATTTTTCTGAATTTCTAAGCATTAGGCTTATGATTGTCATTTTTTTATTTTATACATTACCAACTTATGGAAAAAAAAAGATTTAGCACTCTTGTATTTCCCTTTATTTCCCTTCCTTCTGGGCTTTCAGTATGGTGATATCATAATTATTGGTAAAGTAAGTAATCAATGCTTACCTTATACAACTATGTAAGTCTTATTCATTGCAGCTGAGTCAAATGTTGTACCAAGATTATATTGCCTTTTCTACCTTTTGTTCTTCCTGAAATTAACAGATTCCATTTTTTAAATTTGCACAATTTTCCATTACTACAGAATCTTTCTGAAACTTACCCAGAGAATTATAAAGTGCTTCTGTTTTCAACAAAACATCAAGAATTCTATCAATTGGCTAGACTCAGTTCTCTCTACCCAGGACCCTGTTTTCCTGCTCTACTCTCCTCTGATTATTCTCTGTGCCTTGTTTTCTTCCAAGAAGCTTATCAGATCTTCTCTTTATTTCTGATGCTCTGAAATTAATAATGGTGTACTTTGATGTGGGTTTGCTTTTGTTTCGTACATTATGCTGGGCACCCTGAGCCCATTCAAAAAGGGCTTTTAGTTCTGCGAATTATTTTAAATATACATATATATATTTTAGTGATGAATGTCTCCTCTCTAGGGAATCTGCTGTTTCTTTTTTCTTTCTTTCTTTCTTTTTTTGAGATGGAGTCTCTCTCCGTTGCCCAGGCTGGAGTCCAATGGCATGATCTTGGCTCACTGCAACCTTCCCCTCCCGGGTTCAAGCAATTCTTCTGTCTTAACCTCCTTAGTAGCTGGGATTACAGGCATGCGCCACCACGCCTGGCTGATTTTTGTATTTTTAGTAGAGATGGGGTTTCACATGTTGGTCAGGCTGGTCTTGAACTCCTGACCTCGTCATCACCTGCCTTGGCCTCCCAAAGTGCTGGAATTACGTGAGCCACTACACCCAGCCTCTTTCAAAGAGTTTTAACCACACCTCCTGATTTCAGTCTACATCTAACCCCACCTCCCGGGATACTTGTTGCTTTCTTTTCCTGCGTGTTGCTAGGAACTCTTAAACACTGAGTATCCAGCTTCCTGGTTCTGCTCATTCCTGCATCAACTTGTCATCTTCCAAAAAACAAAAAAATGTTAGCGTCTCTCGCTGGGCGCGGTGGCTCACGCCTGTAATCCCAGCACTTTGGGAGGCTGAGGCGGGCGGATCACCTGAAGTTGGGAGTTTGAGACCACTCTGACCAACATGGAGAAACCCCGTCTCTACTAAAAATACAAAATTAGCTGGGTATGGTGGTGCATGCCTGTAATCCCAGCTGCTTGGGAGGCTGAG
>NW_012116265.1:1467826-1472647 GCF_000951035.1 Colobus angolensis palliatus | reverse complement strand
TTAGCATTTCTCTTCTGTTGTTGTCTCACCTGGAAATGACTGATAATTATTCCCTAAAGTCTGCTCTCCCCTTCATATATAGTAATTGAGCCCCCACTTTTTACCTGGATGCATGACAGCCAAGATGCCAGTGTCCCTATTGCACCCGCTCATCCCTTTACCACTTTTGTGCACACCAGCCAGCACCTGTGTCTGTCAGCAGACTGCCTCCAGGCTACTGGAGCCCATACTTTCCAGGTGCCCACAGAGCTGAAACACAACCTTATTCAGCCGGAGTTGAAAATTCTGCAGCTTGCCTGTCCTGTTTCGGACAACTCTAAGATATGAATATCCTGCCTCCGAACTGTCTGCAGGACTGAGGCTTTGCTTGATAGGATCCCCTTGCTTTGCTTCCTTCCTTTCCATTTTCCACTTTCTTACTCCCCTATGCCCTTTCCATTTCTTCTTGGAACACTTTTAAAAAATCATTTTCGGCCAGGCACAGTGTTTCACGCCTGTAATCCCAGCACTTTGGGGGCTGAGGTGGGCAGATCACCTGAGGTCAGGAGTTTGAGATCAGCCTGGCCAACATAGTGAAACCCCGTCTCTACTAAAAATACAAAAAAAAAAAAAAAGCCGGGCATGGTGGCACATGCCTGTAGTCCCAGCTATTTGGGAGACTGAGGCAGGAGAATTGCTTGAACCTGGGAGGCAGAGGTTGCAGTGAGCCGAGATCATGCCACTGATCTCCAGCCTGGGTGACAGAGTGAGACTCCATCTCAAAATAAATTAATTAAATAAGTAAATAATCATTTTCACAGGAATCCTCATCTCAGGATCTGCCTGTAGGGTACTCAAGCTAAGATGCATGGCAACCCAGAATAAAAACCACCTTGTAGCTAGTAGTTGTCATGTTAAGCTTTGACCAATGTAATGTAAATGGAAGGGGTATGCACAACTTTGAGAAGGTAACCTGAAAGAAAAGGTACATAGCCTTTTTCTGCCCTCTTTTTGCTTTTAATTGTTTGAGATGGGGTCTCACTCTGTTGCCCAGGCTGGAGTGCAGTGGCGCGATTATAGCTCACTGCAGCCTCAAACCTCCAGTTTCAAGGTATCCTCTTACCTCAACCTCCTGAATATCTGGGACCACAGGTACACGCCACCATGTCCGACTGATTTATTTTTATATCTTGTAGAGATGAGGTCTCCCTATGTTGCTCAAGCTGGTCTCAAACTCATGGGCTTATGTGATCCTCCTGCCTTGGCCTCCCGAAGTGCTGGGATGACAGATATGAGCCACCAAACCCCGCCTCCTTTCTCTTTCTGATTGCTGGGCATGATCACCAACACAGCCATATCAGATCCACGAGTTGACCTTAACCATGGAAGCCATGTACATAAAGCCATTATGTCAGAGGCATGTAAATCAGAGCAACTCCATCTTTTCTTTTTTTCCCCCTGAGACGGAGTCTTGCTCTGTTGTCCAGGCTGGAGTGCATGGCGCGATCTCTGCTCACTGCATCCTCTACCGCCTCCCGGGTTCAAGTGATTCTCCTGCGTCAGCCTCCCAAGTAGCTGGCATAACAGGCGCACGCCAACCACGCCTGGCTAATTTTTGTATTTTTAGTAGAGACGGGGTTTTGCCATGTTGGCCAGGCTGGTCTTGAACTCTTGACCTCGTGATCTACCCACCTCAACCTCCCAAAGTTCTGGGATTACAGGCATGAACCACCGCGCCCGGCCGCAACTCCATCTTGAATAGGAGCTGGGTAAAATGAGGCTGAAACTTACTGGGCTGTATTCCCAGATGGTTAAGGCATTCTAAGTCACAGGATGAGATACAAGGTCAACATAAAATACAGGTCATAAAGTCCTTGCTGATAAAACAGTTTGCAGTAAAGGAGCTGGCCAAAACCTACCAAACCAAAAAGGCCACACAAGAGTGACTTCTGGTCCTCCTCAGTGCTACGCTCCCACCAGCACCATGACAGTTTGCAAATGCCACGGCAATATCAGGAAGTTGCCCTATATGGTCTAAAAAGGGGAGGCATAAATAATCCACCCCTTGTTTAGCATATCATCAAGAAATAACCATAAAAATTGGCAACCAGCAGCCCTCAGGGCAGCTCTGTCTATGGAGTAGGGAATTTTTATTCCTTTACTTTCTTAATAAACTTACTTTTACTTTGCACTGTGGACTTGGCCTGAATTCAAGAACCTTCTCTTGGGGTCTGGATCGGGACCCCTTTCCTGTAACAATTATACAGAAAGAGCAGATTTCTGACACTGTGATGCTGTATCATCCCTGGACTGGCAGTCTCCACATTTCTTGAAGATGAGAGGAGAAAAAAAATCCATAGCATGTAAAGTCACTGTTATATTAGTTTTTGTTTCTGTTTGAGACGGAGTCTTGCTCTGTCATCTAGTCTGGAGTGCAGTGGCATGATCTCAGCTCACTGCAACCTCTGCCTCCCTGGTTCAAGTGATTCTCCTGTCTCAGCCACTTCAGTAGCTGGGATTACAGGCGTATGCCACCACACCTGGCTGATTTTTATATTCTTAGTAGAGATGAGGTTTTACTATGTTCGTCAGGCTGGTCTCGAACTCCTGACCTTGTGATCCGCCTGCCTCAGCCTCCCAAAGTGCTGGGATTACAAGGTGTGAGCCATCGCGCCCGGGAGTTTTTTGTTTGTTTGTTTGTTTGTTTACAACCAAACCTAATCCAATGAATGCATCTCCTCTCCTGGTCCCTGTGTTCTTGTGGGTTTATATATTTTTCTTTAACCCAGGTGAGATTTTGGAAGGGAGCAAGTATAGTGATCAGTCCTCTGTATTTTTTATGTGATAAGATATGCATAACACAAAATTGACCTTTATAACCATTTTCAATTGTTAAATGGTTATACGGTTCACCGACATTAAGTACATTCACATTGTTGTGCAGCCATCACAAGTATCCATCTCCAGAACTTTTTTCATCTTCCCAAACTGAAACTCCATACTCGTTAAATGACTCCCAGTTTTCCCCTCTACCATCCCCCTGGCAACCACCATTCTACTTTTTGTCTCTATGGGTTTGACTATTCCAAGAATCTTACATAAATGGAATTATACACTATTAATACTCTGTATTTAACTAGAAGCCCCTGGAAGATGTGTGAGATGGTGGTTCAAAGCAGTTAAATCTGGCCAGGTTAGGTGGCTCATGCCTGTAATCCCAGCACTTTGGGAGGCCAAGGCCGGTGGATCACCTGAGCTCAGAAGTTCTAAACCAGCCTGGGCAACATGGCAAAACCCCATCTCTAAAAATACAAAATTAGCTGGAGGTGGTGGCCTGCACCTGTAATCCCAGCTATTCAGGTGGCTGAGGCAGGAGAATTGCTTGAGCCCAGGAGGCAGAGGTTGCCGTGAGCTGAGATGGTGCCACTGCACTCCAGCTTAGGCAACAGAACAAGGCCCTGTCTAAAAAAAAAAAAAAAAAAAAAGGCAGTCTTCTCTGGGTGTGGTAAAAAGGGTTTCAGTGTTGGAGACAGAGATGCCCCTGTGCAGAATTCAAACACAGCTTTTGGAAAAAATGGATCTGGAGAAGGCACAGAAGCAATGGAGCTGGCATAGAATCTGCTCCCTTCTGGCCTCCTGCGCTAGTTTGAGCCACTTTAGAGGGGTGAAGAACAAGACTTAGCAGGACTCTGAGCATAAGAAGAGCTGCTTGGGGCCCATGTAGTGACATGTGGCTCAGGGCTGAGACAAGGGCCATTCCTTTCTGCTCAGCTTGAATTATAGTACCTCTCTGGTGTTCAACAATTTGACATTTTTGGGCTTGGTATTTTTCCATCTTATTTTTTTTAACCAGGTTACTGCTGGTATGTAAAAAAGCTATTGGTTTTCTTTGATGGATAAATGAATAAGCAAAATGTGCATATATCATACAACGGAATATTATTCAGCTTTTAAAAAGAAGAAAATTCGGACATATGCTACAACATGGATGAACCTTGACATGCTAAGTGAAATACACTAGTCACAAAAAAACCCTACAAATACTGAATGATGCCACTTATATGAGATACTTAGAATTATAGAGACAGAGTAGAATGGTAGTTGTCAGGGGCTGGGGAAGGGAGGAAGGATAGAGAGCCATACTGACTGAGTGAGCTCCTCTCTACCCTAATACAAGAGACTCTCATAGGCAGGAATATCATCACCCCTATTCAGCCTGAAGAAGTTACAGAAGATGGATCTTCATCCCTCTGCAACCCTTAGGATTAAGGGTTGTCTTATAAAAGGGAGTAGGGAAATATCAGAGGTGTTTGAACCAGAGCAACTCCATCTTGAATAAGGGCTGGGTACAATGAGCCTGAGACCTACTGGGCTGCATTCCCAGATGGTTAAAGCATTCTAAGTCACAGGATGAAATAGAAGGTCTGCACAAGATACAGGCCATAAAAAACTTGCTGGTAAAACAGGTTGCAGTAAAGAAGCTGGCTATGGCTGGGCGCAGTGGCTGGCTGACAAAGGCAAGATGGTGATGAAATGACCTCTGGTCCTCACTGCTATACTCCCATTAGCGCCATGACAGTTGACAAATGCCATGGCAATGTTGGGAAGTTACCCTAAACGGTCTAAAAAGGGGAAGCATGAATAATCCATCCCTTGTTTAGCATATCATCAAGAAATAACCAGCCAGGCGAGGTGGCTCATCCCAGCACTTTGGGAGGCCAAGGCAGGTGGATCACGAGGTAAAGAGATCGAGACCTTCCTGGCCAACATGGTGAAACCCTGTCTCTACTAAAAATACAAAAATTAGCTGGGCATGGTGGCACACACCTGTAGTCCCAGCTA
>NW_012116265.1:1454440-1467016 GCF_000951035.1 Colobus angolensis palliatus | reverse complement strand
AGTTAGATAAAATGAGGAAAAGCAGCACTCTTAAAAATTGCTACTAATGTGCTTTGTTTGGCCCTCAGGGTTAAAAATCAATTGAGCAAACATTTATGATTTTTTTAAGGCAGCATTCTGTCTCTATTTTTTTTTAATAGAGATGGGGTCTCTTTATGTTGCCCAGGCTGGTCTCGAACTCCTGGGCTCAAGTGATCCTTCCACCCTGGCCTCTCAAAGTGCTGGGATTAAAGGCGTGAGCCACTGGCGCTCTGCCAATTAAGCAATCATTTTAAAAATATATTTCAAATAAAAATTTAGAACTTAGCTTCTCTTGGAAAAGACTTGGGATCCAGTAATAATGGACCTTTCGGTAGGCAGTAAGCTGGAATAGAATATCAATGGACTGTGCTGGCCTGCGTTACTCACATTCACCACCACAGCTGGTTAAGAACAATCCATAAAACCATGCTTCTCAAGCTTCACTCTACACTTCAGTGTCCTGGGGATCTTGCAAAAAGTGCAAGTTCTGATTCAGTAGGTCTGAGTGTGGCCCGAAACTCTGCATTTTGAAAAACTCACAGGTGATACAGATGTTGCTGGTCCTCCATCCACACTTTTTTCCTGCTTTGTCGCCCAGGCTAGAATTCAGTGGCAAGATCATAGCTCACTGCAGCCTCAAACTCCTGGGCTCAAGCAATCCTCCTGCTTCTGCCTCCTGGGTAGCTGGAATTACAGATACAAGCCACAAAGCCCAGCTCTAATCATACTTTGAATAGCTATGAATTAACAATAAACACAAATTCAAAAGGAAATAGAAAAGCAAACATTATCTTTATTTAATAATCTTTGATATTTAAAATACAACTCATTGAACATCCACACTAACAACAGAATCCTCAGTGTTCAACAGTGCTTTGGAAGCCCGGCTTTTCTAAGGACCAGACAGGAAGGCCTGTGTGTGTAATAACAGCAAATGAACTTACAAGGGAGCACACACAGAAGGGCTGCAGGGCTGGGTCCTGAGCAAGGGGCACTGCCACAGTGCCACAAGTGCACTTGTATCATGGCCAAACAACAATGCTTTTTGTTTCAGATATTTTCTGCACTTGAATTTCAAATATTTTATTTATACAGAACAGTAATTTTTAAAAAGTTATTCCTAATAGCCCAGTGTTGTAAAAATTAGATAATCACATTTAAAATGTATGTTTTCGTCTTTCAAAAAAAAAAAGCATTAAAAAAATTCAGAAAACATTCCTTGAACTATGTAAGAGACAACTGAGAGCTTCCTAAGTGCCTCAGGAACATCCGTGTGTATTTCACTAGTTTCTCATTGCTTTGTCTATGCATCCACCGGCTTAAAATGTTTTTTGATATGCTATTAAACATGCCAATGACGATAAATTTAAAAGTTATTAGCATTCATTCTTAAAATGTCAGACCATTTGGAAAAAATAAAAATAGCAAAGGTTTTCTTCAAATTAAAAAACAAAATCAAAATTCTAGAATTTACCAACCATGTCAACGGTCTTCATTCATGAAAGCAAATTAGAACAAAAGACATTTTTCTTATGTTTAAGACTTTAAAAAACTACAAAGCCAGCTCATTTTTCAAAGCAAAAAGATGCTGGTTATAAAGGGACCAGGAATAAAAGAAAGTTTTTATTTTGAATATGAAAAATAAAAAGTTATTTACATTGCTGACATGATTAGTTGATCCAATCTGGTATTTCTTAATTAGGATCACATATATCATATGTCTGTACTTGTTAAGGACTCAATACAACAAACAGTTCACTTTGAAAACAGTAGCCCAAGGCCGGGCACGGTGGTCTGCACCTGTAATCCCAGCACTTTGGGAGGCTGAGACAGGCGGATCACCTGAGGTCAGGAGTTTGAGACCAGCCTGACTAACATGGTGAAACCCCGTCTCTACTAAAAACAAACAAAGGAAAAGAAAGGAAAGAAAGGAAGAAAGAAAAGAAAGAAAGAAAGAAAGAGAAAATAGTAGCCCAAGGAAAAAAAAAAAAACCTTTAAGACAAGAGTTTCACTCATTGCCCAGGCTGGAGTGCAATGGCACAATCTCAGCTCACTGCAACCTCCGCCTCCTGGGTTCAAACAATTCTCCTGCCTCAGCCTCCCAAGTAGCTGGGATTACAGGTGCTCGCCACCACACCCAGCTAATTTTTATATTTTTAGTAGAGACAGGATTTCACCATGTTGGTCAGGCTGGTCTTGAACTCCTGACCTCAGGTGGTCCACCTGCTTCAGCCTCCCAAAGTGCTGGGATTACAGGCGTGAGGCACCACACCTGGCTGGGATCAAGTTTTAAATAGCAAGTCATATATATATATATAGACATATATATATATTTTTTGGAGACAGAGTCTCACTCTATTGCGCCAGGCTAGAATGCAGTGGTGAGCCCTCGGCTCTCTGCAACCTCTGCCTCCCAGGTTCAAGTGATTCTTAGCCTCCTGAGTAGCTGGGATTACAGGTGTGTGCCACCACGCCCAGCTAATTTTTGTATTTTTAGTAGAGACAAAGTTTCACCATGTTGCCCAGACTGGTCTTGAACTCCTGCCCTGAAGTGATCTGCCCGCCTCAGCCTCCTGAATTGCTGGGATTATAGGCGTGAGCAGCCTGGAGGTCAATATTAATTATTGAATCCTCCTAAAAATTTAAAACATCAAGATTTATTTTTCTACTTAAGATTTTAAAATTATATTTTGATTATGCATTGAATCTATTTTGTATTTGTACAAGTCCAATGGGCCGGTTTTAAGAATTTCATAGCTCTTGGCACTAGCATGATTTTTTTTTTTTTTTTTTGAGATGGAGTCTCACTCTGTCACCCAGGCTGGAGCACAGTGGCACCATCTTGGCTCACTGTAACCTCTGCCACCCAGGTTCAAGTGATTCTCCTGCCTCAGCCTCCCAAGTAGCTGGGATTACAGGCGCCTGCCACCGTGCCCAGCTAATTTTTGTAGTTTTTAGTACAGACGGGGTTTCACCAACTTGGCCAGGCTGGTCTTGAACTCCTGGCCTCGTGATCCACTCGCCTTGGCCTCTCAAAATGCTGGGATTACAGGTGTGAGCTACCACGCCCGGCCAGCACTAGCATGATTTCAAAAATAGTATCAAAAATTCAGACATTCAAAATGTGATTTAGGCTCTGACTGGAATAAAATTTATTTTATTCAACTTAATATTAAATGAAACAATATGGACTACTGGTAGTTTTGTCTATAATGATACTCAACTGGTTTTGAGTTTTTTTCCTCATTGGCTTTGGCATCATGAATAAAGCCTTAAGAAAAATCAAGTTTTAAGGACAAAAACAAAGCACCTCCTTAAACAAAATATTCTGTGAATTGTAAATTATTTGGCCAAGATCTTAGTATAGAGTTTACCTGCAGCAGCCTTTTCAAACAGTTTATATTACTGAAATATTTATATGTTGATTACTGTAAAAAACATATATTGATGGTTTTAGATCAGAGATTAACTATTCTGAATTTTAAAAACATAAATTACTCATTAAATCCATGACATCTGAAAATATGAAAGTGGTATTTCCAAGGCTTGCATTTCTACTAGCATCACCACTGTACATACTTGATCCCAGTAATACAAATTATACATTAGAAAAATGATACCAATAGTTTAAATATTAAACATTAAGATGTTCCCAATTAGTAAAACAGAATGGAAATCTTTAATACAGTTCTTAGCAGGACAGTTCTTGTGAATTTAGTTGTTCCTGACTTTCTTACAGGTGGTTTACAGTAAATGGCAGTACCTGATGTATAAACTATAGCTTTGCATAACTTTTAACTTTTGTGATACTATGGTTACTGGAACTGGCATATTTTCATACTGGCCAATCAATTAAGAATCTAAACATTCAATTACATTTAAGCCAACCCCACCAAGATGGCAGTTCACTAGTGATTCTGGATCTGCCTGCTAAATGTAACAATTTCACAACAAACTACACAAACACATTCAAACGCATCCAGTGTGTGCTCACCTCTGCTTTAAAAACTCTCCAGCTGGCCAGGCGCGGTGGCTCATGCCTGTAATCCCAACATTTTGGGAGGCCAAGGCAGGCGGACCACCTGAGGTCCAGAGTTCGAGACCAGCCTGGCCAAACATGATGAAACCATGTCTCTACCAAAAATACAAAAATCAGCTGGGTGTGGTGGCGGGCACCTGTAATCCCAGCTACTCTGGAGGTTGAGACAGAAGAATCGCTTGAACCCAGGAGGTGGAAGTTGTAATGAGCTGAGATCCGGCCACTGCACTCCAGCCTGGGCAACAGGGCGAGACTCCGTCTCAAAAAAAGCAAAAACAAAAACAACCAAAAAAACCTCTCTAGCAAATAAAAGTCAAACATGCCATATTTTCTTAAGTGCTTTAGGGTATATATGAACTTTATAAATGCTAAAGTTAAAATTTTAAAATGCATATTGGTTTTCTCATTTTTATATTAGGTAGCTCATCAATTCAAGTGTATGAAAAGTTTAATGTAACTTTTCAATGGAAAAAGGTAATGAACAAATATCCATGGAAAATATGACTAACACACCTGTAATAATTAACATAAATGTTCAGTCTTAAAATATTTAGCTTTTTAAATCTTGAGGGAGTAGTACTAAACTCCAACATCTCTTGTAGTTTTAAAGTTTTATAATTCTTCTGAAACATTTTTAATTATTAAAAGAAAACTTTAGATTTTAAAATAAAACTATCCGTTTGTGTAAGGGAAACTTCAGAAAACTTTGGCACAAAATAATGACTTAAAAAATCTGTTATATTCAAGAAAAAGCTATTTCATAATCATAAATAAAAGATATTTTTTCTTCTCTTTTCAGTTAGCAATAAATCCTAGATCAAACAACTTTCCCTGATGAAATGTGTGCAGCCACACACCAGTAGGGCAATATACCATACTTTAATTTTCTAAGTTGTCAGCTGAAATTTCTTGGATTTTAGCTTATGAATAATTCAACATTCAAAAGAGCTTCAAAAGGGGCTGCAGAATGAGGGATGGGGAACACAGAAACTAAAACATCAAATTCAGAGACATGGTTTTCACCAAAATGATACTATCCTATTGACCCAGCAAGAAACTCTCTGTACATCTCAATTAAAGAGAATATTTATCAAAACTATGGACTTTCTTATTTACAGACCCACTAAGTACTGTGACTTCTATAGTTCTTAAGCTATCTAAACATGATGCAAGTGCCAAATCACAGTATAAATTTAAACATTTTCATTATTTTCATGTTCCAGATCACCATCTTTGACAAGCTATACCTACTCAAAGATGGGAAGTAGACACCTATATTCCATGACTCAACTGTAAAGAGAACAGAAAGCTCCAGTCATAGGAGAAAAAAATAAAATAAAACTGCTATTAAAATTGAAGGCCAAATTTCATGTATTATACATTCATGGTGGGTATGTATGTTTAGTCTTCTAACAGAAGGAGACTTGCCTGCATACTATGCTTCTCCTAGTTTTCTCAATTGGAGAAGGAAAAAATAAGGCGCAGGAAGAAGGGGTTGCAACAAAGCTGTAAGGTTTTGATGTAAGTGAAAAGACATTCATAAAGCATCTGGGAAAGCACATGCTCACACATTTTAAAAACCGCTCATTTATTCTCAAGTACTTGTGCAGGGCTGATTTCAGAGTTTAGGAATGCACCAGTCATGAAATAATGATCCCATCACAGGGCTTAAAACGCTAGACCTCAGAAAAGATTACCATCTTTTAAAAGAATTGTGGGAAAATAGTGAAAACCAGGTCGCAGAAAAGTTGTGATCAGAGAAAATAACACAAGAAAACACTGGAGCACACAGTATACAGTTGAAGGGAGGACCGTTTATCCTTCTAGAACCATTACTGTTATCAACACAGACTATACTTTCCCGAAAGGTTAATTTGGTTAATAAGAAATGAAAGTCACTACTAGATGATAAGAGCCAAATTATCTACAAGAGAGAAAAAGAAAACTATATGGAAAAAGCCTGAGGCAAGAGCTAATTAGCTGGTCTGCAAAAAGATCCAAGAAAAATGCCCTAATTTTAGACACGTTAGATATTGCACACTCAGAAAAGAAAAAGAAACATTTAGAAAACTATTTTAAGTGTCTTTAATTGCTGAACGCCTCTTTGGCTGATATTTGGAAGATCATTATTTAGTCCTGCAACTGACGCATTGTTCCACTTTCCCATCATTTTGTTTGCAAACCACTAAAAGTCTTATTTCCTCATCTCTTTGACACATTACCAAAGTGGACCCTATGCTGTAATCATACAGAATAATGTTGGAAAGTATGAATATCTCAATTATTTTTTAAAGGTATTATTTTTTTCCTTCTGTTTTCAAATCATTTCTGACAGTTTCTAAAGACATGGTCACAGCTGCCTGCAGCATGTCTTCTTCACCCATAGCATCACCTGTTGGGAAACAAAACCACATTTCTTTAAAATTTCCAGAAAATTCTCAAAGTCATCAAAAGGTAAGCTCTCAGAAAATGTATTTCTATTTGAGCACGAGTTTCTTTTTTTGATTTAATGCATATAAAGCAAAACTTACTTTTATAGTTCTATATATTTTGGCAAATACACTGTCAAGATATACAACCATTCCATTGCCCCAGAAAACTCCCTCATGCTGCCCCTTTGTGGTCAATCCCCAATTCCTAATCCCAGCTAGCCAACAGTATATTCTCTGTCCAACAGTTTCATCTTTTCCTGCATGTCATATAAAAGGCATCAGTAGGTATGTAGCCTTTTGAATATGACTTCTTTCACTTAGCATAATGCATTTGGGATTTGTTGTGTATATCACCAATTTGTTGTGTATATCAACAATATCAGCAGTTCATGTTGATATACTCATGTTGTGATATACTCACGTTGTGTATATCAACAATTCATGTTGATATACTCATGTTGATAAACACAACAAAAACCCAACTTTCTATTCTGAAATAATTGTCAATTCAAAGAAAGTTGCAAAGATATTTCAGAGAGGTTTCGGGTATTCTTTTGCCCAATTTCACCCAACAGTTACATCTTATGTAACTAAAGATCAAACTAAAACCTAGATACTGACATTGGCACAATGTTATATGTAGTTCTACACGGCATTTTATCACACATGTGTATTCATGTAACCATGAGCACTACAATTAAGACATAGAAGTGTTATAATACCACAAAGATCTCCCTCCTATCGATTTATATTCACACCCACTTCTCTTTTACCCACTTTCTCTAACTAGCGGCAACCACTAATATGTTCTCTATCTCTATACAGCTGTCATTTTTAGAACGTTGAACAAATGGAATCATACAGTATAAGACCCTTTCAGGCTTTTTTGCACTCAGCATAATGCCCCTGAGATCCAGCCACGGTGCTGCCTGTGCCAACAGTTGGTTTCTTTTTAATCCTGACAGTAGAGTATTACATGCTATGGATGTACTACAGTTTGTTTCACTGTAGCACATTTTGGTCATTTCCAGTTTTTGATTATGACAAGTAAAGCTGCTATAAACATTCATGTACATGTTTTTCTGAGAATACAAATTTCTATTTTTGGCTGGGCACAGTGGCTCAAGCCTGTAATACTAGCACTTAGGGAGGCCAAGGCAGGCAGACTGCTTGAGCCCAGGAGTTCAAGACCAGCCTGGGCAATTGTGTCATTGGAACAATGCATCAGTTGTAGGTCTAAATAATGATCTTCCAGGCTGGATGCGGTGGCTAACGCCTGTAATCCCAGGACTTTGGGAAACTGAGGCGGGTGGATCACAAGGTCAGGAGTTCGAGACCAGCCTGACCAACATGGTGAAACCCCATCTCTACTGAAAATACAAAAAATTAGCCAGTCATGGTGGCGCACTCCTGTAGTCCCAGCTACTTGGGAGGCTGAAGCAGGAGATTCGGAAGAAGAAGAGGAGGAAGAGGAAGAAGAGGAAGAAGAGGAAGAGGAGGAAGAAGAGGAAGAGGAGGAAGAGGAGGAGGAGGAGGAAGAGCAGGAGGAAGAGGAGGAGGAAGAGGAGGAAGAGGAAGAAGAAGAAGAAGAATGATCTTACAAATATTAGCCAAAGAGGCATTCAGCAACTAAAGACATTTAAAATAGTTTTCTAAATGTCTGTTTTTCTTTTTTGACTGTGCAGCATTGCCCAGGCTGGTCTTGAACTCCTGGGCTCAAGCAATCTGCCTGCCTTGGCCTCTCTAAGTGCTAATTACAGCACTTACAGAGTGTAATACTGAAAAAAAAATAAAATAATAAAATAAATTTATTTCTGTTTTTCTAGGACAAATGCCCAGGAGTATAGATGCTATGTCATATGGTCAGGGTATGTTAAGTTTTTAAACAAATAGTGAAATTACTTTCCAAAGTGCCTGCATCAATTCAAAAGAAATACAGAAAGGTTACCTCCCTTTATATTCTTTGACCCTCCTTCATTTGTAACACAATTGCCTTAAATATTTCCAATATATATACTGAAAACCAAATCAGTGCTATAATTCTTGCTTCAACCATCAAACAATTTAGAAAATTCAAAAGGAGGGTAAAGTCTATTGTGTTTACCCATATTTTACTCATTTTATTGTTCTTTCTTCCTTCCTGGTGTTCCAAAATTACTTCTTTTATCATTTCTTTTCAGTTTAGAGAAATTCCTTTAGCCATTCTTTTAGGGTAGGTCTGCTGAAGAAAAATTGTTAATTTTCCCTTCACTCCTGAAAGATATTTCTCTGGATGTGTAACTCTGGGTTTAGAGTTGTTTTCCTGTTTTTTTTTTTTTTAGATGAGGTCTCACTCTGTCACTCAGGCTGGAGTACAGTGGCATAAGCTTGGCTCACAGCAACCTCCACTTCCCGAGTTCAAGCAATTCTCTTGCCTCAGCCTCCTGAGTAGCTGGGACTACAGGTGCCCACCAACAAGCCCAGCTCATTTTTCAATGGAGTGCAGTGGCCCAACCCTGGCTGACGGCAACCTTCGCCTCCCAGGTTCAAGCGATTCCCCTGCCTCAGCCTCCCAAGTAGCTAGGATTACAGGCGTGTGCCACCACACCCAGCTAAATTTTGTATTTTTAGTAGAGACAGGGTTTCCCCATGTTGGCCAGGCTGGTCTCAAACTCCTGACTTCAGATGATCCTCTCACTTCAGCCTCCAAAAGTGCTGGGATTACAGGTGTGAACCACTGTGCCCAGCCTAGAGTTTTTTTCTTTCAGCACTAGAAAAAATGTTGTATGTACCCCTTCCTTCTGGCCTTTATGATCTCTGATGGGAAATATGCTGTCATTCAAATTGCTGTAGGTAAGGTCATTTCTTGCTAATTTCAAGATCTTCATTTTTTGTCTGCAGTGTTCAGAAATCTGACTATGATATGTCTCTGTGAATTTCTTTATCATATTTGAACTTCATTCAGCTTTTTCAATCCATAGGTTTCTGACTTTTGCCAAATTTGGGAATTTTTCAGCAATGACTTCTTCCTCCAATATTTTTTCAGCCCCACCCTCTTTCTCCTCTCCTTCTGGGACTCCATGATATAAATTTAGATGGAGTCTTGCTCTGTTGCCCAGGCTGGAGTGCAGTGGCGCAATCTTGGCTCACTGCAGCCTCTGTCTCCCAGGTTTCAGTGATTCTCCTACCTCAGCCTCCCCACCCCAGTAGCTGAGATTACAGGTGTGTGCCACCACACCCAGCTAATTTTTGTATTTTTAGTAGAGATGGGGTTTCACCATGTTGGCCGATCTGGTCTTGAACTCCTGACCTTAAGTGTTCGGCCCACCTCGGCCTCCCAAAGTGCTGGGATTACAGGTGTGAGCCACTGTGCCCAGCTTAGTGATTTTCAATTGAATCTTGAAAATTTGGGGTATTACGTTATGAGAATGTGAATCTTATTTACATCTTCCAATTTGGCAAGCCTCCTCTGACACAGCACTGGCAGCAGGAAAAAGGGAGTGCCACCTCACTACAACCAGAGGGGAGAGAAAGTTCAGGCTTCTTCAAGGCCTGTGATAACACGGAGTGGTGGTCATGGGGATTACTGCTGAATGCACATGGGAGTTCTAGTCCCCTAGTCCTCCACTGACATCTCTCTGACTGGGAGGGAGAGGAATGCCTTGTTACTGATCCCCATGTGGCCTCCACGGACATTGTGGAGGTGTCCTTGTTACTGCTGGATGCCAGCAACAGTCTGGATTCTCTACTAGGCCTCTTCTCTGACATTACCCCCATAGGAGACAGAGAGATGTCTATGTATTATTAGGTGGACGTTCAGGCTCCCTGTGACTGCTGACACCGTGGGAAAGGAGTGTTATCACCTCCTGGAGGGAAGGAAAACCCCAGCTCCCCAGGCAGCCTTCTCCGACACCATGTTGGCTGGGAAAGGGGAGAAATGTACCTTATGACTTCCAGGTTGGGGTACATATCTTGACTCCCACTCAGCCTTTGCTGACAGGGTTTGGGGCCAGTTTATTCTGTGGTGTTTGACTGTAGTCAAGTGCTTATTATCTAAAAGTTTTTGTCTGGCTAGGCTGCCTCTTTTGGCTAGAGCGAGCAGGCTTTTTATGGGGTTTTCTCTTGGTCTGAGCCCACAGCTTCTCCAGCACCAAGCCCAGGATAAATGAGGCAAAAAGAAAATCCAGGCCACTCCCCACCACGCCACTCCTCTGGTTCCAAGGTTCCCAGCCAGTCTGTCTTTTCTCTGCCTTTGAGATTCAGCTTGTTTTTTTCTTCTTTTTGAGACGCAGTTTTACTCTTGTTGCCCAGGCTAGAGTGCAATGGTGTGATCTCAGCTCACCGTGACCTCTGCTTCCCGGGATGGAGCAATTCTCCTGCCTCAGCCTCCCAAGTAGCTGGGATTATAGGCATGCGCCACCATGCCCAACTAATTTTGCATTTTTAGTAGAGACAGGGTTTCTGCACGTTGGTCAGGCTGGTCTTGAACTCCCGACCTCAGGTGATCTGCCCACCTCAGCCTCCCAAAGTGCTGGGATTACATGTGTGAGCCACCGCGCCTGGCCCAGCTTATGTTTTATACAAATGTTGAGGTGTTTTGGCTGTACTTAAGAGGAGGAATAGAAAAAAGTGCCAGTTCATCCCTTTTATTAGTCAATTGTTTGGATATACCACAGTTTGTGTATTCATTAACTAAATGAAGGTCTACATTTAGGCAGTTTATAATTTTGGGCAATTATGAATAAAGATGCTATCATCTTTTTTTGTTTTTTTTGAGATGGAGTTTCGGTCTTGTCGCCCAGGCTGGAGTGCGGTGGTATGATCTCGGCTCACTGCAACCTCCGCCTCCCGGGTTCAAGCGATTCTCCTGCCTCAGCCTCCTGGGATTATGTGTGCCCGCTATTACACCCAGCAATTTTTTGTATTTTTAGCAGAGATGGGGTTTCACTATGTTGGCCAGGCTGGTCTTGAACTCCTGACCTCAGGTGATCCACTGGCCTCGGCCTCCCAAAGTGCCGGGATAACAGGCGTAAGTCACTGTGTCCAGCCCTTTTTTTTTCAGACAGTCTTACTCTGTCACCCGGGCTGGAGTATAGTGGCACGATCTCGGCTCACTGCAACCTCCGCCTCCCGGGTTCATGTGATTCTCCTGCCTCAGCCTCCTGAATAGCTGGGACTACAGGTGCCTGCCATCATGCCTGGCTAATTTTTGTATTTGAAGTAGAGACGGGATTTTGCCATGTTGGCCAGGCTGGTCTTGAACTCTTCACCTCAGGTGATCCACCAACTTCGGCCTCCCAAAGTGCTGGGATAATAGGCATGGGCCACCATGCCTGGCCAGCTATAAGCATTTGATATAAGTTTTTATGTGAACCTAAGTTTTCTTTTCTCTTGGTTATATATACATGATTGGGATGGCTGGAACATATGGCTAAGTATACATTTATCAAAAAAAATGTCAAACTGTTTCTCAAAGCTGTACACTTTTACATTCCCATTAACAGTATATGAGTCTCAGCTGCCTGGATCCTTGCTAACACTTGTCAGTTTTATTTCCTCATTAAGCCACAACTACAGGGGTGCCGTGGTATCTCATTGTGGTTTTATTGTGCGTCTCCCTGTGACTAGTGATGCTGAGAGTCTCTTCATGGGCTTGTTATCCCTATGTCTTATTTGGTGAAGTACCTTTTCAAATTCTTCACCTTTTTATTGAGTTGTTTTCTTATTGTTCAGTTTTAAGAGTTCTTTATATATTCTGCTCATAATTTCTTTGTCAGATACAGTTACTTTTTCTCTCAACTTCTACTACTAATTGGCCAAAGTTTAAGACATATTTAAACCGAGACATGGAAAGTAACTCTGCACTTCCCATTGTTATTTAGATTATACTCAAGTATTTTTCATTTTCCAGGTGGTAAAATGTATTTATTTTTCACCTACTAATATTCATGATTTCTGGCTGGGCACGGTGGCTCACACCTGTAATCCCAGCACTTTGGGAGGCCACGATCATGAGGTCAGGAGATTGAGACCATCCTGGCTAACACAGTGAAACCCTGTCTCTACTAAAAATACAAAAAATTAGCCAGGTGAGGTGGCGGGCA
>NW_012116265.1:1450556-1453695 GCF_000951035.1 Colobus angolensis palliatus | reverse complement strand
GCTCTGTCGCCCAGGCTGGAGTGCAGTGGCCGGATCGCAGCTCACTGCAAGCTCCGCCTCCCAGGTTTACGCCATTCTCCTGCCTCAGCCTCCCGAGTAGCTGGCGCCCGCCACCTCGCCCAGCTAGTTTTTTGTATTTTTTTAGTAGAGATGGGGTTTCACCGTGTTAGTCAGGATGGTCTCGATCTCTTGACCTCGTGATCCGCCTGTCTCGGCCTCCCAAAGTGCTGGGATTACAGGCTTGAGCCACCGCGCCCAGCCAAGATTACTTTAAAATATAGAAGTGCTGATCCTAGGAAACCTAGACATAAAATTTAAATTTATCAGACAAATTAAGAGGTAGGTATTTTCATCACAACACAACCTATCATGGCTGGGCATGGTGGCTCACACCTGTAATCCCAGCATTTTGGGAGGCCGAGGCAGGTGGATGGCTTGAGGGCAGGAGTTTGACACCAGCCTGGCCAACACAGTGAAACCCCATCTCTACTAAAAATACAAAAATTAGCCAGGTGTGGTGGCAGGCACCTGTAATCCCAGCTACTTTGGGAGGCTGAGGCAGGAGAATCACTTGAACTGGGAAGGTAGAGATTGCAGTGAGCCAAGATCGCGCCACTGCACTCCAGTCTGGGTGACAGAGCAAGACTCAGTCTCAAAAAACAAACAAACCTATCATACAAAAAGATTCACTGGTAGTTATTCTTATGCAAATGAGTGTTGGTTTATAGACCCTTAATATTGTTGAAAGTCAACGAAAATAAGTACCTTTGATTAGATAAAGCATCTCAAACTACCATGTGAGTTAACACAATGTTTCCATGGCTGGCTCATTCTTTTGATTCAGGTCTGAGCTTAACAATCTCCCCAGAGATGCCTTTCCTGACCATCCCACCAAAAGTAGCCATCTGACATTCCCATTATTTCATCACTTCGTTTTAATTCTCAGCATAAACTTACCATCTGGTGTTCTCTTTATTTCCCTCTTTATGGCGTGTAAGCTAATGAGAGTGCAAATGTTAACTTGTTCATCTATTTCAACAGTGCTGATAACCGTGCTGTTACAACACAGTAAGCATTCACCGAACACTTGATAAATGAAAACTACTATTTAACACACATTATCAGATTTTAAGTAATACTGATTGCATTCAGCTCCTCTGTAATTTTTTCAAAAGGAAAAACAATGTAATTCAAATCCCCATTTTTAAAATGTTTAAACATGATAGTTATGAGGTAAATATGTAGGAATATATTCTTGTACTTAGAAAATACATACTGAACAACTGAGACATAATGGAAAATGATACCTGCGTATTATTCCCAAATGGTTCAGAAAGGCCAACAACTGGGGAATCTGGGTGAAGGATATAAGGCGCTCTGTGTACTATTTCTGCTTTTATGTAAATCTGAAATTACAGGTCAAGCATCCCAAATCCGAAAATCCGAAATCGAAATGCTCCAAAATCAGAAACTTTTTGAGCATCAACATGATACTCAAAGGAGGTGCTCAGTGCAGCACTTCAGATTTGAGATTTTGGATTTGGAATGCTTAACTGGCAAGTATAGTGCAAATATTCACAAATCCTATAAAACCCCAAATCTAAAACACTTCTAGTCTCAAGCATTGTGGATAAGGGATACTCAATCTATATTTCATATATGTAAATACAAACACAGAAAACCAAAAACCAAAACTTACCAACAGCTGACAATCTCAGTGAGAAGCCATAGGTTTAAAAAAAAAAAAAAAAAGAAAGATTGCTTCTCGGTCTTTTGCCTAAGATCAAGGTATTGAAAAAAAAAAAAAAAAAGGGGGTATATAGGAATTTGAAAAGGAACCAGAATTTTTAAACTACCGGCAACAATTGTTAATAGAATGACACATTTTTTCTAGAGTTCCTCTCAATTTTGTGTTTTAAAACTGTGAACAATAAATAAAGTTCAACCAATGAGAACTGCAATTTTTCCCTGTTGGTCTCTAAGCCCAAATAGTGACCTGTGTGTAGGTGTAAGACTTTAGTGTGCATGGCTAACGATGCACATAAGGGCAGTATCCTCCCATTAGCAAATCCTGATGCTGCGACATGGCACAAGAAAGACGGACTGTGTATGGAGAATTCCTGGCACATCAGCTATCACTCCATGCCCTCTTCCCCTCCACTCAAGAAGGTATGTGAGATTGCAAGGGAGTGACAGGTAAGATAGCAATTTTAGAGGAATAGCCTTTATTCTACTTTTAGTTTATGAAAAGTGAGAAGTAAATCAATTGCCCACCTTGAAACAATGTTGACACCTTCCAGCTGTGAAGACACTGAGATGGAACATGTTTAAGTGGCACTCAGCATCCACTCCCACTGTGTCATCAATATTATAGAGGCTACAAAGCTAAAAGCTACATGTCTTAGATTATTTTACAAGTAGGATTCTGGTTACAAATTAAGTGCTCACATGGGCTTTAAAAGGCTGAAATGGGTTGAGCACGGTGGCTTGTGCCTGTAATCCTAGCACTTCGGGAGGCCAAGGCAGGTGGATCACCTGAGGTCAGGAGTTCAAGACCAGCCTGGCCAACATGGCGAAACTGTCTCTACTAAAAATACAAAAATTGTCCGGGCATGGTGGCTCATGCCTGTAATCCCAGCACTTTGGAAGGCCAAGGCGGGCAGATCACGAGGTAAGGAGTTCGAGACCAGCCTGGCCAACATGGTGAAACCCCATCTCTATTAAAAATACAAAAAAATTAGCTGGGCGTGTTGGTGCGTGCCTGTAGTCCCAGCTACTTAGGAGGCCGAGGCAGGAGAATTGCTTGAACCCGGGAGGCAGAGGTTGTAGTAAGCCCAGATCATACCACTACACTGCAGCCTGGGTGACAGAGCAAGACTCTGTCTCAAAAAAACAAAACAAAACAAAAACAAAAGTTAGCCAGGCATGGTGCTGCACAGCTGTAGTCCCAGCTACTCGGGAGGCTGATGCAGGAAAATTGTTTGAAACTGGGAGGCAGAGGTTGCAATGAGCCCCCCACCATTGCACTCCGGTCTGGGCAACAGAGTAAGACTCCATCTCAAAAAAAAAAAAAAAAAAAAAAACAAAAGTTAGCCAGATTTCGAGCTGCACAGCTGTAGTCCCAGCTACTCAGGAGGCT
>NW_012116265.1:1449375-1450506 GCF_000951035.1 Colobus angolensis palliatus | reverse complement strand
ATCACCTGAAGTCAGGAGTTCGAGACCAGTCTGGTCAACATGGCAAAACCCCACCTCTACTAAAAATAAGAAAATTGGCTGGGCGCAGTGGCGGGTGCCTATAATCCCAGCTACTCAGAAGGCTGAGGCAGGAGAATTGTTTGAAGCTGGGAGGTGGAGGTTGCAGTGAGCCAAGATCACACTACTGCACTCCAGCCTGGGCGACAGACAAGAGTCTGTCTCAAAAAATAAAATAAAATAAATAGGCAGAAATAAGGCCAGCTGTCTCCCTCCTACTTTAGTTGTTCTCTGGTGGCAAGCAAAGTCATGGAGATGTCAGTCCCAAACTTCTGCTTCACTGCTTTTGCAGTGGGGGCCAGACTTCATGTTCCCATGTCTAGGCAATTGTAGTGGCAGCTTTCTAAGCCCAGGATCTTTGCTATAGAAGTGTGTTCTTAAATTTAATATCCTCTTTAGCCATTGTCCCAATTGGGGCAGTGATTATAGCTCTTCCTGCAAGTTGGTTTGTGGTACTCTGGAGGCCTGGCTAAGATCTGCACCTTCATCTTTTCTTAAGATTATGTAAAATCCTAATTTCTATATTAAGTACTTTTTCTCCTTCAAACATCCCCAGTAGTTTCTGTTTCTCAACACTGTTTGATAAATTATACCATATCACTGAAGTGGTGGCTCAAGTATTAGTCAATCAAAAACTCATAGCAATCCATGTCCATGAAGATATTTGTGTGTCTCCTTGTTACAAAACATTTGTAACTAGGTTTTTTGTAGCAGAAATAATCTGCATCTGTTTCAAAGCCACACCTAGAGAAGACATTAATAATTGCCAACATGCATGTATGGAATCCTTTACAGTTTATAAAACAGTTTCACACACATTGCTTAATTTCATACTTATGTGAGTTAAGGAAGGTTTTACAGTGATACAGCTGATGTAGTAGAGTTTTACTTGGGGTTTTACAGTGGTAAAACAGATTTAGAGACTACTGTTGGAAAAAATGTCATGGCTTAAAAATATTATTTAATGACTCATAATTATGAATCTGTAATAGGGAGACTTTTTAACAGTATGTGTATATATATATATATTTTGAGATGGAGTCTCGCTCTGTAGCCCAGGCTGGAGTGCAGTGG
>NW_012116265.1:1447457-1448635 GCF_000951035.1 Colobus angolensis palliatus | reverse complement strand
TTGTTGTTGTTGTTGTTGTTGTTTTTGAGATAGAGTCTCGCTCTTGTCGCCTAGGCTATAGTGCAACGGCACTACCTCGGCTTACTGCAACCTCTGCCTCCCAGGTTCGAGTGATTCTCCTGCCTCAGCCTGCCGAATAGCTGGGATTACAGTGCCCACCACCACACTTGGCTAATTTTTTGTATTTTTAGTAGAGAAGAGGTTTTGTCATGTTGGCCAGGCTGGTCTCAAACTCCTGACCTCAGATGATTCGCCTGTCTTGGCCTCCGAAAGTGCTGGGATTACAAGTGTGAGCCACAGCGCCCGGCCTAAACTAGTTTTTTTAATGCATGAAAACTATAATTACTTTATGCGTTTATGCAATTACTTTATGATTTTCTTTATGCATGAATACTATGATTACTATATTCAGTATGAAGCTTCAAATACTCAAAAAGGGAAAAGAAAAACTAGAAAATAATACAAATAACAAATCAGAACCAGGGTCAATTTGGGAAGGGTAAGAGGTAAGAAAGAGTTAGCTTGATAACCTTAGAGCCAAGCTCCCAAAGACAGGACCTAGAGAGACAAGGAACTACCTAGGCTAAGTAATCAGGAATTTTAGTGAAAAGCAAATATTAGCTTCTCAGCTCTCCTACTAATGAGCTCTATAAGGTTTTGAATGCAAACCACTGTTAAAAATGAACATCAAGAAGTTAGTTCTTAACTCTTCTTAGCAACATGTGACTATGTAAGATATTCTCAAGCTCTTTCCAAATTCTCAACAGTATTTGCAAAGTCAAGCCAAGAGGCTGAAGCTGGTAACCATCGCTGCACACTTTCCTCCTCAATCAATCCTGCTCCAATTAGGAAGGAGGTATATCGAGATTTGAACATTTTTAAAGGGTACAAGGTTGCCTGACCCTGTTTACTGAAAAGCACTAGTTATTGCTGGCATTGTTCTTGTTATAACTTACTTAGTCATTATTGGGCATTACTGAATTATCTTTACTACTATAAAATGTTCAGGCCGGGTGCAGTGGCTCACGCCTGTAATCCCAGCACGTTGGGAGGCTGACTGCCTGAGGTCAGGAGTTTGAGACCAGTCTGGCCAACATGGTGAAACCCTGTCTCTACTAAAAATACAAAAAAAATTAGCCAGGCGTGGTGACATGTGCCTGTAATCCCAGCTACTTGGG
>NW_012116265.1:1446366-1447272 GCF_000951035.1 Colobus angolensis palliatus | reverse complement strand
AAAAAAAAAAAAAAAGTTCAATTTGTTGGAAGTTTCATATTTTTAATCCAATTTTTAAAAAATTTTAATATAAAAGAGGGGTTTATTTTTATGCTTTAAATATACTTTCCTTTTCTTAGATATACCTATAAATTTTGTATTATAGTTTCTCTATGATGTATGTATTTAGACCATTTTATGGCAAAAAATGGCATAAAAAAGTCTGATGGCCGGGCGCGGTGGCACATGCCTGTAATCCCAGAACTTTGGGACGCCGAGGTGGACGGATTGCCTAAGCTCAGGAGTTCAAAACCAGCCTGGGTAATGTGGTGAAACCCCATCTCTACAAAAAACACGAAAATTAGCCTGGCATGGTGGCACTTGTCTGTGATCCCAGCTACTCGGGAGGCTGAGGGAGAAGAATCGCTTAAACTCAGGAGGCAGAGGTTGCAGTGAGCCGAGATTGTGCCACTACACGCCAGCCTGGGTGACAGAGTGAGATTTCGTCTCAAAAAAAAAAAAAAAAGTCTGAAATAAACATGATGAAAGTATCACATGGGAATTATTCTGGAAAGCAATTTAGAAATCTGTACCAAGGCCTTAAAAATGTTCATAACCTTTAATCCAGTAATCTGACATCTTCAGAAAAAAGAAGAAATGATGAGACATTTGAGGCATAGAGGCAATATAAGAATTGTTCATTGCAATATTAATAATAATAGCAGAATTCAAAAGGCGCATATATAAATTATGCCACATCCATTCATTTTATGAAATATCATGCAGCCTGTTACAAAGACTATTTACTGTCATAGGAAATGAGTACAACACTTACAAGGTAAGCGTGTATAAGTCACAGAAAGAGAATGTGCCAAAATACTAACATCAGTTACTGAAGGAGGTGACGGTATTTTTTTTTTTTTTTTT
>NW_012116265.1:1416204-1444672 GCF_000951035.1 Colobus angolensis palliatus | reverse complement strand
CAACATGGTGAAACCCTGTGTCTACTAAAAATATAAGAATTAGCTGGGCATGGTGGTGTGCACCTGTAATCCCAGCTACGTGGGAGGCTGAAGTGGGAGAATTGCTTGAACCCAGGAGGCAGAGGTTGCAGTGAGCAGAAATTGTGCCACTGCACTCCAGCCTGGGCAACAGAGCAAGACTCCACCTCAAAAAAAAAAAAAAAAAAAAGGCAGGATTGGCTGTGTGCTAGTATTTGTTGAATCTGGGTGATAAACAGGAGTTCATTATGCTAGTTTTTCTACTTTTGTATAAATTTGGAGTTTATTATAATAAAAAAGTTAATTTTGAAACTTAAAAGTAAAAAGCACTAATAAGCACTACTTTGAAATTTAACATATAATTAGCCATTAATCTATGCTGAATAAAGACTAGAAATATCTCACATTAAGAGGATGTCAGCTGATCAGAATTTTCCTTCATCTACTTCTGAGTTGTGACTTAAAAACAAAACAGAAAAAAAGGTAAGTATTTTCTTCATTATACCATCAAATGTAAAATGAGTCAATATTTTTAGGTGCTGCTAACATACTGTCAATTATGATTGTAAGATGCTTCTCAATTTCAGAGACATTGAAATGTGAAACTATGTGCATCTTAGAATGGATGAAATACAGCAATGGCAGGTCAGATTCAGCTATGAGTCTTTCGTTTTCTGACCTAGGATCAGCGGGTCTGATTATTTATCCTGTAATTTTTAACATGGAGTTTTCTTTTTCTTTTTTTTTGAGACGAAGTCTCGCTCTTGTCCCCAGGCTGGAGTGCAGTGGCGCAATCTCAGCTCACTGCAACTTCCGCCTCCCGGATTCAAGCGATTCTCCTGCCTCAGCCTCCCGAGTAGCTGGGATTATAGACACCCACCACCACGCCCGGCTAATTTTTGTTTTGGTTTTTTTTTGAAGACAGAGTTTCACTCTTGTTGCCCAGGCTAGAGAGCAATGGGGCGATCTCGGCTCACCACAACCTCCACCTCCCGAGTTCAAGCGATTCTCCTGCCTCCCAAAAACTCACTCCCAAAAACCCGCCTTGGCCTCCCAAAATGGTGGGATTACAGGCGTAAGCCACTGCACCCAGCCTTTTATTTTTCTTTTAAAAAAAGTGGGGGACAAAAGTCTGAATGATAGTTATTTGAAAAGAATGTATTTTCATACAGTGGAATTCCTATTTAGCAAGCACTTACAAGCTGGGCACAAGGTAAAGTTTTAGGAGTTGATCCAGATTTATGGTTTGCATCCATTCTCCTGATGCTAACAGGCCTACAGGACCCCCTGCAGCAGCCATGAGTGCTAAATGAACTACCCACGTCTATTTGGGAATGTGCTCCCATACCTCAAAAGCTGTTTTTCTTACTGATTGGTAAAGAAATTTTGCAGGGTTAATCAGGTAAGCAAGAAGCACATCCAAAGGATCAATAGGTATTCTTCTTGCCTTGTCCTAATTTCATTTTTCTTTTAATAAATGAAATTGTACAAGGTTTCCTTCACTCAGTTTCAAAAATGTATCCAGTATTGAGGCAAAGTTTTTCATTAAAACTACATTTTGCTTCATGTTATTTGCTGTAAATTTTTATTTTTATTTATATATACATACATATATTTTTGGAGACAGTGTCACTGTATCAACCAGTCTGGAGTGCAGTGGTGCGATCTCGGCTCACTGCAACCCCCACCTGCTGGGTTCAAGCAATTCTCTTGGCTCAGCCTCCCAAGCAGCTGGGACTACAGGTGCACACTGCCACGCCTGGCTAATTTTTTTATATTTTTTAGTAAAGATGGAGTTTTACTGTGTTGCCTGGGCTGGTCACGAACTCCTGACCTTAGGCAATCTGCCCACCTTGGCTTCCCAAAGTGCTAGGATCACAGGCATAAGCCACCGTGCCTGTCCTATTTGCTGTAAATTTTTTAAATATGCATTCAAATATTCATAGGATTCAGGCAGTAACCATTTACAAACAGACAAAATAGCCAAAGCAAATATTAAACGTGCTACTTTAATTTGTACCAACTACTTTACTTTTCAAAGTAGGCTTCTCGTCTCTTCCGAAGCTCTTCTGAAGTAAGATTTGTACCTGATGTCTGTGGAATATCTTGAGATATATTTCTGGAACTACCTGAAAACAAAACATAACAGAACAAAAACCAATCACTGTATTTACCAATTCAAGCAACAATACATTTGTTTATACTCATTTGAGTAAGCTTTTAAAACCTTTTTTCTTGAAGAATATTCTACTCTTCTGGCTGGGCGCAGTGGCTCACACATGTACTCCCAACACTTTGGGAGGCCAAGGCAGGTGGATCACCTGAGGTGAGGAGTTCAAGACCAGCCCGGCCAACAGGGCAAAACCCTATCTCTACTAAAAGTACAAAAAATTAGCCAGGCATGGTGGTAGGTGCTTGTAGTCCCAGTTACTCAAGAGGCTGAGGCAGGAGAATCACTTGAACCCGGAAGGCAGAAGTTGCAGTGAGCCAAGATCGTTGCACTCCAGGCTGGGCAACAGTGAGACTCTTAATTAAAAAAAAAAAAGAAATCTAAAGCTGATTTCTGTTCCTGCTAATCCAGCTGCACTCTATTAATCAAAAATGGGATTAATTAAAAAAAAAGAGAGAAATCTAAAGCTGATTTCTGTCCCTGCTAATCCAGTTGCATTCTATTAATCAAAAATGGGATTAATTAAAAAAAAAAAAGAAATCTAAAGTTGATTTCTGTCCCTGCTAATCCAGCAGGACTCTATTAATCAAAAATGGGATTGCACACCATATGGAGTACACAGAGGCGTGCCTAGAGGCAAGAAAAGTTCAGGATAAAAATAATCTTCCCATTAATGGAATCTCAATTTTATCTAGATATCTAAGGAAATCAATTGATAAATAATTCCATTAGAAAGTAGAAGCAAATACACATAAGTTAGAGAAAAATAAAACAAAAAACCCACTTCAAACTTTTAATTAAGCAACTTCGAGCTATGTCTTAACACTTTTCTTTGCCTAGACTGTCTAGGGGCTATGTTTTCGCTTTTGAAATTGATAGTTTATATCACTAAAAAACTGGGCCCACCAAAGTGGGCTTAAGGTTTAAGTTGCATAGCCAATAAATGTTGGCTTTTTGTAAAATCAGTTTATATTCCCTGTCCAGGCCCTTCCATAGTGTCTAATAACATACATTTATGAAAGAGCTGATTTGGGTAAGGGTCAACTGATACCCACAAAGATTAACACCACAGTTGACTACTGTGTTAGTACAGTGTTGAAACCAAATAAATAACCAGGAGTAAAAATATAACTACTCCTAATAAAATATAGGTTGTAAAAAGTTATTTCCATTATAAGAAATCTAAAGGGAAAGCCCACTATATAGCTATTGCTTCTGCAGTAATTGTCAAAACACTTCTAAGAGTACATTAACTTCCAGGAAACCTAAGAATAATTGGAATCAATTCTTCAGCAATGAATACAACACACATCAGAATGTCTTTACCTTGCATACTTAGCTGAATAGCCCTGCGGAGATCTGCTTCCTCATCTTCCATGTCAATTTCTTGGCGACTTAGTGCCAGAGCCCTCTGCAAATCCTCATCTTCGTCTAACATTCCTGAGCCATCATTTGCTTCTAACACTCGTTCCAGGTCTGTTTTATGGACTCTAAAGAACAAAAGCACTGGTAATAACTGCAACCAATCTTCTATTTTAGACATAACATAAAGGCATTTGTAATGTAAAGGCTTTACGTAAGCCAAAACTTAAAACGTTTTCTGGCAAATAAGCTCTAGTAATATGATGACTGTGTTGTAATTTGAATCCAACTAAGTTTTTTTTTCCTTTTCTTTTTTTTTTTTTGAGACAGGGTCTGACTCTCTTGCCCAGGCTGGAGTGCGGTGGTGTGATTGTGACTCACTGTAGTCTCGACCTCCCCAGTTTTGGGTGATCCTTCCTCCTCTGCCTCCCAAGTAGCTGGGACTACAGGCATACACCACCACGTCTGGCTAATTTTTGTACTATTTGTAGAGGTGAGGTTTTGCCATGTTGCCCAGGCTGGTCTCGAACTCCTGGGTTGAAGCAATCAGCCTGCCTCAGCCTCCTGAAGTGCTAGGAATACACCATACCTGCTAACTTAGTTAATGTATTTAAGCATTTCAAAGAGTTGATTCAAGTTCGAACTAATAAACTTCACTAAAATGTAAGGTCCAAAATAGAGGTGCCAACAACACAAGGACCACATATTCCATGTAAGCATGAAAATGTAATTTCTCATAATGAAATACCATCATATGTTCCATACTGCAGGCCTCATTTTTACCTTTGCTCTTTCAGTTGTGCTAATTCTTCTCCAATAAGTTTTGGTCGGTGCATCTGTTGGACCCTGATCATCTGCAGGAGTTGGTCAGCTTCGCAATCTGGCAGGTCACCCTTAACAACAAATATAGAATAACCTAAAACAAAAAGGCAAAAATCAACCTAAACAGCTAGTAAAGAGATTCAAAATTGATGTAAAATGCTAGTAGATAAAGAGGCAGCACAGTACACTGGAAAAAAATACAAGCTGAGGATTCAGAAAGATTTTAGTTCAAATAATGATTCTTATACTTACTAGTAAAGTCATCTAGGATAAGTTCAAGTCTCTGAGCCTCACTTTCTCCATTGTAAGACTGGAATAGCCGTCTCACTGAGTGACTGTGCCAAGTAAATGTCTGTAAAGGGCCCTACTAATATAGCACTTGACTGAGCAGGCTACTCACTTACTGGTATCAGAGAGAGTAAAGGAGTGGGTAAGAGCAACTGATTTAGAATCAGACTGCCTGCATCTGATCCCAGTTCTCCCACTTCCTGCTGCATTTGTCTTGGTTTCTACTGTTAAACATAATGATACTGGTACCTTCCTGTGATGGTTAATATTATCAACTTGATTGGATTGAAGGCTACAAATTATTGTTTCTGGGTGTGTCTGTGAGGGTGTTTCCAAAGGAGATTAACATTTAAGCCAGTGAACTGGGAGAGGTAGACCCACCCTCAATCTGGGTGGTCACCATCAAATCAGCTGCCAGCTCGGCTAGAATATATCAGGCAGAAATAAGAGCGTGAAAGGACCAGACTTGCTGAGCCTTCACCTTTCTCCCATGCTGGATGCTTCCTGCCCTCAAACATCAGACTCCAAGTTCTTCATCTTTTGGACTTTTGAACTTACACCAGTGGTTTGCCAGGGGCTCTTGGGCCTTTGGCCACAGACTGAAGGGCTGCACTGTCAGCTTCCCTACTTTTGAGGTTTTGGGACTTGGACAGGCTTCCTGGTTCCTCAGCTTGCAGACAGCCTATTGTGGGACTTCACCTTGTGATCATATGAGTCAATATTCCTTAGTACATTACCCTTCATATATACATCTATCTTATTAGTTCTGTCCCTCTAGAGATCCCTGACTAATATACTTACTCACAGGGCTGTTTTGAGGACACAGTCAGATAATGTATGCAATAACTAGTAACACGGCTAAAACTAATCATCTGTGGAAAGAGCTACCCCTACGCTGACCCACACATGTACACCCCTTGTAACTAAAAATAGGAGCTGGGAAGCCAAATACCTAAAAGCTATTTAAGGTGTCAAATGTGTGGTTTGCATCCAAAAGAATTACATTAGTCTAGTGTGGCTGTGTATAAATATGATTCCAGAAATCCAGGGTTTCCCCAAGCTAGATGCTACACACAAAAACTAAGGGTGGGCTATACCTAAAGCAATCTAATTGATTTAAGTTTTTCTATCATTAATTTTTTTTTTTTTTTTATTTTGAGATGGAGTCTCACTCTGTCACCCAGGCTGAAGTGCAGTGGTGCAATCTCAGCTCATTGCAACCTCTGCCTCCTAGGAGGTTCAAGCGATTCTCCTGCCTCAGCCTCCTGAGTAGCTGGGATTACAGGCACCCGCCACCACGCCTGGTTGATGTTTGTATTTTCAGGAGAGACGGGGTTTCACCATGTTGGCCAGGCTGGTCTCAAACTCCTGACCTCAGGTGATCTGCCCACCTCAGCCTCCCAAAGTGCTGGGATTACATGTGTGAGCCACCGCGCCTGGCACATTTTTCTTAAACTCTGGTGTTTGTTATTGGATATCCTTTGTTAGAATTAACACATAATGGGACAAAGATTATAAGAACTATTAATGGAAAACCTCAAAACAGTACAATGAACATTTTTTATGAGGACAACTGTATTCAGAGTTCAAATGGTTTAATGTGTTTTCTGCCAGTAAAACTGTTTCTATGTCATACAGTAAATATGCCAGCTCACCATGGTATTCTATGAAGAGTGTCTGAAGAATGGATACTCTGCCCTGTTCAGGGGTCATGGTAAAGATCTTGGGTTTTATTCAAGACTTCAGATTTTATTTTACTTTTCAATTTTTTTTTTTTTTTTTTTTTTGAGAGTCTCCTTCTGTCACCCAGGTTGGAGTACAGTGGTATGATCTTGGCTCACTGTAACCTCTGCCTCCTGGGTTCAAGTGATTCTCCTATCTCAACCTCCCGAGTAGCTGGGACTACAGGTGCATAACACCACGCCTAGTTAATTTTTGTATTTTTTTGGTAGAGACAGGGTTTCACCATGTTGGCTAGGCTGCTCTCAAACTCCTGACCTCAAGTGATCTGCCCCTCATCCTCCCAAAGTGCTGGGATTACAGGCATGAGCCACCACGCTCAGCCTGAGACTTCAAATTTTATTCTAAGTGTGCTGGGAAGCCACTGAAAGACAAGGAGTGAGGGTGGGACATAACAGGCATTACACTGGTTAAGAAGCACTCTGAGTGGCTCTATCAGTATAATATATAGGAACCAAAGTACAAGAAGAGTCACCCTTATGGAAATGGAAAACCTGATGGATAGCATGGATAGAAAAAAAAAAATAAGTCTTTCATAGACATGTTCAGTTTGAAATGTTTTTTGGACTTCAAAGTGGAGATGCCAAAGCTAGGAGTTAGTCAAAGCTAGGTGTTCAGGGTAGATGTCAAGATTGAAGATAAAAGTTTGGTAATTACTGACACACAGATCTTATTTAGAGATGATACTTAAGATCCATGAAAGGGATCTGAAAGATGCAGGCAACAAGTTAGGAAAACCACAGCATGGTGGGCTGGAGATCAAGGGCAGACAGGGTTTTTAAGAAGGGATATCATTAGGAACCAAGGTTTTAACTATAAAAGAAAAAAGATACAAGTAACTAAAATCAAAGAATTAAAAACTCTATATTCCTAAATGTGGATTCACAATAACTACATAACAAACCTAGTAGCAATAAGCATGCCCGCACTCAAATTGTGATCTCTAAATACCATTACTAAAAGATGGCTAGGCACAGTAGCTCATATCTGTAATCCCAGCACTTCAGGAGGCCGAGGCAGGTGGCACCTGAGGCCAGGAATTCGAGACCAACCTGGCCAATATGGTGAAACCCTGTCTCTACTAAAAATATAAAAATAAAAAAAAATTTAGCCAGGGGCCAGGCGCAGTGAGTGGCTCATGCCTGTAATCCCAGCACTTTGGGAGGCTGAGATGGCAGATCACCTGAGGTCAGGAGTTCGAGACCAGCCTAACCAACATAGAGAAACCCCTTCCGTCTCTACTAAAAATACAAAATTAGCCAGGCGTGGTGGCTCATGCCTGTAAACCCAGCTACTCGGGAGGCTGAGGCAAATCACTTGAACCTGGGAGGCAGAACTTGCAGTGAGCCGAGATCATGCCATTGCACTCCAGCCTGTGCAACAAAAGGGAAACTCCATCTCAAAAAAAAAAAAAAAAACAAATTATCCAGTCATGGTGGCACGCACCTGTAATCCCAGCTACTTGGGAGGTTGAGGCAGAAGAATTGCTTGAACCCAGGAGGCGGAGTTCAAGAAAAGGAGAAGGCACACTAGAGATAATCTTAAGGAAAAAATAAAAATGGCGAGGCAGCTGGAGTTTCATGGAATTAAGAGAGGATTTTTCTTTTTAATCAATGGAGATAAAAAGCTTATTTTTCTGCTTATAGGTATATTACCAAAAAAAAAAAGGGGGGGGGGAACTGATAGAGAGTGGAGAGATGAAAGCAGGAACATCTTGAGTAGGTGAGAGGAGCTGGGATCCAGCCCACAAGTGAGGGACTGGTCTTCACTAGAGGTAGAGGACCATTCATCTATTTTAATAGTCTCAAAGCACAGGTGAAGATATAAGCAAATTGATACACCTGCTGGTAGAAAGATAAGAACATAATTTTAATTGCTTCTATGTTCTCAGCAGAATGTAATGGAAGGCCATACGCAAGGTGTGTAAGGAAGGGAGAGGAAAGTGGTTAAAGGTTTGAAGACAGAAGCTGTGAAATTAGTCACCTTGGAGAGTGTCACATGATTTTTTATAAACATCTGGAGAGTGGTACATGATTTTTTATAAACATCTGGAGAGTGGCACATGATTTTTTGTAAACATCTGGAGAGTGGTACATGATTTTTTATAAACATCTTGGAGAGTGGTACAGGGATTTACTAAGAAAACATAATAGAAATATCAGGCAGCACTAAAGGCTCATCTGAATTTTGTGATTAAAATAAATTTAAAGCAAAACCTTAGCTAGGTGTGGCAGCACAAGCCTGTAGTCCCAGCTACTCAACAGGCTGAGGCAAGAGGATCACTTGAGCCCAGGAATGTGGGGCTAAAATGAGCTGTGATCATGCCGCTGCACTCCAGCCTGGGCTTCAGAAAGGCCTAGTCACTTTGATAGACCGATGGATGGGTGAATGGATGGATAGATCATTTAAGAAAAAAGTAAAACCAATCATCATGTTTTATGTAATTTTTTAGCCATATCCTGCTACTCTGGTACAGGAATGGACAAGGCCAAGATTTGGTTTTAACCAGGATTGAGATTTTTGTCATTCAAGTATGATCGAGGGAGAGAAGGGGGAAACAAGCTGAAGAATGCAATGGAGTGATATAACAATGGATTACAGAAAATAAGCAGTAGAAGAAAGGAAGAATGCATATAAAGGAAATGCCTGGGCCCCACGGTAGGGTTTAAAGAATGGCTGGAATAAAAAAAAACAGACAAAACATGGTTTAAGGATAGGAGGTGGTAGTTAAAGAGTAATATGCTTGCAATTGAGATTTGACAGTGGTTATGATTATTGGTAATAGCTAAGCAAGAGTGAGTGATTTTGAAACCAAGAAGCAGGTACTGGATTACTGGATTGATTAGCAATACAGAAATCATTAAGAATGATAAAAGGAGTTGAAGTAGAGAAAAACACAATGAGTCAGATCCTAAAATCACTGGTGAAAAGAGACTTTTGGATGAGTGCAAAAGGGCAAGGGATAGTTTAATCTAGGGGCATGTATTTCTTTCTTTTTTCTTTCTTTTTTTTTTTTTTGAGATGGAGTCTCGCTCTGTCGCCCAGGCTGGAGGGCAGTGGTGCGATCTCAGCTCACTGCAAGATCCACCTCCTGGGTTACGCCATTCTCCTGCCTCAGCCTCCCGAGTAGCTGGGACTACAGGTGTCCACCACCACAACTGGCTAATTTTTTGTTATTTTTAGTAGACACGGGGTTTCCCTGTATTAGCCAGGATGGTTTTGATCTCCTGACCTTGTAATCTGCCCGCCTCGGCCTCCCAAAGTGCTGGGATTACAGGCGAAAGCCACCACAACCGGCCCTTAGGGGCATGTATTTCAAAGAAACTGGAGTTTATAGGGAAGAATAGTGGCCTAGAAGAGGCAAAGAAGAAAAATATCGGCTGGTCGTGGTGGCTCAAGCCTGTAATCCCAGCACTTTGGGAGGCCGAGATGGGCGGATCACGAGGTCAGGAGATTGAGACCATCCTGGCTAACATGGCGAAACCCCGTCTCTACTAAAAAATACAAAAAACTAGCCAGGCGAGGTGGCGGGCGCCTGTAGTCCCAGTTACTTGGGAGGCTGAGGCAGGAGAATGGCGTAAACCCGGGAGGCGGAGCTTGCAGTGAGCCGAGATCGCGCCACTGCACTCCAGCCTGGGAGACAGAGCAAGACTCTGTCTCAAAAAAAAGAAAAAAAAAAAGAAAAATATCTATCCTTCCTCTCAGCCGTGTGGTATGTGATGTATAAAAGAAAAAACCATTACTTAGAAGGGCTGCAAAGAAAGCATCATCCTCAGAAGAGGGAGGGCCAGGTGCCAGTGAGAACTCTAATGGAACAGCGTCACCCAAATCACAGCCTATCACCACGTCAAACCTGAAGATTGTTTCACCACCACTGCCAGAAAAACAGTATTGTCACACTGTCATCTAATGCGCCTGTTTATTTAACTACTTCGAAAGATGACATTACAAAATTTTCAGCCTTTACTTACCTTCCTGTTGTAATTGAGCCAAGAAAAGTGCAAGATATGTATCTGATATTAATTCTGGACCCGTCAAGAGAGAATTCAAGTTAAACCACTGGAAAAAAAATGTCAATATTTAAGTTAGTGCATATTATAGGTAATAAAGTAGTTTCACATGTTAAGAATAGATATAACCCATCAAAGCTTAGTAAGATTGTTTAAACTCTGGAAATATTTCAAGTTGAGCTCTTTCCTCTGACTGAATAATATGATCTTAAAAGAGAATACTGCAGATTTATCACTATTACTTTTTTTTTTTTTTTTGAGAAGAGTCTCACTCTGTCACCCAGGCTGGAGTGCAGTGGCATGATCTCAGATCACTTGGCAACCTCCGTCTCTCAGGTTCAAGCAATTCTCCTGCCTCAGCCTCCCAAGAAGCTGGGACTACACGCCCGCGCCACCACACCAGCTAATTTTTGTATTTTTAGTTAGAGACAGCACATTTGCCACATTGACCAGGCTGGTCTCAAACTCCTGACCTCAAATGATCCTCCCGCCTCGGCCTCCCAAAGTTCTGGGATTACAAACATGAGCCAGCCACTGCACCCGGCCTCTGTTAAATACTTTTTTTTTTTTTTTTTTAGACAGAGTCTCGCTCTGTTGCCCAGGGTGGAGTACAGTGGCGCGATCTCGGCTCACTGCAAGCTCCGCCTCCCGGGTTCACGCCATCCTCCTGCCTCAGCCTCCCGAGTAGCTAGGACGATACGCGCACACCACCACACCCGGCTAATTTTTTGTATTTTTAGTAGAGATGGGGTTTCACCGTGTTAGCCAGGATGGTCTTGATCTCCTGACCTTGTGATCCACCCGCCTTGGCCTCCCAGAGTGTTGGGATCACAGGCGTGAGCCACGGCGCCCGGCCCTGTTAAATAGTTTTTTAAAAACAACACTTTGCTTTCAACTATACACATTAAACCCTCCCAAAAGAATAAAAATGGATAGTCAGTAGTTGAAATGTCTTTATTAATAGCTATAGTTAAATCTTTTTTCAAAGTATCAGTCCAACATAACTCTAATCGCATCTATCATACTGATGGGAGGAAAAATGACAACTATTCCAAGTTTTCCCATTACTGATAATTTTTGTCAAAAGATTCCAATTGTGGGAAAGTCAGAAGTTCCAGGAAGATAATTTATAATTACCAACTCAGTTTCTAAAAATCACTAAATTAGGTGGGCATGGCAGCTCATGCCTATAATCCGAACACTTTGGGAGGCTAACGTGGGAGGATTGCTTGAGCCCAGGAATTTGAGACCAGCCTGGGCAACATAGTGAGACCCTCTATAATTTAAAAATGTTTTTAAAAAACACTATCAGATATAACATATAAACACTTTTTTTTTTAAAGAGATGGTCATCTAGGCTGGAGTGCAGAGGTGCAATCATAACTCACTGCAGCCTCGAACACCTGGGCTTAAGTGATTCTCTCACTTCATCCTCCCAAATAGCTAGGACTACAGGTGTGCACCAAGATGCTTGACGAATTTTCTAATTTTTTTTGTAGAGATGGGGGTCTCACACTATGTTGTACAGGCTGGTCTCAAACTCCTGGCTCAAGACATCCTCCCACCTCAGTCTCCCTACGTGCTGGAATTACAGGTGTTAACTACTGCACTCGGCCCTAATTAACATCATTTATCACTACCACATAGTAATCCTAATTTAACCCACAAGATACAAAAAGTGTTTAAAGTTACTGTCAATATCATGACCAACTATTTTCCTGGATTTTGACAATGTTAATACTTTTTCCAGCCTTCTTTTTTATTATACAGGGACCTCAGAGTCTATCGAGAAAAATATAGTTTTAAACAAAAATATAAATTAGAACCAAAGAAAATAAAATAAACCAAAATTTGACATCTTCTGTATTTGTTTTTTTTTTTTTTTAAAGATAGAGTTTCACTCTTACTGCTCAAGATGGAGTGTAATGGCGTGCTCTCGGCTCACTAAAACCTCCACCTCCCCGGTTCAAGCAATTCTCCTGCCTCAGCCTTCCAAGTAGCTGGGATTACAGGCATGCGTGACCACACCCAGCTAATTTTGTATTTTTAGTAGAGATGGGGTTTCACCATGTTGGCAAAGCTGATCTTGAACTCTTGACCTCAGGTGATCCATCCACCTCGGCCTCCCAAAGTGCTGGGATTACAGGCATGAGCCACAGCGCCCGGCCAACATCTTCTGTATTTGTCAAAGATAATGTAATTCAAAATGTGAAAATTCAATTTTGAAGAACTAAAATTTTTTAAATCTCTCAAAATAATAAGATAGACATTTATTTGCAAATTAATACAAGGGTACTTCTGAAATCTAAGTCTACAGACCTTAAAAATTCAGTGCTTACTTTATGCAAAAAAAGTAAAAAATACTGGATCATAATTTTCAAAAACACATAAATAAAACCCAGAGGTTACATAATCTCAGCAGTACCCTACCCTGGTTTTTACCTAGAGGTGATTCCCACTCGCATCAGCCTCTACTGCTGTAAGCTGCACTTTTTAAATTTGTTTTCGGTAGAGACAAGGTTTCCCTGTGTTGGTCCAAGCCGGTCTCAAGCTCCTGGCCTCAGTGATCTCCCTGCCTCAGCCTCCCAAAGTGCTGGGATTACAGGCATGAACCACTGCACCCAGCTAGCCTTCACTGCAAGCTTCCAGATTACACCTCCTTAACTCGCTCTTGGCTCCTCAGGAAGGACTTTAAGGAAGAACCAATTTAGGGCTGGGCATGGTGGCTCACGCCTGTGTTCCCAGCACTTTGAGAGGCAGAGATGGACGGATCACCTGAGGTCAGGAGTTCAAGACCAGCCTGACCAACATGGAGAAACCCTGTCTTTACTAAAAATACAAAAATTAGCTGGGTGTAGTGGTGCACACCTGTAGTCCCAGCTACTCAGGAGGCTGAGACAGGAAAACTGCTTGAACCTGGGTGGTGGAGGTTGCAGTGAGCCGAGATCCCGCCACTGCACTCCAGCCTGGGTGACAGAGCAAGAATCCATCAGAAAGACAGAAAGAGAGAAAGAAAGAACGAAACAACTTAGGATGAAGCTAAGTAGGTGACTTTTCCCAAATTTGATTTGGGTGACTTAAAAGATAACAATAGGGTTTTTGTTTTTGAATTATCTCTTACAGATTTAATTCAATATACTTTCTTGACATATCTTTTTTGGCTTTTATTTACTTTTTATAAAAAACAAACAGCTTTATTGGGGTATAAATGATATATAATAAACTTCACATATTTAAAGTGTACAATTTGAGACAGGATCTCCTTCTATCACCCAAGCTGGAGTGCAGTGGTGCGATCATGACTCACTGCAGGCTTGACCTCTGGGCTCCCTCCTCAGCCTCCCTAGCACCTCGGACTACATGCATGTATCACCACGCCTAGCCAATTTTTCTTTTTTTTTTTTCATTTTTTTGTAGAGATGGGGTCTTGTGACATTGCCCAGGCTGGTCCTGAACTCCTTGAGCTCAAGCGATCCTCCTGCCGTGGCATCCAAAAGTGCTGGGATTCCAGACATGAGCCACTGCACCTGGCCTTTGAAATGTTTTGACATTAGTATACTGTACTCCCATAAAACCATTACTACAACCAACACTGTGACACATTAATCACTGCCACGTTTCCCATGCCTCTCTATGACCCTCCCCTCTCACTCTTCCTTAGCCTTCTCATCCCCAGGCAACCACTGGTGGATCTGCTTTTTATCACTACAGATGAATCTGCACTTTTCTAGACTTTTAATAAATGATACCATACAGCATGTAGTATTTTGTTTCTGGGTTATTCTTTCAGCATAATTATTTTGAGATTCATCCATGTTGCTGCATGTATCACTAGTTTATTTTTTTTATTTTTTATTTTTTTGAGACGGAGTCTTGCTCTGTCGCCCAGGCTGGAGTGCAGTGGCCAGATCTCAGCTCACTGCAAGCTCCGCCTCCCGGGTTTACGCCATTCTCCCGCCTCAGCCTCCCGAGTAGCTGGGACTACAGGTGCCCGCCACCTCACCCGGCTATTTTTTTGTATTTTTTAGTAGAGACGGGGTTTCACCGTGTTAGCCAGGATGGTCTCGAACCCCTGACCTCGTGATCCGCCCGTCTCGGCCTCCCAAAGTGCTGGGATTACAGGCTTGAGCCACCGCGCCTGGCCTAGTTTATTCTTTTTTACTGTGCTAGCTGGTTTTCAATAACCCTCTTTCAAAGCTTCAAAATTCTAATAAAAAGGATGTTAAATGATTCTGTTTCTTAAAATAGCTTGCTCAAGACATATTTCATGTTTTATTTAACAAATAGAAGTGATCTTATGTAGACGTATGTATTACATGGCTTTTGGAATCATATGAATAATCTTACACTAAAGCAAGCATAATTGAATGCTTTATTCATGCTTGACACTATTTCAGGCTTTGTGACAGCACTACGCTAAATACAAATCTACAAATGTAGTAATTAACTGACAGAACATAGTCATCACATAAAAACCCACTTAAAAGTAACCACATTTGTATTATATTTAATATAGAATTTTTCTTATGATATAGTTAAATTGCATATACTTGTCACAAATATATTTACAAGGAAAACTGATATGTTTTAAAATGACAAATTTCTATCTATCAAGATAGATAAACCATGCCACAAACACACACATTACTGGTCAGTTTCCTAATTTTAAAGTCAGCAGTCCTTTTTTCTTTTTTTAATTTTTAAATTTATTTTTCTTTTTATGTTTTATAAAACAGAGTCTTTATAAAGACTCTGTCACCCAGGCTAGGGTACAGTGGCACAATCATAGTTCACTGCAGCCTCAAACTCCTAAGCTCAAGTGATCCTCCTGCCTCAGCCTTCCAAGAAAGCTGGAATTACAGATGTGAGCCACCACACCTGGCTTTTTTTTTTTTAAAGAGACAGGACCTCCCTTTGTTGCCCAGGCTAGTTTCAAAGTCCTGGCTTCAAGTGATCCCCAACCTAAGCCTCCCAAACTGTTGGGATTACAGGCATGAGCCACCACATCTGGCCCACATTTTAGTTTTAAATGGGGTACAATATTAGAAAAAAAGACAAGGAAGGGTAAGAAATGTTACCTGTTTTCCTAATTTTCTAACTGTAAACCAGTGTTCTTTATAATTGCATATAAATGATCTTTCATTTCTAAAAAAGAAAACACACAATATTAACTTGAAATACTGAATTCATATTTATGTTGTCTACTGGCAAACATTATATAAAATTTGTGATAATTTAAGATTATATTTACAGTGAAGTGTCACTGATGTTTTTAAAAGATCACACAACCACATGAACGTCTCTGCAGCAGCTTAGTGATGCCGTGCCAAAAGATGGCCTCACGCACCACTTATGGGGCAGCTCTGTGCTGCCACAGACACTGGGGTGCCAGGAAGGCTACAGGGCAGATGCTCATGGACATCACAAAGGTGAAACAGGAAAGTCTGAGGGAATGAAACAGGGAACATCAAAACACAAGTATTCAAAATATATTTCTCTTCTTTAAGAAATATCTTTAAAAATCAAATTTGGGAAAAGAAATGTATGAAATGCAAAACAAAATCTTACATAGGATCGATCCTGAGCCTCTGATACTCTGGACTGTTGAACAGGATTAGTTCTAAACCCCAAACTTTCAAGGCATTGCTTATAACCTGTTAAGAAAAATAGTAACTTTTCATAAGCCAAACCACTCCATTCCAAATTTAAGAAGTGTAGCTATGTCAGTTGTGTAAACACTTTAAGAAGTATAGCTGTGTTAGTTGTGTACCTCATATATAAATTTCTCTAGAAGGCTATAGGTTTTTTGGGGGGGTTTTTTTGTTTTTTGTTTGTTTGTTTTTTTTTGAGACAGAGTCTTGCTCTGTTGCCTAGGCTGGAGTACAGTGGCATGATCTCGGCTCACTGCAACCTCTGCTTCCTGAGTTCAAGTGATTCTCCTACCTCAGGCTCCCGAGTAGCTGGGATTACAAGCATGCACCACCACACCCAGCTAATTTTTGTATTTTTAGTAGAGACAGGGTTTCACCTTGTTGGCCAGGCTGGTCTCAAACTCCTGACCTTGTGATCTGCCCACCTCGGCCTCCCAAAGTACTGGGATTACAGGCATGAGTCACCACGCCCAGCCGGCTATAGGTTTTCAAAAGTGTGTGTGTATAGATATATCACTAAATCCATAAAAAACATACATATATATTAGAAGAGTGCTTTTCATACTAGGTCTCTGAGATGTTCCAGAAAACCACACAATTTGAGGCATAAAACTGCCTCAAAAATCCAGATGTATATTCTACCCATAAGTGCTATTCTTAAAACTAGTCTACTATATACATCTGATAATTTGGCTGCCGTGGGTGCTACTTCAGAAAATTTATATTCAACTTACTACTTGCAATGTCAGAAATCGTGTCTATCAAAATAAGTTCTCCCTGGGCACTTAAACTGAAGTTTCCATAGATATCAGACTTCCAGGGTCATGGGCTTGCCACTTGTAGAAAAAAACAAAATGCAAACTGATTATTTCAATCTGTCTGACAAAAAAAGGGAAATTTCTGAAAATTCACTGTCTACCCTCCAAGATAGCCAACAAAGAAGCAAGTAAGCCAGGTACCGGCTAAGACAGAAAGTGAGTGCAAGGTAGTGGGCACCAAGAGCAGCAAGGCACAAATAGGAAACGCCAAGTGCTGGGCCTACTCTGACCTCTGATTCCAGCCCTGCAGTAGCCATTACCTGTTAACAGTGGCACGGTAAAGCACTAGACGGAAATGCTGGTGGATGAGGAGGAGTCCAGGAGGGCAGTACAAGGGAAATACAAACAAAGGTATCTGCAGAGATAGGCCGCTCAGGAGAGGTTCTGAAAGACCTCTGGATACAACTCACAGTGTCAGAAAAGAATGAAAGACACGCAGATAAAAGAATCTTCCAAGTACATATATATAACCACCAAAGAACTCAAAGACAAAAATCAAAAGCCACAGACCATAATAAGGAAATCCAGTCTGGTAGGCTGATTTAAAAGGATGGTAGCAAGGTACTGCATTTTCTCAAATTTACCCAACAGATGGTAAGTTTGAGACATTGGGACTTATTATAATTAAGGGTATTTGGTTTTCTTTGAGTCAGTCTTGCTCTGTCACCAGGCTGGGGTGCAGTGGTGCGATCTTGGCTCACTGCAACCTCTGACTCCCCAGTTCAAGCGATTCTCCTGCCTCAGTCTCCAGAGTAGCTGGGATTACAGGCTTGCATCACCACGCACAGCTAATTTTTGTATTTTTAGTACAGACAGGGTTTCACCATGTTGGCCAGGATGGTCTTGATCTCCTGATCCTGAGATCTGCCCACCTTGCCCTCCCAAAGTGCTGCGATTACAGGTGTAAGCCACCACGCCTGGCCAGAATTAAGGTTATTATTAGCATCCAGATGCAAATTAAATAATCTTTCTCAAAAAGGAATTTTTAAATGCCCCACTCTAATATGAAGATTCTACAATCCTTTCATGTTTATCTATATAAAAATCTAGTACTCTAGTAGGCCGGGCATGGTGACTCACGCCTGTAATCCCAGCACTTTGGGAGGCTGAGGCAGGTGGATCACAATCTAGTGATCTAGAGTATAATCTTATACTCTGTAGACATGATCTATTAGAAAAACTTCTGAAGGTCGCCTTGTTACAGTGACTATTGAAAGGCTGTGAAACGGGGCCTGGGATGTAAGCAACACATAGTAGATGCTTGTGACTACTTACCTGAATAGAGAAAAAACCACTGTCATCCATATTTCCAGAAGGCTGCTGTTAATTTTGACAGGTAGTTGAAGCAAGGGTGGGGGTGGGGAAAGAAGGATACAAACTGTCATTAGCGTGCATATTTAAAATAACATCTTTGCATTTCCATTTCCAAAGTTAACAGCACAATTATAATTCACCAGTCAGATCCCTATAGGAAGAATGGCACATCCTTTTCTAAATAGTATCCACGTTTTTAAAAGAAATGTAAGCCGGGTGTGGTGGCTCACACCTTTAATCCCAGCACTTTGGGAGGCCGAGGCAGGTAGATCATGAGATCAGGAATTCCAGACCAACCTGACCAACATGGTGAAACCCCGTCTCTAACAAAGATACAAAAAATTAGCCAGGCATAGTGGTGTGTGCCTGTAATCCCAGCTACTTGGGAGGCTGACGCAGGAGAATTGCTTGAACCCAGGAGGCGGAGGTTGCAGTGAGCTGAGATCGCCTGGACAACAGGGCAAGACTCCGTCTCAAAAAAAAAAAAAAAAAAAAAAAAGAAATGTGACTTAGTGAGTTTAAAATCAGTACCTGTAAAAACGTGCGATAGTCTTCACTAGTAACTCCTCCTTCTGCCATTCTCATCCTCTCCTCCTCATCCAGCTGATGTGCAATTGAGGATAATTCCACAGGGCTAAAATATTCTCCTTGCAATAAATTATTCAGGCAATGCTGAGCACAAAGTGAGCCTTCTTGCTAATATTTCCAAAAGAAAAAATTAAAATGTGACTTATTAAACAGAATTGCACAGTATTTTCCCCTAAATAATTTAATCATTAACTTTTCTTTCTTTTCTGAGACACAGTCTTGCTCTGTTGTCCAGACTGGAGTACAGTGGAGCAATCTGGGCTCACCACAACCTCTGCCTCCCGGGTTCAAGCAATTCTCCTGCCTCAGCCTCCTGAGTAGCTGGGACTACAGGCATGCACCACCATGCCCGGCTAATTTTTGTATTTTTAGTAGATACAGGGTTTCACTATGTTAGCCAGTCTGGTCTCGAACTCCTGATCTCGTGATCCGCCTGCCTCAGTCTCCCAAAGTGCTGGGATTACAGGTGTGAGCCACCATGCCTGGCCAACTATTTTTTTTTTTTTTTTTGAGACAGAGTCTTGCTCAATCTCAGCTTACTGCAAGCTCTGCCTCCCGGGTTCACGCCATTCTACTGCCTCAGCGTCCCGAGTAGCTGGGACTACAGGCGCCCGCCACCACGTCTGGCTAATTTTTTGTATTTTTAGTAGCGATGGGGTTTCACCGTGTTAGCCAGGATGGTCTCAATCTCCTGATCTCGTGATCTACCCGCCTAGGCCTCTCCAAGTGCTCGGATTACAGGTGTGAGTCACCGTGCCCGGCTCCAACTATTTTTTAACATAGTTGAACTGAACTTTCAGCTTTAGATAAGTATAATTAACATAGGTTACATGCATTTTCATTTGTTAACATTTATTTTACAAATCTACCATTAATGAAACTACAATTACATGATCAAAAACTTAAGAATTATTTTAAACAAACATTATCGGCCGGGCGCGGTGGCTCACGTCTGTAATATCAGCACTCTGGGAGGCCGAGGCAGGCGGATCACGAGGTCAGGAGATCGAGACCATCATGGCTAACACAGTAAAACCCCATCTCTACTAAAAAATACAAAGAATTAGCCGGGTGTAGTGGCGGGCACCTGTAGCCCCAGCTACTCGGGAGGCTAAGGCAGGAGAACAGCGTGAACCCGGGAGGCGGAGCTTGCAGTGAGCCGAGATCACACCACTGCACTCCAGCCTGGGCAACAGAGCGAGACTCTGTCTCAAAAAAAACAAAAAACAAAAGAAATTATCATCTATCAAATGCATCAACTCTCATACTTTACTAAAAACTACTGTATAAAACATTTAGTCTCCCTCATTTTCAGTACCTAAAATAAGTTCATTCTTGGAGATTCCACAGTAAATAACTAATGGTGAAAGGAAATTTTAGTCTCTAGAAGAGTTATTTATTTATTTAAAAAATGAGATCTGACTATGTTGCCCAGGCTGGACTTGAACTCCAGGGCCCAAGGGATCTTCCTACCTCAGCCTCCTGAGCAGCTAGGACTACAGAAACATGCCACTGTGCCCAGCTGCCTAGAACATTTATTCTTTTAACATAATGCTGGTCAAGCATGGTGGCTCACACCTGTAATCCCAGCAGTTTGGGAGGTCAAGGCGCGTGGATTCCTTGAGGCCAGGAGATCGAGACGAGCCTGACCAATATGGCGAAACCGCATCTCTACTAAAAATACAAAAATTAGCCAGCGTGATGGTGTGCACCTGTACACCTAGCTAATCGGGACTCCGAGGCATGAGAATCGCTTGAACCTGGGAAATACAGCCTGCAGTGAGCCAAGACTATGCCACTGTCACTCCAGCCTTCTGTCTCCAAAAACAAAACAAAACAAAAAAAAAACTCCACACAATCTAAATGCTTGTTGATAGAATTTCAAATCTTAAGAATCAATACAGGTGGAAAAATTCTGTTCCATGTTAAAACTTGCAGTTACAGAGCTGAAGTTCTCTTCATGGAACCCTACAGATAATGTGCACACAGTGTAATGCAATGAGCAGAACTGTCCCAAACAACCCTGGAGCTTACTCCTGGACAAGCCAGCAAGAGGGTCTGCACCCAAGCTCAGCTCCCATGGGACGACAGGCTTCCTCCTTATGGGAGGTAGGTACAACCTCCCACGGGTTCCGGGCCTTCAAGTGCTGGGCAGTTTCTCACACAACTGGCAGCCTGAATCCAAGTCCAGGGTGCCTGGTACTGAGTAACCTATGTGTAATCCTCCTCCCCACAGCAGTGTAGCTTTCCCATGCTACCTGGTAAGAAGGGAGAATCAGGTATAGATGGATCCCTCCCTGTGTGAACACAGACACCAGGTTTGCCCCTTCCTGAAATGGTAGTAGATGAGAGAACATTTCCTTCTCCTGCTAACCTTGGCCCTCCAAGTTCTCTCTTTCCCCAGTAAGGTCTATTCCTTAACCCAACTTATCTGACATCATGCAATTTGTCCTGAGCTATGTTACACAGTAGACTCTAAAGAGAACCACCTTGCAAGACGGATTTTTTCCTGATAAATCAATTTTCTAGGAACAAAATTCAGCTGGTGAAAAAACTATGGGTCATATGTGTATAATGAAATAGGAAGACAGCATTGAGACAGCCTGAGTCTGAGATAAGTTTATCCTTATCTTTTGGCAAAGAATAAGTAGCTTGGAGCCAGAGAGAACACTATCCCCCAAGTCTTCTCATGAAAATAGACTTTTTGTTTCCACTTCTTTCTCCTCCTTCTATATTTCTACTACCAGAGTGCAACTCTTACTGAATAATATGCAAACTGAAGGGATATACAGATGTTCTACTTATAACCTACTGAAAAATAGCCAAGGCTGGCTGCGGTGGCTCATGCCTGTAATCCCAGCATTTTGGGAGGCCAAGGCAGGAGGATTATTTGAGTCTAGAAGTTTGAGACCAGCCTGGGCAACATGGTGAAACCCCATTTCTACAAAAATTAAAAAATTAACTGAGCATGGTGGTGTGTGCTTGTAGTCCAGCTTCTTGGGAGGCTGAGATAGGAGGATAACTTGAGCCCCAAAAAGGTTGAGGCTATAGTAAGCTGACATTGCACCACTGCACTCCAGCCTGGATGACAGGGCAAGAACCTGTCTCAAAAAAAAAAAAAAAAAAAAGAAAGAAAGAAAGAAAAGAAAAGGCAAGATAAACAAGCACTTCACAAGACAGTCAAATGGCTATAAAGAACACAAAAAAGGTACTCAACTTCATTAGTCATCAGGAAAATGAAAATTAAAACCACAATGTGTTATTACACAAACTCTAAAATGGCTAAAATGTTGGAGATCAGAGATATAGAAACTGTTGTATACTGCTGGTGAGAGAGTAAATTGGTATAACCAATAATAACTAATAATTATGTAATACATCTACTAAAGCTTAACATGTACATCTCCTATGATCTAGCAATTCCGTTAGTAGGTATATAATGTAAACAACAGAAATGCAAACATATATTCATCAAAAGATATGTATAAGAATGTTCACCCCGGGAGGCGGAGCTTGCAGTGAGCTGAGATCCGGCCACTGCACTCCAGCCTGGGCGGCAGAGCTAGACTCCGTCTCAAAAAAAAAAAAAAAAAAAAAAAAGAATGTTCACAAAAGCACTATTTTTGTGCTACAAATGGCATTACTATTTGTAGTAATACAAAATAGCATTACAGATAGCATTACTATTTGTAATGGTCCCTAAACTGGAAACGACCCAAATGGATAGCTGGGATCACAGCAGAATGGAAATCGTGTCTACTCACAAAGGAATACTACATAACAATGTGAATGAATTAACTACAACTACCTGGAACACTATGGGTAAATCTCTCAAACAATGGTAAACGAAAGAGGACAGAGTCAAAAGGGTATACACACTGTACGATTCCAGTCACAAAAGCTCAAAACTAGGCAGAACTCATTTATGATATCAGAATTCAGCATAGTGGTTATTTTGGGTGGGAGTGTAGTGGAGAGAAAGTACCTAGAAAAGGGAATAATGGGAGGTTATAGGATGCAGGTAAAGCTTCTGTTACTTGCTGTTTACACGTGTTCATTTTGTGAGAATTCACTGAGCCGTACTCCTAACGATTTGTGTGCTCCTCTCTGTATGGTACCTAATTTTTTAAAAATTCAAACAGTAAGAAAAAAGCCTTTGCTAACACAAATTTCCCGTCCTGCTGTCAGTTTGGAGTTTACAAACTATGGTCACCATACTTAATATCACATATAGCAATAGTGACATCCAAATATTTGATTAAAATTATCTCTATAAAAAATAGCTTTAAATTATGAAAAATAAGTACTTGAAATCAAACTTCATCAAAGATACACTGTATTGCTACAGGAAATATCAAGTTCTGTACTTCTAATATGATTTAATGGAAGGAAAGGACAAACTGTTCAGTACAAATTTCAAAATGACTTAAGGCTAGGCACAGTGGTTCATACTATAATCTCAACTGTCTGAGAGGCTGAGGTGGGAGGATCACTTGAGCCCAGGAGTTCAAGGCTACATGGAGCTATGATTGTGCCACTATATTCCGGCCTGGGTGACAGAGCAACACCATGTCTCTCAAAAAGAAATAAAATAAATAAATATAAAAACAAAAATAAACATAACTTAAGTCATAGGACGGATCAAATTCCACACAGACCGAAAGAATTGTACAATGACAATGAGCCCACCTAAGATTATGCATTTTCCTGCCTTGCCCTTATCTCAAACTATCCCCAGCCACCTCTCTCATCAAGCTTTAATCAAAGCAGAAGTTCACTTTGCCATAATCAAAGTTCAGCAGTATTGAAATCTCATGATTTGGCTGGGCATGGTGGCTCATGTCCATAATCCCAGCACTTTGGGAGGCCGAGGCAGGTAGGTCACTTGAGATCAGGAGTTCTAGACCAGCCTGGCCAACATGGTGAAACCCCGTCTCTTCTAAAAATACAAAAATTAGCCAGGTGTGGTGGCAGGCGCCTGTAGTCCCAGGTACTCGGGAGGCTAAGGCAGGAGATCACCTGAACCCAGGAGGCAGAGGTTGCAGTGAGCTGAGATTGCACCACTGCACTCCAGCCTGGGTGACAGAGTGACACTCCACCTCAAAAAAATAAAAAATAGGCCGGGCATGGTAGCTCATGCTTATAATCCCGGCACTTTGGGAGGCTAAGGCAGGTGGATCACGAGGTCAAGAGATCGAGACCATCCTGGCCAACATGGTGAAACCCTGTCTCTACTAAAAATACAAAAATCAGCTGGGTATGGTGGCACACGCCCATGGTCCCAGCTACTCGGGAGGCTGAGAGGAGAATCGCTTAAACCCAGGAGACGGAGGTTGCAGTGAGCTGAGTTCACGCCACTGCACTCCAGCCTGGTGACAGAGCAAGACTCCGTCTCAAAAAAAAAAAAAAGAAAAGAAAGGAATTAAAAATTTTTAAAAATAAAAGAAATCCTATGATTTTAGGCCCAGACTTCACTGTGTTGGGCTCAGAGAATTAGCACACTGCAGTTCTACAATTTATAAAATCACAAGGGAACTGCTACCAAATCATTTACCCCCAACCTCCCCAGGTTTTCAAGACCAACCTGAAACTAGTTAAAATTACCACAGACACTACTAACTACAACACAAATCAGGTATAAACCTAAGGCGCTCTCAGGAATGGGCTATCTGGGGACAAGCTGTCAATCTAGCAGCATTCTCACCTCCTCTTAGTGCTCTCCGATCCCTTACTATAAGGCTCAGCAAACACAAGCATCTGAGTAATGGCAATGGCCAGTACTTCTACAGCACTATCTGCCAGGGAGCCTTCTCTACTCTCTAACTCTGAGGTTATGTCTATGTTATTATCCCTACCACTACAGAGGAGGAAACCAGAGGACAGGGATACTAAGTAACTTGCTCAGGATCACACAAATAGTAAAAGGCAGAGCTGAGACTCAAACCCAGGCAGAGATTTCAAAATCTGTGCCATTAGCACTTCAAGTCATTTATACAGAATTTGGTTTCTCCTAAAGCTCAAATATCCTAAAGACGGCTAAAATCCAGCAATCACAAAAGGGCATAATGAATGCCACAGTCAATACTCAGCATCTTTTCAATCTTTTCAATAACTTTATGTACAACCCCAGCAAGTTTAGCTATTATTCCCAGTTTGCATTACATTAAAATCATCAATACAAATGGCACAGTGACTGCACCAAGAAACATCAGCAAGGGAAGTGATTTAAAAAAAAAAAGACAGAAAGCAGGCACCAGAACTAAAACAAACAACAAAATCCAGTAGTTAGTGGTCATAAAGTTAGTACAAAGATTTAAATTAGGGGTTGGCAAACTCTAGCCCACGGGCCAAATTCAACCTGCCCTGGTAGCTAAGAATGCACTTTACAATTTTAGATGGTTGGGAAAAACATGCACAAATAAGAATGTGTGACAGAGACTACAGCAGCCTGTAAAGCCTTAAAATGTTTACAGAAAAGTTGTTTACTTTAGATAAACAGCACCATATATATCTCAGAAACTCAAAGACCTCTCTTTATCCATTCAAATATATACATTTTTTTCTTTTGGGACAGGATCTTGCTCTGTCCCCCAGGCTGGAGTGCAGTGGTGTGATCTTGGCTCACTACAGCCTCGACCTCCCAGACTCATGCAATCTTCCCACCTCAGCCTCCCAAGTAGCTACGACTACAGGCTAACACACCCGGGCTAATTTTGTTCATTCTTTGTAGAGACAGGTCTCACTACGCTCGGCCCCATTCAAATATATATTGAGTACTTGCTCTGTGCCAGGCCCTATCTCAGGCACTGTAGATGTATCAGTGACAAACTGTTTTTACATTCTAACTTAATAAAGGGTACTCAAAGTGACAACTCAGAAAGAGGAAACCAAGGTTCCAAGAGGAAGTGGTTGCAAGGCCCTTTGTAGGCAGATATTCCCACCTACCCAGCTTCTCTAGGGCCAAAGTTGGTTCTCTGGCTCTCCAAACACAGGACCTAGCAAGGGCTAAAGGTGTATTGCAGAGGGGAAGGCAGTGTACTGAAAAATGGCACAGTAAGCTCAAACATTCCCAGAATGGACTGTATAGGAGATTAACAATGGGCCATATGGTTATAGGTGCATACTCTTGAGTACGCCCAAAAAACTAAATTGTTGAATCTTCACTTGCTACGTACATACAAGTTAATGATAACGGTAAATGCATTCCTGAAGTATCTGTAGGCCTATACACATGCTGATAATTCAGAGGGACTCTTTTTTTTTTTACCTTTTTTTTTTTCGAGACAGAGTCTCGCTTTGTTGCCCAGGCTGGAGTGCAGTGGCGTGGTCTCAGCTCACTGCAACCTCTGCCTCTTGGGTTCAAGCAATTCTTCTGCCTCAGCCTCCCGAGTACCTGGGATTACAGGCACCTGCCACCACACCTGGCTAATTTTTTGTATTTTTTAGTAGAGACGTGGTTTCACCATGTTGGCCAGGCTGGTCTCAAACTCCTGACCTTGTGATCCACCCGCCTGGGCCTCCCAAAACGCTGGTGTGAGCCACCGCACCCAGGTAAGTAGATTTTCACTAGGCTAGCACCCAGCTTTTATTGATCCCATGGTTCAGTAGAAATGTGTCCCAACTAGGTAACAATCAATATTGTTAAAAATCTTGTCTAATTCTCAGGAAGTAGTGTGGAACATGTTTAAGGCCTTCCATGTTGAAATGCGATCCCACACCAAAGCCTTTGAAAATTAATAACAAAAATATGGCCGAGTGCAGTGGCTCACGCCTGTAATCCCGGCACTTTGGGAGGCCAAGGCGGCTGGATCGCCTGAGGTCAGGAGTTGGAGACCTGCCTGGCCAACATGGTTAAACCCTGTCTCTACTAAAAATACAAAAATTAGCTGGGCGTGGTGGTGGGCACCTGTAATCTCAGCTACTAGGAAGACTGAGGCAGGAGAATCGCTTGAACAGGGAGGCAGAGGTTGCAGTGAGCCATGATCGCGCCACTGCACTCCAGCCTGAGTGACAAGAGAAAAACTCCATCTCAAAAAAAAAATGTTTTTAAGAAAGTACATGTGTATTTTTCACCCACTCTACTCAGCCAAGCAACTAAATCTCTATTGTCTATGATTTATAAGTCATGTCAATCAAGTCAAAAAATTAGTGACAACTATACGACTGAGGCCTTCCTCCCCCACTGTAAATCTGCCTATTTCAAAATTTTCCGAGATGTTTTCTACAGTGAAAAGCATTGTACTTAACGATTTGTTCCAGGCACAGTGGCTCACGCCTGTAATCACAGCACTTCGAGAGGCTGAGGTGGGAGAATCACTTGAGTCCAGGAGTTCTAGACCAGCCTGAGCAACACAGCGAGACCCCCGTCTCTCCAAAAACATTAGCTGGCCCTGGCGATATACACCTGTAGTCCCAGCTACTCTGGAGGCGGAGGAGGGATGATCGCTTGTGCCTAGGAAGTCAAGGCTGCAGTGAGCCATGATCCCTCCACTGTACACCTGCCTCGGTGACAGAATGAGATGCCATCTTTAAAATAAAAATTAAAAAAAGATTTATACTACAGATTTATATCTGGTAAATGTATTCTTTTGTCTTTGCTTTATTTGTTGTGTGTGTGTGAATTTTAAATGTCTGGGATAAACGATCATTTATAAGCATTTAATAAAACAAAAACCCTTTGCTCCTCCTATTAAATAATAGCCTTACCAGCAACTCTTTCCAAACACGATACTATTATGAAACAAGATATCATGTGCCAAAGTTGTCCTGGGGAAGGCTTCACTCACACACAAATGGATGGATAATAGCATGTGAGAAACGAGGAGTTTCTCCACATATCACAGACAGTGTCTTCAAGTGCATGGTCACTGAAGAGTTAAACTGACAGCAGGCTAGGCAGACCACAACAAAATCATTCCAGTCCACTCCTAATACCTAAAAACAAAGCTGGCTGCCTGCCCCGGAAAGATGGGAGTACCAAAAGAAACCAAACCCAAACATCCCGTAATAAAAACTTGTGACGACTTCCCTGTTCAGGGGCACAACGGGTTTCCTACTTCACTTCCTAAGTGTCAGGCCCCACAGTGGGGGAGCCAAGGTCTCCTCCCTCGGGAGGCTCGCGGACCTGGTGCAGGGGAAAAAACATGAAAGATCTAAGTGTAGGGAAGACTCCAATATAGAATTGAGCAGTCTGGAGAAGGAAAAGTTAATTCTGTTAGGAGTAGGGTAGGAGGGCTCGAGGGAGGTGTCCCAGAGGTGACTGTAGCTAGACCCTAGGGAGAGGGAAGGATTGGGGAGGGGTGAAGGAGTCCTCCGAAAAGCGATGGAAAGTGACTGAGAAAGGCAGAAGCAAACCCACTGGGCGCCACCGCGCTCCCGTGTCCCGAGACGCCCCGGCCCCGCCCATACTCCCTCCCGGCTCCCAGGGCGGGGGCCGCGGGGGAAGTAGGGGCGTAGGTGATGCTCCCCTTCCCGAGCCGAAGAGGCGGGAGGCTGCGGCGTCGCCCCTAGCCCGGCGAGATCGGCATGGGGGCTACTCGGACCCCACCCAGCCCTCCGGGGGGCGGTGATGCAGCGCTCCACGCCCGCCACCGCGCGGCAGACAGCTCCCCACCGAACGCGGACACTCACTTTCTCGTGGAAGATGGACTCCATGTTTATTTGTCTGGAGCCAACGGCCCCCACACC
>NW_012116265.1:1413482-1416154 GCF_000951035.1 Colobus angolensis palliatus | reverse complement strand
CCCTCCGCCCACCCTGACCCTCCCTGGTCCCCCCGCCCACGTGCCGCACGCAGGCCAGTTACCCGCGAGGATGCGAGTCACGTGAAGCGAAGAGCGAGTGAACGCCAGGGACACGTGACCTTGGTAGCGCGTCCTCCTAGCTTCTGTTAGCGGGCCTTCTGGGGGATGCTACATCGCCACCTGCTGTCTGGAGGATCTTCTCCGCTTCCCACCCATTTCTGTGGATTCTTAGGTTTCTGGGGGGAGGTCTGGACCACTCACCTGGGTTCGATATTCTTTTTGTTTTCCACTTTGTACTTTCTACTGTGTTCATATAACTATTTACTTTCTTTCTCCTCGTCCTCCACTGAAAATTTAGTAAGAAAAAGCCATCATTACATTCTCCCAAAACCTAGCCTTTGTATAAAAATGATAGCTAGGCCGGACGCGGTACCTCATGCCTGTAATCCCAGCTCTTTGGGAGGCCGAGGCGGGCGGATCAACTGAGGTGGAGAGTTTGAGATCAGCCTGACCAACATGGAGAAACCCCGTCTCTACTAAAAATGCAAAATTAGCTGGGCGTGGTGGCGCATACCTCTAATCCCAGGTACTTGGGAGGCTGAGGCAGGAGAATCGCTTGAACCCGGGAGGCAGAGGTTGCGGTGAGCCGAGATGGTGCCATTGCACTCCAGCCTGGACAACAAAAGCGAAACTCCGTCCCCAACCCCCCCAAAAAGGAAAAAAATGATAGTTAATATTTATATAAGGCTTTCTATGAGCTAGGCCCTTTTCTAAATGCTTTGCATATATTATCAAATTTAATACAGCAAACTTTGATGTAGATGTTGATGTTATTCATACACATGAGGAAACCGAGGCACGGAGAGGTTAAGAACAGCACAATGTCCAAGGTCAGATGGTAAGTTGCCTTGCCAGGATTCAAATCCAGGTGACTTGTTACCAGTGTAGGTGTTCCGGCCCTTTAGAGGGAACTTAGAAGTCTCATAAGTTGTGTGGGAGACGGGGAGGTAGCAGCGGTTTGATGAAGCTTACATGGAAGGATAGGTGCAGATCTTGCACCTTGAAACCAGATTAAGGTGTAAGGTTTTTTTTGTTTTTTTGTTTTTTCCCTGAGACGGACCTCTCTCTGTCCCCCAGGCTGGAGTGCAGTGGCACAATCTCCCCGCTCACTGCAACCTCCACTTCCTGGGTTCAAATGATTCTCTTGCCTCAGCCTCCCAAGCAGCTGGGATTACTGGCAGGCATCACGACATCCAACTATTTTTGTATTCTTAGTAGAGAAGAGTTTGTACCATGTTGGCCAGGCTGGTCTCGAATCCCCAACCTCAGGTGATCCACCTGCCTTGGCCTCCCACAAGTCCTAGAATTACAGGCGTGAGCCACCGCACCTGGCCAAAGTGTACTTTTAAAAGGATGTGGGGAGCTATATAAATATTTTAAAAGAAGATACGTGGTCATGTTTGCATTTTAGAAAGATCACTGGCTGCAGAAAAAAAGCAGTTGCTGTTGAAGGAATCTTCGGAGAGATGATGGTGGTTTGGACTACGGTGGTGTCTTAAAGATGGAAATAGGCCATTCTGAGAGATTATTTGGACGTAAAGAGACTCAACAGAACGTAGTGATGATATGGCTTCGACCAGTGGAAGAATGCTAGGGTTTTCGTCTTGAGTCGAATTACATAAACCGACATGGACAAACGTGGAGTGGTTTTAAGGAGCATAGAGTTTAATAGGCAAGAAGGAAGGGAGAAGAAAGAAAGAGGAAGCCCCCTGTAGAGACAGAGGGATGGGGGCTCCAAAGCCAAGAGAGGAGACCCGGAGAGTAGGGGAGATACCAGCCAATTATATGAGGAGGCTGCAGGAGGCGGTGTCTGATTTGCATAGGGCTCAGGGGACTGGTTTGACCACGCATGTCATTCATGTAGCCCTCTAAAAAAAACCGGCCCTCCTACCCTAGCTTTTTAATAGGCAAATGCAGGGCGCCACGATGTTCTACACGTGGGGATATGCAGGGGTGGCCATGTTGCCAGCACATGTGAGAGCAAGGGCAAGGGGGCAATGGTGGGAATCGCCCTGTTGGTGGACCCAGTTTCTAACTGCTAGCATTTGCATATTAAAGGTTGCCAGCTTGGGTCTAAGAGCCAGGGCTTTCATGCCAGACAGGAAACGTTTCTGGAACTGCTTCAAAAGAGACAAAAACTTTTTCAGGACCCCTTTTCCTCTCTATCTGCCTAAAATAATTTCTTAATTACGCCTACCACAGTGAGGGATTGGGGAACGCAGGAGACAGAAATGTGAAGGTGACTTCTGGGTTTGTGCCCTGGGCAGCCACTGTGACAGGAGTGATATTGAGAGCAGAAACAAGGGAGGAACAGCAAAGTTTTGGGAAGAGAATAAGATAGAGTTTACATTTTGGAGATAATTTGAAATGTCTATGGACATTCAAGTAATTATGTTGAGTAATGGTTGGATACCAGGTCTGAAGTTCAGGAGGCTGCTTTGAACTCAATGAGGAATTGTCATTTTAAAAAAAGGTAACTAAGGCTGGTGTGGTGGTGCACGCCTGTAATCCCAGCACTTTGGGAGGCTGAGGTGGGCAGATCTCTTGAGGCCAGGAGTTTGAGACCAGCCTGGCCAACATGGTGAAACCTCATCTCTACTAAAAATACAAAA
>NW_012116265.1:1410228-1411376 GCF_000951035.1 Colobus angolensis palliatus | reverse complement strand
TGGAGTGCAGTGGTACCATCTCAGCTCACTGCAACCTCCGCCTCCTGGGTTCAAGCGATTCTCCTGCCTCAGCCTCCCGAGTAGCTGGGAATATAGGTGCCCACCACCATGCCCAGCTAATTTTTTTGTATTTTTAGTAGAGAGTGGGTTTCACCATGTTAGCCAGGATGGTCTTGATCTCCGGACCTCATGATCCGCCTGCCTCGGCCTCCCAAAGTGCAGGAATCTTACTCTTTACGTCAAGGGTTACTACAGAGCAATGAATTAATGCATGAAGTCTTTTTGATTGGCACAAAAAAATACCAATAATTCAGTAGCAGAGAGAGAAGTTACTGAGCTAATCAGGAAAGACTTCATGGAGACAGAAAAGATCAAACAGATGCACTTCTAGTACACTTCCTATGTCATCTTAGGCTACTCACTTTTTCCCTAATCTTCTTCATTGAAATCTTGTGTTGGCCAGGCATGGTGGCTCAAATCCTAGCACTTTGGGAGGCCGAGGCAGGCAGATCACCTGAGGTCAGGAGTTCGAGACCAGACTAGCCAACATGGGAAAACCTGATCTCTACTAAAAATACAAAATTAGCTGGGTGTGGTGGCATGTGCCTGTAATCCCAGCTACTCGGGAGGTTGAGGCAGGAGAATCACTTCAACCCAGGAGGCAGAGGTTCCAGTGAGCCCAGATCACGCCATTGCACTTCAGCCTGGGTGACAGAGTGAAATTCCATCTCAAAAAAAAAAAAAGGCTAAGCGCGGTGGCTCACGCCTGTAATCCCAGCACTTTGGGAGGCCAAGGCGGGTGGATCACGAGGTCGGGAGATCAAGACCAGCCTGGCTAACACAGTGTAAAACCATCTCCATTAAAAAATACAAAAATTAGGCCAGGCACGGTGGCTCAAGCCTGTAATCCCAGAACTTTGGGAGGCCGAGACGGGCCGATCACAAGGTCAGGAGATCGAGACCATCCTGGCTAACCTGGTGAAACCCCGTCTCTACTAAAAAATACAAAAAACTAGCCGGGCAAGGTGGCAGGTGCCTGTAGTCCCAGCTACTCGGGAGGCTGAGGCAGGAGAATGGCCTAGGCCCGGGAGGCGGAGCTTGCAGTGAGCTGAGATCCAGCCACTGCACTCTAGCCTGGGCGACAGAGC
>NW_012116265.1:1407220-1409811 GCF_000951035.1 Colobus angolensis palliatus | reverse complement strand
TCCCAGCTACTCGGGAGGCTGAGGCAGGAGAATGGCGTAAACTCGGGAGGCAGAGCTTGCAGTGAGCTGAGATCCGGCCACTGCACTCCAGCCTGGGTGACAGAGCAAGACTCTGTCTCAAAAAAAGAAAAAGAAAAAAGAAAAAAGAAATCTCGTGTTAACAAGAGAGATTGCACAGAGGTATTTCCATCTTCTTGAACACTATACCTATTAAATCCAAACCGGCATGAATTTTGTTACCCAAGACGAAATACTTTAACAGAATTTCAAATGTTTGGCATTTTAAAAATTATGCGTATTAAGTATTCAGACTTGCAACACAAATCACTGGTAACTAAAGGGTATCGTGTCACTGTAATTTTACTTCTCCTAAATTCAATCCTACCTAAAGCAAATTTAATAAAATGTGGCTTCCAAGAAGAGGTAGTAGAACTTGGCTATTTATGATGGGTCTCACTCTGTCACCCAGGCTGGAGTGCAGTGGCACAATCTTGGCTCACTGCAACCTCTGCCTCCCAGGTTCAAGCAACTCTCCTGCCTCAGCCTCTTAAGTAGCTGGGATTACAGGCATGCACCACCATGCCTAATTTTTGTATCTTTAGTAGAGATGGGGTTTCACCATATTGGCAAGGTTGGTCTCAAACTCCTGACCTCAAATAATCCACCTGCCTCAGTCTCCCAAAGTGCTGGGATTACAGGGGAGTCACTGTGCCCGGCTATGTTTTTAAAAATTGATAACTAATCTTGATGATACTGTGTCATAAAAAAAAATGAATCAAGAGAGAATCCAATTTACTATTACAGATGTTGGCATTAGCAATTTATGTTTCATAAAAAATACTACACGTATTTCCAGGAAAGGGAGGTAGAAAAAAATACATACAACAGCATTGTGTTGAAACTCTCCATATATCCCTTAAGGACAAAAGACTTAGGTGTAATATTGCTCTCAATAAAGTATATATGCTTGAAACAAACCAAAGAAAACAAAAGAAATACAACCTAATGTTTCTGATTAGTGTTATTTTTGTCCTTTCTAAAAATATTCTGCTCCTTATAATTGATTACAGATTTTTCAAGTATTATTCATCAATCTGCTTTTTTTTTTTTTGAGACGGAGTCTCGCTCTGTCGCCCAGGCTGGAGTGCAGTGGCGCCATCTCGGCTCACTGCAAGCTCTGCCTCCCAGGTTTACGCCATTCTCCTGCCTCAGCCTCCTGAGTAGCTGGGACTACAGGCGCCCGCCACCACACCTGACTAATTTTTTTGTATTTTTAGTAGAGATGGGGTTTCACCGTGTTAGCCAGGATGGTCTCGATCTCCTGACCTCATGATCTGCCCGCCTCGGCCTCCCAAAGTGCTGGGATTACAGGCTTGAGCCACTGCGCCCGGCCCATCAATCTGCTTTCATATATTGAAGGCAAAGGAATATTTTTAAAAGATATAGTTTATTTACTTCTCTATTGTTTTTATTTTATATTTTATCTTATTTTTTGACACAGGGGCTCCCTGTGTCTTCCAGACTGGAGTGCAGTGGCATGATCATGGCTCATTGCAGCCTCATCTCCACAGGCTCAGGTGACCTCCCACCTCAGCCTCCTGAGTAACTGGGACTACAGGTGCACCCCACCACACCCAGGTAATTTTTGTATTTTTAGTAGAGACAGGGTCTTGCCATGTTTTTCCAGGCTGGTCTTGAACTCCCAGGCTCAAGCCATCGCCTACCTTGGCCTCCCAAAGTGCTAGGATTGCAGACATGAGCCACCTTGCCCAGCCTGCTGGTGTTTTTTAGAATCATCCCAGTAACTAGTACCTCAAGAGGTTATACTTTTTTTGTGTGTGGCTTTTTGTAACTCTTATATCTGTACAATTTAAAAGTATATGATTTGAACCACAATGAGCTGCCACCTCACATCTGTTATGATAGTTATTATTTTTAAAAAACTAAAAATTTAAAAAGAGACTACCATATGATTCAGCAATCCAGCATCTGGGTATTTACCCAAAAGAACTGAAATCACACAGAGGTATATGGACCCTCACATTCATTGTACCATAATGTACCACATTATGCTAAGCAAAATAAGCCAATAACAGGACAAATACTGCATGATTCCATGTAACATTCCATGAGTTATCTAAAGTAGTCAAACTCAGAGAGTAGAACGGTGGTTACCAGGGCCTGGAGTGGGGAGGGCAGAGATGGGAAATGGCTAATCAGTGGGCATGAAGTTTCAATTATGCAAGGTCAGTTCTAGACATTTGCTGTACAATACTGTGCTTATAGTTGACAATACTGTATTGCACATTTAAGATTTTGTTAAGAGGCAGATTTCAAATTGTGTTTTGTTTTTTTTTTGCGGAGGGGGGACAGAGTTTCACTCTTGTTGCACAGGCTGGAGTGCAATGGTGCAATCTCGGCTCACCACAGTCTGCACCTCCTGGGTTCAAGTGATTCTCCTGCCTTAGCCTCCTGAGTAGCCGGGATTACAGGCATGCAACACCATGCCCGACTAATTTTGTATTTTTAGTAAAGTTGGGGTTTCACCATGTTGGTCAGGCTGGTCTCGGATTCTTGACCTCAGGTGATCC
>NW_012116265.1:1401022-1403280 GCF_000951035.1 Colobus angolensis palliatus | reverse complement strand
ATAGTCTTGCTCTGTTGCCCAGGCTAGAGTCCAGTGGCATGATCTCAGCTCACTACAACTTGTGCCACCCAGGTTGAGGGGATTCTCCTGCCCAGTAGCTGGAACTACAAACACAGGCCACCATGCCTGGTTATGTTTTTTAGTAGAGACAGGGTTTCACCATGTTAGCCAGGCTGGTCTCAAACTCCTGACCTCAAGTGATTCCACAGCCTCGGCCTCCCAAAGTGCTGGGATTATAGACATGGGCCACTGTGCCTGGCCCAGCATCCTTGTAATTCTTTTCAACACCTTCTAGACCCTTATCTCTCAACCACTGAACTGCTTTGTTACTACAGATTGCTATTTATAACATTTTCTATTTATAGAAATGGAATCCTATCGCATGGGTTCTTTTTTTATCTGGCTTCTTTCATTCAGCACCGTTAGTATGAAATTCATCCATATTATGTTATCAATAGATCATTCCTTTTCATTGCTGGGTGGTAGTCTATGATATGGATTCAACACACTTTATCCATTCATATGTTGATAGACATTTGGGTTATCTCATTTTTGGCTGTTACTAATCAAGCTGCTATGAACATTCATGTAAGTCTTTGTGCGGATATATGCTTTCATTTCTCTTGGGTAAATAACTCAGATTGGGATGGCTGGGTCAAGTGGTAGGTGTGTTTTACCTGAAACTGCTAAACTTATTTCCAAGGTGGGACAATTACTGGTGGCTACATTTTATATTCCTACCAGCAGTGTGCCTTCTAGCTGCTCTACATCCTTGCCAACAATTGGTAGTCAGTCTTCCAAATTTTAACTATTTTATTTTTACTTATTTAAATCTATTTTTTGAGACAGAGTTTCATTCTTGTTGCTCAGGTTGGAGTGCAATGGCATGATCTTGGCTCACTGCAACCTCTGCCCCCGGGGTTCAAGTGATTCTCCTGCCTCAGCCTCCAAAGTAGCTGGGATTACGGACATGCACCACCACACCCGGCTAATTTTGTATTTTTAGTAGAGATGGGGTTTCACCATGTTGGTCAGGCTGGTCTCGAATTCCCGACCTCAAGTGATCCGCCCGCCTAGGCCTCCCAAAGTGTTGAGATTATAGGCGTGTGCCAGCCTAACTTTAACCATTTAATAGGTATGTAGTGCCATCTCATTTTGCTGTTAATTTGCATTTCTCTAGTGACTACTAATGTTGAGTACCTTTTCATGCGCTTACTTGCCATCCTCATATCTTTTTTGGCAGTGTTTGTTAAAATCTTCTGCCCATTTAAAACGTTAGGTTGCTTAAATTGGGCACAGTGGCTCACGCCTATAATCCTAGCACTTTGGGAGGCTGAGTTGGGTGGATCACCAGGTCAGGAGATCAAGACCATACTGGCTAACATGGTGAAACCCCGTCTGTACTAAAAATACACAAAATTAGCCAGGTGTGGTGGTGGGTGCCTGTAGTCCCAGCTAGTCGGGAGGCTGAGGCAGGAGAATGGCGGGAACCTAGGAGGCGGAGCTTGCAGATCACACTACTGCACTCCAGCCTGGGTGACATAGCAAGACTCAGTCTCAAAAAAAAAAAAAAGTTAGGTTGTTTATTATTAAACTATAAGGATTGTTTACATATTCTAGATGTGTTTTTCGAAGAGCAAAATTTTAAATTTTGATAAAGTACAAACTTACTGATTTTTAAAATTAGTTCATGTTCTGTGTGTTGTATTTTAAAAATCCTCGCTTCCCGTGTGTATCCTACATTTGAAAAAAGGAAAAATCTTTGCCAAAGCTAAGGTCACTAAAATTTTCAGTATGTGATTTTTATCAAATAAAATCTTGGCCTCATCCTTTTTAAGTCCTGTTGAAGCACAAGGTTTGAGATTTTTTTCTGAAAAATATATGATAAAAAATTTGCTCTATGATTTAGTAGTACTGTGGTCCAAAATGAGAAACAGCAAATTAAATGCTAATTATAAATTTAATACCAACATATACAATCAGGTACCTAATAGTTATTATTTTATTTATTATTTATTTTTGAGATGGAGTCTCACTCTGTTACCTGACAGGACAGGTATGCGCCACCACACCCAGCTAATTTTTTTGTATTTTTAGTAGAGATAGGGTTTCACCATGTTGGTCAGGCTGGTCTGGAATTCCTGACCTCAGGTGATCTGCCTGCTTCAGCCTCCCAAAGTGTAGGGATTACAGGCATGAGCCACCACGCTGGGCCCTAATAATTATTTTTCAAGTATGCTTTTTTTTTTTTTTGAGAC
>NW_012116265.1:1396067-1400124 GCF_000951035.1 Colobus angolensis palliatus | reverse complement strand
GCCTCCCAAAGTGCTAGGATTACAGGTGTGAGCCACCGCACCCAGCCAATATTTTATTTTCTATTACACTGATCCATTTAAAAAACTTACATATTAAATTCATCATATTTATTCTTTTTATTCATGACTTTAACTTTTACCATATTGTCAGCTTCATTTTTCTGGGTTAAAGAATTGTAATTACTTAGTTTATATGAAAGCTATTATCTCTGCTCAGTGAGTTCATTCAAAATGTTTTCTAAACCCTTTCCAGCTTATTTTCTCTTTCTTGAAATCCCTGATTTGTGAATCACCTCTACCATCTCTTCATACCCACTGTGGATGCTGCTCACTTCTCTTGCCCCTCAAGCTTCCTCCTACCCAGCTGTATGCCCACTGGCAGGCATCCTGTCTTGCTAACGGGAACTCTCTGCTGCCAGAGGAGCCATCTCTAGAGGCATAATGGGACCAGGCAGCTGCCAGCTGCTATCACTCTGCCACCAGGTCTAAAGCTCTCAGGTAGTGTTGCTACGAACACAGCGCCTAGCTGCTATTATTACTATTTCTCTCAGCTACAGCATGTCTTAAGTAAGACAATATATGACAATATATGTGGAAGCTGTATATAAGCGAGGCTTTGGTCAGCTACCTTTAAACTGTGGCTGTATTAAAATGTACTTTGAATTAAAAAAAAAAGACGATACTTTCAAAGATCTGAAACAGCCTATTCATTAAATGAAGACTTTACATTCTAGAGGTAATCATATTGTTTTATCCAAGGATTCAATAACAAACAAGACTAAAAACAGTATCATTTGAATCTAAGTCCTCAAGGGGGAAAAATTATCCCTTCTATTTATTTTTGGCACATATAAAAAAGAATATTCCCCAAATTTGGCCAATTGCTGGTTTAAAAAAGTGCAGACTAACCTTTTAAATAACAAACTCTTGTTCCGGAAGGCAGTTAGCCGTTCATCACTCTTTTTGTCTAAATACCATCCAATGACAAATCCCATAGGGACAAGAACATGAACCCAGTGGTCCCGCACAATCTGAAGTAAGTTCACCATGATAGCTAAAAGAAAAAAAAAATTATCAGAAATACAACTGCTTTTTTTGTTTTTTTTGAAATAGCTTTTAAATTGCATCTGGGCCGGGCACGGTGGTTCATGCCTGTAATCCTAGCACTTTGGGATGCTGAGGTGGGCAGATCACTTGAGATCAGCAGTTTGAGACCAGCCTGGCCAACATGGCAAAACCCCATCTCTACTAAAAGTACAAAAATTAGCCGGGTGTGGTGGTGCACGTCTGTCATCTCAACTACTGGAGAGGCTGAGACAGGAAAATTGCTTGAACCTAGGAGGCAGAGGTTGCAGTGAGCCAAGATCATGCCACTGTACTTCAGCCTGGGCAACAGAGCAAGACTCTGTCTCGATAAAATAAATAAATTGCATCTGAAACAGGAAGATAATAGACATAGATGTAATAGATGTTAAAAGCCTAATAAGCCTCTCTGTTTGCCTGGCATCAGAATATTGTATAATACATAAAAATCTAATTGATGAAGATTACACACGGGACAATGATTAATATAAAATTACACTGCACTGAGTCTATTTATTAAATTTTACTACTAGCTTCAATAGTGATGTGATATGATACAGAGCAGAGAAAGAGAGAGGGTATGTAAAACATTCTGCCTGCAACAGCTGATTGTTTGCATCCTCCTCATGTTTTGGAACTTTTTCTTGTAAAAGAGATGAGGTCTTGTTATGTTGCCCAGGCTGGAGGGCAGTGGCTATTCACAGGCACTGCAGCTCTCAACTCCCAGGCTCAAGTATTCCTCCTGCCTTAGCCTTCCAAGTAGCTGGGACTATAGGCATGCACCACTGCACCTGGCTCTCATTTAGAACTTTTACATGTGTAAAACGTATTTAGAACCTCTCGCAATGCAAAAACAAATTTAATACAATTTTGCCAGAAGTGGAATTCTTTAGGTAAAGCTGTAATTACTGAAAACTAAATTTAAAAAGAAAAAAGATATGAGAAAAAAAAACTATATTCAATAATGTCACTGTAGATATGAATATAGATTACTCTAAAAAAGGTAAAGGGGCCAGGTGTGGTGGTTCACATCTGTAATCCCAGCACTTTGGGAGGCTGAGGCAGAAGGACAAGGTCAGGAGTTCAAGACCAGCCTGGCCAACATGGTGAAACCCCATCTCTACTAAAAATACAAAAATTAGCTGGGCATAGTGGTGCATGCCTGTAATCCCAGCTACTCAGGAGGCTGAGGCAGGAGAATTGCTTGAACTCGGGAAGCAGAGGTTGCAGTGAGCTGAGATGATGCCACTATACTCCCGACTGGGGGATAGAGCAAGACTCTGTCTCAGAAAAAAAACAAAACAAAAAACAAGGTAAAGGGAGAAGAAAACTTACTTTTATAGTGTGACTACTAGGTGGCTCATGCCTGCAACCCCAGCACTTTGGGAGGCTAAGGCGGATGGATCGCTTGAGCCTAGGAGTTTGAGACTAGCCTGGTTAACATGGAAAACCATGTCTCTATAAAAAATCAAAAAATTGGCTGGATGTGCTAGTATATGCCTGTAGTCCCAGCTACTTGGGAGGCTGAGGTGGGAGGATTGCTTAAGCCCAAGAGATGGAGGTTGCAGTGAGCTGAGATCACACCACTGTACTCTAGCCTGGACAACAGAGCAAGATGCTGTCTCAAAAAAAAAAAAAAAGAAAAAGGACTACTAGGTTACTAGGTACCAGAGCCATATATTTCTACACATAATGTGAATTAACTATTATTTACATTTTACAGATAAGAAAACAGCTTAATCCAAATACTATTAAGTATAGAGCTGGAGTTCAAATTCAGCTTCACTCTACAGCTCTGGCTCCTATTATAGCTCATGCCTAAGAAACCCCTTCCTGAATTGATGTTTATGGTACTTAAAAGCTTTTAAATGCCGAGTGTCCAGAAGGTAGATGAGGAGGAATAGAACTACAGGTTTTTCCTTATCCGAAATGCTTGGAACCCGAAGTGTTTTGGATTTTTTCAGATTCTGAAATATTTGCATACACATAATGAGCTATCTTGGGGATACGACCGAATTTAAACATAAAATCCATTTGGGCTTTTTGGGCTTTACATATACCTTATACACATAGGCTGAAGGCAATCTTATATGAAACTTGTTTTTTTTTTTTTTAAATAGTTTTGCTCTGTCACCTAGGATGGAGTGCAGTGGAGTTATCATAGTCCACTGCAGTCCTGAACTCCTGAGCTCAAGTGATCTTCCCACCTCAACCTCCTGAGAAGCTGGAGCTACAGTTGTTAATTTTAAAAAATCCTTAAAAAAATTTGTAGAGACAAGATCTTGCTATGTTGCCCAGGCTGGTCTCAAACTTGTGGCCCCAAGTTTCACATTTGGGGGCATTTTGGATTTCCAATATTCTGATCAGGGATGCTGAACCTGTAATAGTCATCAGGTGGAAAATAAATTGCACTAATTCAATAAAAACATAGTTGGATTGCCAATTTCCTATAAAAATTCGTGCATACAGATGAATTCAAAATACACCTGTGTGCATTTGGACCTAAACTAATAAATCATGTACAATGACTGAGAAGACATATGACAACATCCTAGAAAGACAATACATTATTGCCAACAAAACTGCTTAGCACTAAGCTGTGATAGGTCTATGTAGACTGAATTTCTGCCTCTCCTCTGACACTGATTGGCAGTTATACAATTCACACATTTTTCTTTCCTTTTTTTTTTCTTTTTTATTTTGAGACGGAGTTTCTCTCTTGTTGTTCAGGCTGGAGTGCAATGGCGCGATCTTGGCTCACCGCAACTTCCGCCTCTCGGATTCAAGGGATTCTCCTGCGTCAGCCTCCTGAGTAGCTGGGATCACAGGTATGCGCTACCATGCCCAGCTAATTTTGTATTTTTCGTAGAGACGGGGTTTCTCCATGTTGGTCAGGCTGGTCTTGAATTCCTGACCTCACGTGGTCCACCCACCTAGGCCTCCCAAAGTGCTAGGATTACAGGTGTGAGCCACC
>NW_012116265.1:1390745-1395609 GCF_000951035.1 Colobus angolensis palliatus | reverse complement strand
GGCCAAAACAGTGAAACCCCGTCTCTACTAAATATACAAAAAATTAGTCGGGTGTGGTGGCGGGCGCCTGTAATCCTAGCTACTTGAGAGGCTGAGACGGGACAATCGCTTGAACCCGGGAGGCGGAGGTTGGAGTGAGCGGAGATTGCGCCATTGCACTCCAGCCTGGGTGACAAGAGTGAATCTCTGTCTCAAAAATAAAAATAAAAAAGCAAACCAAAAGGGTAAGCTCATCATTTTGGTGCAACGGTGTCGGCTCAAAAGGATTTGCGGTTTGGAAGAGAGCGAGGTTAGCGAGACAGAAGGCTAAGACTTAGATGAATGTAAGCTGCTCGGGGAGGGGAGGCAGCCAGCGTCTTCCCTGCTTCAGGCCAGGCATGGGATACCGGCTAGCGGGCGGTCACTGGGTCACATCTCTACGGACGTTTTCCTGTTATGACAGCCTCAGAAAACTCATTCCAAAAGCTCCGGCCCGGAAATCCCATCCTCCACCAGAAGAAAACCCCATTTTCCTTTCCCTTCACCTTCGCTCGGAAGCCCCGGGGAAGCCCAGACCACCCCCCCACACACGCAAGCACTGAGGGCCTGCCTAGAACCCTCCGCGTCACCCTCGCCGTGATCCGCGGCGCGGCGGCCCTCCAGGCTCCCCAGACCCACCTGCAGCCTCAGTGCCGACAGCGACCCCGAGACCAAGGGCAACGGGTAACTCAGGTACCCGCGCCAGTGGAAGCTGCGACCTCGGGACCTGCCATTCGCCGCGCCGGCACGGAGCAGAGGGGTGACGCCAGCAAATCATACTACTTCTTCCTCCTCAGGGTTGACTCCTTTTTTTTTTTTAGCTTCCAAACATTACCAATAATTTCTGAATACAATTTCGCTCCACTCAGACGAGGCGTGCAGGTGTGAGCGCCGTCGCCTTCCCAAAGCCCCGTGCCCACCCCCCGGAGATGGTCTCGCCCTGGGTCCTCCTCGTTTACGCCGCTCGTCTCCAGCTCCAAAATGGCGGCCGCCGCTGGGGGGCTTCTGCCGGCCGGTAGTGCCCCGCGCTGCTGAGCCAGCATCGGCTTTTCTACCTCTTGAACCTGGATTCGCTTAGGGGTTGGGAAGGGCAGTGGACGGCGTTGGGGGAGGCCTGACAAGGCAAGTGAGGGCAGGAGAAAGGAGCAAGCCTCTGGCGGGGGAAGGCGGCGTCACTGGCCCTCTGGGAGCGACGGGCCCCGACTCCGACCCAGTCTCCCCCGACGACTCGCCCCCGCCGCTTCGGCTGCGACTGTCCCGGTCGTTCCTGGCAGAAGTGGTCAGCGAGGGAAAGAGAAGTGACTTCTCCATGGGTTTCAAGCTCCCAGCTGTTTTGCGGCAGCTCGTACGGTTCCCTCCCGGGATCTTCTTTCCTCCTTTCTGCTTCCCTCTGCTTACCCTTTCATCTCTTGGCGCTGGAGGAGTTAAGCCGACGCCAGCTTTAGCTGCTTAGCCTCGTGGCTACGGCGTTCTCAGCCTCCCCCGCTCGGGCTCTTCCCGTCGTTTTGGGTTGAGAGACCACGAGGTTACTAAGCTCTGGGCACCGCGTAGGCGTCCTTTTAGTTCATTGACTCCAGAGACCTTTCGGCTGTTTGTACCACGCTGTACTAAAAGGGTCTCGGCCCTTCGCGCCCTCCCGCCATCACCTCCCAGCGCTTCCACTATCCCTGTGAAGTTATAATTCTTTTTTGACTTCGTACTGTTTTACGTGCTCTTTAGAAAACAAGAGGTCAGATTGTAACCCCGGCAAGTCTGGCCTCCTGTGAACAGGAGAACCTGAGCTATCATTTATACCCATCCCCTAATTTTTAATTTTACAATCCGTTTAACCCCTTTCTTTTTTTCCTTTCTTTTTCTTTCTTTCTTCTTCTTCTTCTTCTTCTTCTTTTTTTTTTTTTTTAATAGAGACGGGGTTTCACTGTGTTGCCCAGGCTGGTGTCGAACTCCTGGGCCCAAGAGAACCTCCCATTTTGGCCTGTGCTGGGATTACAGGCGTGAGCCACCATGCCCGGCCTTGCAACCCCAGTATGAAATTGCTGCTTTCCCTCAACTGACAGGAAAGAGACTTCCCCACTCAGTGAGCTCCAGGGCTAACCCAAACTCCTCTGTTTTCCCTTGGATTTTGCTTAGTTCACCTTAGTTGTCATCAACATGCACGGTCATGATTTTTTATTTTTTATTTTTGAGAAGGAATCTCGCTGTGTTGCGCAGGCTGGAGTACAGTGTCAGGATTCTCGGCGCACTGCAACCTCTGCCTCCCGGGTTCAAGTGATTCTCCTGCCTCAGACTCACGAGTAGCTAGGCGTACAGGCGCGCACCACCACTCCCCACTAATTTTTGTAGTTTTAGTAGAGACAAGGTTTCACCTTGTTGGCCAGGATGATCCGCCCGCCTCAGCCTCCCAAAGTGCAGGGATTACAGGTGTGAGCCACCGCGCCCAGCTGATTTATTATTTGAGACCGGGTCTCGCTCTGTCCCCCAGGCTGGAGTGCAGTGGTGCCATCTCAGCTCACTGCAACTTCCGCCTCCCGGGCTCAAGCAATCCTCCCAGCTCAGCCTCCCAAGTAGCTGGGGTCACCAGCGCAGCCACCGCGCCCGACTACTTTTTTGTGTTTTTAGTAGAGATGGGGTTTTGCCATGTTGCCCAGGCTGCTCTGGAACTCCTGAGCTCAAGCGATCTGCCTTCCTCGGCCTCCCAAAGTGTTGAGATTACAGGCCCAAGCGACTGCGCCAATCAACATGCACGATCATTATTGAGAGGGCAAGTAACTGTGAGATACTGGGTACTGGATATACAAAGATAATCACTTTTACTCCTCTATACATTGAACATCCATTCAACAAATACTTTATGTGCCCCCTTTATAACAAAATAACTTTGGTTAGGGCAACAAAAAGGCTTTATAAAGAAGTAAATATGTGAGTTGGGTCATGTAGCATCAAAAGGAATTTGCTGAGCTCAAAAGGAGAAGGTAATTTCGGGATTCAGTACAGGAATATAGAACTTTGAGAAGCTTTAGCATACTTAGGGAGAGTGGGATAATCAACCTGCTTGAGCATTTAGTGCATGAGTGATTGGTGAAGCAAGAGGTAGGTTAAGATCATCTTGTGAAGGATCTTGATTTCCAATAGGGAGTTGAGATTTTATTCATTAGTTAGCAGGAATCCAGTGGATATTTTGTGCAAGGAGTGAGCAGGAGGATATTTGTTTTTTTAGGATGGTCTCTGACACCTATATGGAGGATCAGCTGGGAACAGAAAAACTAGATAAAAGGAAATTGGCAATCATTCAGGTAAGGCAATGAGGGCCTCCATGGAGGCAGGACATAAAGGAGGTCAGAGAGACACTAAGTAAATGTCAAATGGGATTCACCTGCTGACTGCTAAGTTAATGGTAAGAAGGTGACTTGAGTTTTTATTCTGGGAGAGTAAATGGTTGGCAATACTATTAAAACTTAGTCTGAGACATGCACACAAATATAGGATGGTGCCAACCCGCACTTTAGGGGTGACAACACGATGCTCTAGAGTGTCAAGCTGGTTTTTATGATCTGGAGTCTAGATCTGCACTGTTATAGTAGTCACTAGCCACATGTAGCTACTGAGCACTTCAGATGTGGTTAGTCTAATTGAAATGTGCTGTAAATATAAAATACACAGTGGATTTTGAAGATTTAATATGAAAATGTAAAATATTCAACATGATTACATGTTGAAATAATATTTTGGTTCTACTGGGTTAAATAAAATACATTAAAATTCACCCGTTTCTTTTTCACTTTTCCATGTGACCATGAAGAAATTTAAAAGTAGTTTGTGGCATGCATTATATGTCTGTTGACAGAGCTGTGCTAGTCTAGACTAGATGTGGGAATTTGTAAGGAGGTGGAATATGAGCTGGGCCCAAAGACATTGAGCAGTGATGTCAGGGTGACTTCCTGGCAACTTCCATTGCCAGTTAAGGCATTTGGTTTGTCTTTTCTCAAGCAGTAAGAAGCCTTCAAAGATTTCTGAGCAAGGGATAATATGTGCAGGGTATTTCTGAAGATGAATCTGGTAGCAATGTTTAGCTTGAATGAAGGGAGGAAAGGAGGCAGAGAAACTGAGAAACCCAAACATAAGGTAGTGAGGCCCTTCCTGTATTAGGGTACTGGCAGTAGGGATAGAAAGGGAATGATATGCAAATCGTTGCTAAGTGAAGAATAATCAGGAGGTGGTAATAATAGACTGTCCCAGAAGTGAAGAATCAGCATGTAGCATTCCAAGCCTTGGTTACTTAGATAACAACTAATGTATTCATGTCGCAGAGCTGTAAAATACAATTTGAGACTGAAGAAATGTGGTCTCAAGGTGGAATCAGCAAAGTTAGGAAGGAGTGGTCCACTAAATACTTTCTCTTTTTATCACCCTGCTTTCTGTATCATCTTATCAATCATACACACCAGCTAATATCGCCAAAATACAGAATTACCTACATCATGCCATCTTTCTACTTGATAATGAGTTTTAAAATGTTTCTGTTGCCTGCAGGACTAGGTTCACAGTTTCCAAGGCCTTTCATTATCTGACCCCTTTCTGTTCATTAGGCCTTATCTTTTATTTTCTGCTTTTGTGAATGTGTGCCAGGCTAGTTTTTTCACTGGTACTTTAAAACTTTTTACTCAAAAGTGTGGAGATCTGAGATCTCTGGTACTCCCCTTTACTGCTGTTATTCCTCTGAGTACATTCTCTTTGTTTCTACCCATGTCTTATCAATCCTTAGTGAGTAATCTTAAATCCCACCTCTTCTATGATTCTCAATAACATAAGGTAATGTCAACTTAAAAAAAAAAACCTACTAAATAAA
>NW_012116265.1:1387938-1389555 GCF_000951035.1 Colobus angolensis palliatus | reverse complement strand
TTTTTTTTTTTGAGACAGATTCTCACTCTGTGGCCCAGGCTGGAGGGCAGTGGTGCAACTACAGCTCACTGCAACCTCTGCCTCCCAGGTTCAAGCGATATTTTTAAGTAGCGACGGGGTTTCACTGTTGGCCAGGCTGGTCTCGAACACCTGACCTCTTCATCCGGTCACCTCGGACTTCCAAAGTGCTGGGATTACAGGCGTGAGCCACCGCGCCTGGCCATACGTTTTTCTTTTAAAAGGCAAGGTCGGCCAGGTGCAGTGGCTCACACCTGTAATCCTAGCACTTTGGGAGGCTGAGGCGGGTGGATCACGAAATCAGGAGTTCGAGACCAGCCTGGCCAAAACAGTGAAACCCCGTCTCTACTAAAAAATACAAAAATCTAGCCGGGCGAGGTGGCGGGCACCTGTAGTCCCAGCTACTCGGGAAGCTGAGGCAGGAGAATGGCGGGAACCCGGAAGGCGGAGCTTGCAGTGAGCTGAGATCGTGCCCCTGAACTCCAGCCTGGGCGACAGAGCGAGACTCCGTCTCAAAAAAAAAGAAACATTCATTTGCTACCACTGTATGTTAGGCACTGTGGAGGCATTGGAATGTAACTGTGATCAAAACAGAGAAACTCTTTACCTTCATGGAGTCCACATTCCAGTGTGGGCACAGGAGGAGAGAAGGTGACAGACAAAGCAAGTAAATAAATAAGTAGCAATTAGAGAGCACTAAGTATTTTGAGGGGAATAGAATGATGTTGTAATGGGCGTGAAGAAGGGCTTTAGGGTGGTCAGAGAATGACTACCTCTGAGAATGACTCAATAAATTAGAGACAGGGAAAATATATAAACAAGTTAGAGGTTTTGGTCACAGTGAAGAGAGAAGAAAATTTGAGAAATATAATGAGTTGTTATGAAAGTATATCCCTGGAAGTGCTTTATAAAGGTCATTGATAAGTCTCTATACGACTTAAGCCAACGGACATTTCTCTGGCTTCTCAGACTTAGTGCAAATGGGAGGTGAGGAAGTGGAGATATATCTGTGGACAAGTATCTGAGAAGTTTTTTTGTGAAAGGGAAACCCAAAAATGATGCAGCGGTTGTTGGGGGTTGAAGGGTTAAGAGAGGGTTCTTATAAGTTGGGAAATTCTAGAGTATTTTTATAAGCTTGCGGGGAAAGAGCAAATGACTGAAGATGTCAAGTCTTTCAGAAGGTGAATAGGAATGGGATCAACAGCGCACATAGAGGGACCGACCTTGGGTGGGAGCAGGACTATTCTATACAATAGGAGACCCAACAGTGTACATACAGATAGGCTAATAGATGTAGTATCTGGAAAATGAGAAATTACTCTCTAATTTTATCAGCTGAGACTAGGGTGGAGGGAGGGATGGGTGATCTTTGAACAAAGAGGAGGAGGTATGGAGTAGTCGTCTCAGAAATTGAAAGTCAACCTACTAAGAAAAGTCAGATTGAAGGGTAATACTTAGGGCCTATTTGAGGCCTTTGGCCATGAATTTAAAGAGCAAATAGCATTAGCTGGGCATGGTGGCGGGTGCCTGTAATCCCAGCTACTTGGGAGGCTGAGGCAGGAGAAATGCTTGAACCCAGGAGGCAGAGGTTGCAGTGAG
>NW_012116265.1:1352133-1381377 GCF_000951035.1 Colobus angolensis palliatus | reverse complement strand
TTTTTTTTTTTTTTTGTATTTTTTATAGAGACAGTGTTTTGCCATGTTGCCCAGGCTAATCTTGAACTCGTGAGCTCAAATGATTTGCCTGCCTTGGCCTCCCTTAGTGCTGGGATTACAGGTGTGCACCATCACACCTGGTCTTTTCTGTTTAAAATGTGTCTACACACCATATATTTAAGTGTACCTTATACTACATTTTTTATAGCTATGCAGAGCACAGATAGTAATAATTGAAATTCATAGGTAATCATAATTTTAGCTCTTAGTTTTGCTCTTCTGCCCCAGCATAGTCTTCAATCCAGAATTGGGGAATAATTTTGAATATTCTCTCTTTACCCTCTGAAAAGATTCAAGAAGTAGTCCTTTCGATTGTGTTCTTGTAGGCATGTTCACCAGATTGATGCAGTACTGTTGTCTCACCCTGATCCTCTCCACCTTGGTGCCCTCCCGTATGCTGTCGGAAAGTTGGGTCTGAACTGTGCTATCTATGCAACCATTCCTGTTTATAAAATGGGACAGATGTTCATGTATGATCTTTATCAGGTAATTTAAGCAATTAAAAAAATTTTGTTAGCACTCCTTCAGTGATAGTTTTTCACCTTTATTTGTGTTATTCTTTTAGTCTCGACACAATACGGAAGATTTTACACTCTTTACATTAGATGATGTGGATGCAGCCTTTGATAAAATACAGCAGCTAAAATTCTCTCAGATTGTGAATTTGAAAGGTAAAAAGAATTTCCAGTAGTAAGTACTTAGACGAATGGGGTTTAACTTGCTAGAAAATACTGAGGAAAATTCAGAGAGAAAATTACAGGCATTATGGTCTGAAGAAGAAAAAAATTAGCACATTCTGCCTTGATATAGAACTCTTAACTTCCATTTGAATTTTAAAATATTTCAGAATAAACGCCAACAAAATGTTGATAGCTCAGGCTTTTTCATATTTAACTTGGGAAAGACTCATTTAGTGTTTACCATGTATAATAAACAAAAGATAATTTGGCCATTTCCTCCTCCTCAGAGCTTACAGTTAGATTGAGGTGACAAGGTAGCTGAGATGGCTAAATGTAGTGATTGGGGTAAATGAAGTGCTATGGCAGCAGAGTAGATAATGAATTCTAGCATTGGACATTAAAAAGTTTATTATTGAATTAGGTCAGGAAGTCCTATATTAAGTCATATTTATCATCTACAGAGATAATTGTATTAGATATTTTCATAGAAATGAACCCTGGCATTGATAAAATAGTGCAATAATGGACTCTGAAGATTTAGCCCAGAAATAACAACAGTCTCAACAGTTTTGCTTCTAGTTAGTTTTTCTGTGGGATAAATTCTTTAGCGCAATGAGATTTAAATTATTCTGTTAGTTTAGAGGTTAGCAAAAATGGAAACGTTTGATAATTGTGTATATAAAATATACATTAAAATTTGCTAGTTCATACTAAATAATTTAATAGTGTACTAGCTTTTAAATCTAATCTCTAGCCTTGTACTTATAAGCACAGATATCTCTACAAGAATACATAATAAAGTAACAAGAATGTTTGCCTCCAGTGAGGGAGTAGAGTAGCTGGGAGACAGGAGAGTGAAGCCTGCTTTCACTATATGCATTTTTACTTTTGAATTTTGTGTTATTACATATACAGGATTACCTATTAAAATATTATCATTTAGAAATAAATAACCTTTCTTTAGGGTTGTAAAAGAAATCTGAGTATTGTTACCTTGTTGACGTAGGTAAAGGACATGGCCTGTCTATCACACCTCTGCCAGCTGGTCATATGATAGGTGGAACAATATGGAAAATAGTCAAAGATGGCGAAGAAGAAATTGTTTATGCAGTTGACTTCAACCACAAGAGGGAGATGTAGGTATATCAAGACAAAAGCTAAAGGAAATGCAATTAGTATTATTTTATTCTTTGAAGGGAAAATAAGAAACACAGTTTTTATTTTGGTTACCAGAAATTTAGGGCAACTTAAAAGCATCAAATAGAGAATGTTTTCAAAATTAATTATTTACATAGTAAGGGGGAAAAGTATGTTATAAGACATAAAAGATTTTAAAAATTTACACGTTAATTATACACTCTACAAAACAGATACCTCCCTGGAGATGTTGCAAAGGAGATGAATTTTAAATATGAAATTATGTAAATAATAGCAAGTTCTCAACCTGCTATTTAACAAAACTTTGTGGATGGGTTGTTCTTTTGTTTTGTAACGTGATATGGTTTGGCTCTGTGTCCCCACCCAAATCTCATCTTGTAGCTCCCATAATTCCCATGTGTTGTGGGTGGGACCCAGTGGGAGATGATTGAATTATGGGGGCGGGTCTTTCCCATGCTGTTCTTGTGATAGTGAATGGGTTTCATGAGCTCTGATAGTTTTAAAAACGGGAGTTGCCCTGCACATAATATAATTACCATCTAATATAACTGCCCTGTATGTTTAAAGTTAGTCCCTTTGAACTCAATGCTAGTTATGATTTTACATACTTCATGTGGCACTCAGAGCATTACTATACAATATTTTGGTGTTTAGTCTCTTACAGGCTTGTTTTGTTTTATCTGTACATTAAGTTCATAGCTATTTTGTGTTACATTACAGTAGGCTCAGGATCTTTGTATTAAGAAATACTTAACACAAATAGACTGAATTTTAGACACTTATAACCGTAGATTAATGAGGAAAGGATGGTTATGTTGCAGGCTGAAAGAGTGAGGGTCGTGATCAACTCAGTATACCACTGGAGGCTAGATGAGTAAACAGCAAACTCTTCTCATAAATGCAGAATGTTGGCAAACTGACAAACTGTGTTTGCCACCCAGAAGGAATGCTGAGGGCAGTCATGCCTCAAGTGCAAGTGTTGCTTGTGACTAGGCACATCTGAAGCCTGTTAGCAGTAATGTGAACCTATGGTCAATTAAGCAATTAACCTGTGGTCAATTAACCTGTGGTCAATTAACCAATTGTTACCTCCTCCTCCCTGGTCTTTCTACCCAATAAATATGAAGGGCTGTGGAAGCTCAAGGCGGCTGCCTTTGCTCACTAGAAGCAGGGAGCTCTCTTCTTCCCCTGATCCCTTCCTTTAAAGTAGTTACTTTTGTTTTAAGTTTTCATTTCTGTGTTCGTCCTCCTTCATTCAGTCTTGTAGTAACCATGGCAAACTGTGGCATGGCTATTTGAGTAAATGGTATTGAAGGATTCAACCATTTTGGAAAAAAGTCAATTTGTGTCGTTTTAATTATATAACAAAAGAAATTTCAGATAGATTAGAACTAAATAGAAATGAAGCAATATTGGTGAGTCTGATCTCTGAATTGGAAAAGACTTTGTAAGCATAAAAATAATGGACCAAGTTACAAAAGAAAAGTTTGATAGATTTGATGACATACAGGTTCAAATGTCTGAAACAACGAATAAAAAAAAAATCAAAGTAGGAAAATATTTGCAGCAAGTTGCCCAAAAACTTGCAACATATATATAAAATCAAGTATTAATTTATTAATAAAAATATACCAGTTGCAAAATGGACAAAAGTTATAAAGTCAAAAAAGAGAAAATTTAAATTATTTTTTTTGTTAGATACCCTTAAAATTATTATTCTTATTTATATTTTTATATATTTTTTTGAGACAGAGTCTCACTCTGTTGCCAAAACTGGAGGCAAGTGGTGCGATCACGGCTCACTGTAGTCTCAACCTCCCAACTTCAAGTGATCCTCCCATTTTAGCCTCCCAAGTAGCTAGGACTACAGGTGCTCTCTAACATTCCTGGCTATTTTTGTATTTTTTTTTGAGGCGGAGTCTCGCTCTGTCAACCGGACTGGAGTGCAGTGGCCTGATCTCAGCTCACTGCAAGCTCCGCCTCCCGGGTTTATGCCATTCTCCTGCCTCAGCCTCCCAAGTAGCTGGGACTACAGGCGCCCGCCACCTCGCCCGGCTAGTTTTTGTATTTTTAGTAGAGACGGGGGTTTCACCGTGTTAGCCAGGATGGTCTTGATCTCCTGACCTCGTGATCCGCCCGTCTGGGCCTCCCAAAGTGCTGGGATTACAGGCTTGAGCCACCGCGCCCGGCCTATTTTTGTATTTTTAGTAGAGATGAGGTTTTGCCATGTTGCCCAGGCTGGTCTTGAACTACTGGGCTCAAGTGATCTGCCCACCTCTGTCTCCCAAAGCGTTGGGATTACAGGTGTGAGCCACCGCAGTAGTCAAAAATTATTTTTAAATGGTGGTTTTCTTCTGGGAAGTATGTAGAATTGGTCAGTCTTTTTGGTTGAACTTTTCTGGGTAATGTTAAATCTTTCTGGAAGGCCTTTTAGCAGTACTATGTATTACAGTAAATACATTTCTAGGAATGTGACCTAAAGAAACAATCAGAAATGCAATTGAAGCTTTTGTAAAAATGTTCTTTGAAAGATTATTATGGCAAAAATAAGTGACCTAAATATTAATAAAGGGAAGGGATCAAATACAGTGTAGACACAATAAAATGTTTTTATAACTGTTAAACATTTATTTTACAAAAAAAGTTTATGTCATGAGTAAAAACCAGGATATAGAACTGAGTATATAGGAATGTATATGGGATATCAGCTTTGAAAAATACATATGTGTATCAGTACCATAAGACAGGGCGAAAAGAGAAAAAAAATGTGTGAATAGAAAAACTTACATGGTTAGAAGGATGTACACCAAAATATTATGTCAGTTATCTCTAAGTAATGGTACTCTGGAAGATTTTTATTTTCTTCTTTATACTTGTTTGAAGTTACTAGATTTCTTATCAATGAGCGTGCCTACTTTTATAGTTAGAAGAGGGAACACCTTATAAATGAAGCTGCTTATTTTTTAAGTAAGAGAAGCTATTATTGTTTACTTGAAATGCTATAAAATATTCCTCTTCTTAAAATTTCTTATAGCCATTTAAATGGATGTTCCCTGGAAATGCTAAGCAGGCCTTCCTTACTTATCACAGATTCATTCAATGCTACATATGTACAGCCTAGAAGAAAACAGAGAGATGAGCAGCTTCTGAGTACGTATTCTTTCATGTCCTTATTATTATTTTGTAGCTTTTTGTATATTTAGGGAATATAAGTACAGGTTTCTTTGTTTTTTTTGTTTGTTTGTTTTTTTGTTTGTTTTTGAAACGGACTTTCGCTCTTTTACCCAGGCTGGATTTTTTTATTTTTATAGAGATGTGATCTCCCTATGTTGTCCAGGCTGGTCTTGAACTCCTGGACTAAGCCATCCTCCTGCCTTGACCTCCCAAAGTGCTGGGATTACAGGTGTGAGCTATTGTACCTGGCCACCATTTTATATGAGGGTTTTGGGGCATCTGATGGTTTTGGTATTCGTGGGGGTCCTGGAGCCAGTACCCATGGATACTGAGGGATGGCTGTATATATAATTATGTGAGTGTATATATATGTATGTACATAAATTTGGGACAAAGTTCACTGGGGTGGCGGGGTAGCCCAGAAACACCAGGCTAGTTACATTTGGGCTAGCCAAACAATTTTCTCAGTGATACACACACCATTTTCCATGTATATTATAATGTATAGAGTGTTGAGGACTACTGATTTATAATTTTTCAATGAAAAAAGATTGAGAGTTAATGACACTGAATTTCTAAAGAGATAGTTAACAGAATCAAAAGCAATTGTAATGACCTGAACAAAATTCCTTCATTTTGTACCTGGCCTAGTAGTTGCTTATTTGTAAATTATAGTCTTTCTAATAAAAACAGAGAGATAAAATTATCTGTAATTTTGTAGCATAGTATTGTTATGTTCTATAGGGATTTTACATTCTTGTTTTCTAGCAAATGTCTTGGAAACACTTCGAGGTGATGGAAATGTGTTAATAGCAGTGGACACAGCAGGCAGAGTTTTGGAACTTGCTCAACTTCTTGATCAGATTTGGAGGACTAAAGATGCAGGACTGGGTGTTTACTCATTGGCACTCCTAAATAATGTCAGTTACAATGTGGTAGAGTTTTCTAAATCCCAGGTTTGTTCTCATGTTGTCATTTGTAATAAAGAAGTTTGCTACAGTGATTGGGTCTGTGGAAGTGGGTGTCTTCATTGTTTTTTGGATTTTATTTTTCCCTTGAAGAGATTGTTAGTAATGATGATAACTTGCTATTAACCATTTACTGTTCTGTGTGCTTTAAATGTATTATTTCATTTAATCTGTATTTATTCTACTAAGTAGTTTCCCTTTTGTCCCTGTTTAAAGATTAGGCAAATTGCTTCTCTTCTAACTCTTTAGTATCCCAGTCTGTAAAATGGGGACAAAAATAGAACCTACCTCATAGCATATACATGTTAGAATTCATTGTTCTTTCTTTTAAATAAGCTTTTTGCCTTGAAATAGCAATCTCTGGGAGTAAGATTTTCATTTAGAACATATACCTTGCCTTTTCAAAAAGATTTAAGGTGATTTACATGTGAAATATAATGCAAAAATCGGGGTTTTTTTGGATGAAAACTAGGGTGGGATAATCTAATGGGAAATGGAAGCAGAAAATAAGCTGCTTGTCAAAACATTACAAATTTAAGCAACCAGTGGGGGTAAAAGATAGAACTCAGATTCCTTGACTATTAGAGAATATATTGAAGTTATAGGATTTCTAATTCTTGTCATCTTTCCTCCCATATTAGGTAGAATGGATGAGTGATAAATTGATGAGATGTTTTGAAGACAAAAGAAATAATCCGTTTCAGTTTCGCCATCTCTCTTTATGTCATGGTCTTTCTGACTTGGCCCGAGTACCTAGCCCTAAAGTTGTGCTTGCCAGCCAACCTGACCTGGAATGTGGATTTTCAAGGGATCTCTTTATTCAGTGGTGTCAGGATCCTAAAAACTCAATCATTCTAACTTACAGAACTACTCCTGGGACTTTAGCACGTTTCCTAATTGATAATCCTTCTGAAAAAATTACAGAAATAGAGGTAAGCACTTGTATGTGAACTTTACCTTAAGACTGTTTGGGGGATACGTTGTGCATGATGTATAAAAAATAGTGACCAAAAATAAAACTTGAAGTTGTTTTAGGATTTTGATCAGAATTACTCTTGAGAGCCAGGAGTGGTGGTGTGTGCTGTAGTATCAGCTACTCGGGAGGCTGAGGTGGAAGGATCACTTGAGCCCAGGAATCTGAGGTCAGCCTGGGCAACATGCCAAGACCCAACCCCCATCTCTTAAAAAAAAAATTACTGTAGGAGAGAGCCTTTAATAGCACAAATTTCAGAGTTCCTTAACTGGAGGCTCTCATTCTTTTTTGAGATGGGGTCTTGCTTTGTTACCCAGTCTAGAGTGCAGTGGTGCTGTCATAGTTCCGTGCAGCCTCAAACTCCTGGGCTTAAAGGATCCTCCTCCCTCAGCCTCCCAAGTAGCTGGAACCACAGACATGTGCCACCATGCCTGGCTATTTTTTTATTTTTATTTTTTGTAGAGCCGTCTCATTGTATTGCTGTGGGTGATCTCAAAAGAAGTTCTCATTCTTAAACTTTTCCTTGGTACCCTCTAGTTTACCCAGAGGGTAAGCGTATACAATGTTTTCTCAATATCTGAAAGGTTCCTTTCCTGTCTCTTGCTTAATTTAAATCAGACTCTTTCCTAAAGATGTTCTTTATCCTGTAGCCCCCTGAAGTAATTACTCTTTCTTTCAGTGTTGCATGTACTTTGAATGGAGTACATGTCTTCCTTGTTCTGTATTGCAGCTTCCTAGCTATTTATCTTCCATTTGCAGTTTTTGCCTTCAGACCTGCTGATATGCTGACCCCTCCTTGTTTCTGACATTTAATGATCTCTTGGTCATTCTGTAACTCATTCACCATTTGACCCTGATTCACAGTCTTCCTGTCCACTTGTATTCAGGACTTTATTCTCATTGACTTTAGCATCCATGTGTATGATCTATCCAATTCTTCCCAGTTACTTGACACCTTATTTCTTAATCTTTTCCTTCATCTTACCTCAGACATCCATTCCTGCTATCATGCTGTCTATTCCTGTGGTCATGCTTGTAACCTTCTTTTGGCTGAACAGTCTCCAAGCATCTCATTCTGAATTTACAGCTGACTTTCCCTATTATTCTCATGACAACAACTCTTCGGTTCCATTGAGACTTTCAGTTCATGAACCTCACCTTTATACTGTTTGTCATCCTTCCAGCCTTAAACTCAGTGGTTCACAATTAATCAAAATTTTGCAAATACCTTTAACTCTCTTACACTTCTGTTTTAGTCACCTGGAAAGGGTTTGACCTTAGTTAAACCATTTGTTTGGTGTGTGCCTGTACTTAAGCAGCTTTATGTTTCTGAAGTTAAACACTACAGTGTAGACAGATTTGTTTTCACATGCATAACTTCACATCTCAGAAGGGGACCTACACCAGTACTCAGCATTCGGTAGGATGTTCCCTTTCTCACTGTAAGGCAATTTTATATCTTCTTTCTCCTCAAACATCCTACAGCTCACTCTCAGCCTTCATTCATAGCACATGATCTTGTCTCCAACTTAACATAGAAGTCGAAGCAGTGAGTCAGGAATTCGTTTATCTTTCCACCACTAAATATACTAACTTGATTCTGCATCTGCATTTGCTGCCTTATCTCCTGTTATAGGAACAAGACAATTAGCTCAATGACTAGTATACCCAAAGATCATTTGCTTAATAACCAGCGCATCAATTCTATCGATTTTTCAAAACTAGTATATCATTAAAGTTTGTAGCATTTGATATAGTGGGATGGTTAATAACTGCCAGAGTTGCAAAGGTTTAGGTAACTAAACCTTAACATAAACCTATAACATAAAGCAGTATCATAAAGCTGCTTCTCATTTTGTCTTTGTAGCACTCATGTAATTATTTAATTAGAGATAGACTCTCGCTCTGTCACCCAGCCTGGAGTGCGGTGGCACCATCATAGCTCACTGTATCCTCAAACTCCTAGGCTCAGGTTGTCCCTACCCCTCCCCCTAACCCACTCCACCTTGCAAAGTGCTGGGATTATACATGAACCACCGCAGCTGGCCCTTAGCAGTCATTTTAAGGAAAGTTTAGTTTATTAAAAGCTATGTGGTAGGGATATCTGTCTTCCAACTCTACTTAAGAAAAGCATAACATCAGTAACTAAAATCTGAGATATATGTACTATAATTATAGAATTGTTGAGCCAGGATTCTGAGCAAGCACAGCAAAGTAAAATGGTGTCTTTGGGGTTATTTAGTAGCTTGGAAATACAAGGTTAAAAGAACTAAGAAATACTTGAAACAATTTCATCAGATAGGAAATATTGAATTTGAAAATTTTAATTACTAGAAATTAAATTAGGTCTAATAAATCATTTGAGGAATTAGTAAAAGAAAAATGGTTTAAGTTTGGGAAAAAAAATAGACAATGATATTCAGAAGCATGCTAAGGAAATGAAAACAGCCAAAACATCAAATGTTAAGTTTTTGATCTTTTTAATAACTAATGCTGATGCTCAGGACCTTTCCTTGCTCACCTTCTTAGCGATAGTTCCTTTGCAGTTATCCCTCCTATCTTCATTATCTAGCAGTTTTCCCTCTACTTGATCACATCCAAAACCATTTTTATTCTTCCCCTACTCCCAATACTATTCTTCTGTCTTATCTCAGAGAATGCAGCACTTCCCACATATTCAAGCCAAAAATCTAGAAGTTTAAAAAATGTTCGACTGAAATATAATATATACTGAAACCTACGTTAAGTGTATAGCATGATGAACTTTTACAAATTGAATGCACCTGTCTAGTCTGTACCCTGATCGAGAAATAGAATATTTCTATAGCGTGTTGGGCAGAGCTAACTAAGGTAAAAAATAGAAATGTAAAAAAAGAAATAGAGGACTGGGTGTGGTGGCTCACGCCTGTAATCCCAGCAGTTTGGGAGGCAGAGGCGGGCAGATCACAAGGTCAGGAGTTCAAGACCAGCCTGGCCAACAGAGTGAAACCCTGTCTCTACTAAAAATACAAAAAATTAGCCAGGCATGGTGGCGGGCGCCTGTAATCCCAGCTACTCGGGAGGCTGAGGCAGGGGAATTGCTTGAACCTGAGAGGTGGAGGTTGCAGTGAGCCAAGATTGCACCACTGCACTCCAGCGTGGGTGACAGAGTGTGACTCCATCTCAAAAAGCAATAAAAAACACATATAGTTCACTATCTTAACCATTTTTATGTGTACAGTACAGTAGCGTTAACTATATGTACATTGTTGTATGACAGATCTGTAAAACTTTTTCATGTAGCAAAACTGAAACTCTGTACCGATTGGATAACAACTCCCAGAGAGATCTTTTAAACATTCATCATTTCATGTCATTCACTTGCTTAAATGGCTCCAAAGCCTGCCTTCTTCTCTTTCAATAACATCCATACTACTTAGGCAGGCTTCTTAGATCCCACATGATCTAATCCCCACCTACCTTTTGACTTTAGCTTATTCCACTTTCTCTATGCCCTACAGTGCATCAGGATCTTTGCACTAGCTGTTCTTCTGCCTATAGTGTTCTCTCCTGGCTTTGTGTGTGGCTGGCTCCTGGTCATTTAGGTCTCAGGTTAAACCTGAGGCCTATCCCCTCAGGTACACCTTTGACTACAGATTTAAAATACCTGCCTGGTTTAGCTGCCTATCACCTTACTTGAATTATTTTTCCTAGCACTCGTCACCATCTGATGTATTCCTTGTTTGTTGTCTTCCTCTTCCCACCATCAACTAGAATTTGAATTCCATGAGAAAAAGGCCCTTGTTTTTCGGTATCTTTAGCACCCAGAACAGTGCCTGACATATTGGAGGCCCTCAGTAGGAGCATTGGTTGAATTCATGAATGATCAATAAAGTGAATATGGAATAAACCAGATTTCTGATTGTGTTAGACAAGAAAAGTTTACCAAGTATGGTATTTTTTCATGTGTATCTAATGCCCTTCTAAGTCAAGTCTTATTCATTTAGAAAGAGCAAAAATGAACAACGAATAAGGATTAATAGGTTGGAGTAGATTTGGATCAGAAAAAGGAGTAACTTGGAGGTAATACGGTGAAGGAGTAGGAAGAAAAATATTTTAGAGTTGGTTATTCTAGAAATCTGTTTCTGAATAAGCTATTACTCTTACATATTTTAAATGAAAAATAAGATGGAGAGAAAAATTTGTTACAGCAACAGGCATAAACTAAATCACAGAGGTAAATACTTTGTTAAAGATTATTGGTGGGTAAAAGGCATCTGTGTAGGTTGCTAACTGTTTTAAAAAAAAATCCCACTGTTTTCTGAATGAAACTTATTTTCAAATAAGTTATTAGGCTAATGTGAGATGCCAGATATAAACATGTATTTACTTTTTTATTTTAACTTATTTTTTTGAGACAGGGTCATGTCATTCCCTGTCACCCAGGCTGGAATGCAGTTGCCTGATCATAGCTTACTGCAGTCTTGAACTCTTGGGCTCAAGTGTGCCTCCTGCTTAAGCCTCCCAAGTAGTTAGCACTGCAGGCATGTGCCGCCATGCCCAGCTAATTAAAAACATTTTTTATAGAGATGGGAACTTGCTGTGTTGCCCAAGCTGGTCTTGAACTACTGGCCTCAAACAGTTCTCCCACGTTGGCCTCCCAAAGTGCAGGGATTACAGGTGTGAGCCACTGCTCCTGGCCCTAAACATGTAAATCACCCATTTATTTTAGACATGAAAATAATCTGATTTTGATTTAATTTTTTTGTTGTTACTTGTCTCCCATCCCTTTACCCCACTGGGCAGCCCCTGAACTAGAATAGCCTCAGAAAGATTCCCTTTTTTTCATTCCTTTTAATTTTGAAAAAATTTCAAACAGGAAAGTTACAAAATATTATACCCAGATTCCCCAATTGTCAACATTTTCCTGGATTTGCTTTATCACTTATATACACATGACACAATATTACTTTTTCTGAACCATTTGAAGAAAAATTGCAAATATTTCATCATTATCTCTAAATATTGCCAGTGTGTATTACCTGAAAACAAGGGCAATCTCCAGCAAAACCATGTTACATCCATTGAAATCAGGAAATCAACATCGATACCATCCTACCATTTCACCCACTGACCCCATTCAGCATTCGCCTTTTACCGATGACCACATTGTCCTTTATAATTACCCTTTCCTTTTTTGTCCAGGTTCCCATCCGTGACTACATACTGCATTTAATTGTCATAACTGTTGACATTTTTGAAGCATATATATTCTGGAATTTCTTTTTCTTATTGATATACTAATATCTGTTTTGTTTTTTTTTTTTTTTAAAGAGATGGGAGCAAGGTGTGGTAGTATGTGGCTATAGTCCCAGCTATTGAGGCAAGAGGATTGCTTGAGCCTGGGAGTTTGAGGCAAGCCTGGGCAATATAACAAGGCCTTATCTCAAAAAAAAAAAAAAAAATGTGTGTGTATATTTATGCACATATCCTGAGACTTGTATTTTCACTTGAGTCCTTCTTGAACAATGTAAGAAGATATAAGGTCTACCTTACATAGTACCTGGTATATTATAAACGTTTAAATGTTTTTGAATAAATAAATGAATGCTTTTTAGTAATTTTATAATAGTACATTGTATATGTGTACTGTGATTATTTAATGTAGGGGTTCTCAAAAGTGTGGTTTGAGGATCCCTGGGAGTCCCTGAGACCCTTTCAGGGAGTCCACAAGGCCAAAGCTATTTTTTATAATACTGGTAAAATGATATTTGCCTTTTCACTGTGCCTACATTTATACTGATGAGTAAGATCAGTGGTACATAAAGTCCTTACACCTTGGCCTAAAAATCCACTAGTGGTCACTGCATTTTTTACCACCATACACTTGTCATTAAAAAAAAAAAAGGCTAGTTTCACCTAAGAATGTCCTTCAGAGGCTGGGCGTGGTGGCTCATGCCTATTCCCAACACTTCAGGAGGCCAAGGTAGGAGGATCACCTGAGACCAGGAGCTTCAGACCAGCCTGGGCAGTATAGCAAGACTGCCTCTACAAAGTATAAAGGTATATTAAACAAAACAAATTTGAAAGAGAATATCTTTGAGGGGCCAGACATACTGACTCATGCTTATAATCCCAGAACTTTGGGAGGCTGAGGTGAGAGGATTGCTTGAGGCCAGGAGTTTGAGACCAGTCTGGGCAGCATAGTGAGACCTTGTCTCTATAAAAAAGAAAAAAAGTGTCCTTGAGGGAATAGTAAAAGTTACTAATATTACTGAGTTCTTTTAGTAAAAGTTTCTTGTTTTTTTTGAGATGAGTCTTGCTCTGTTGCCCAGGCTGGAGTACGGTGGTATGATCTCAGCTCTCTGTAACCTCTGCCTCCCGGGTTCAAGCGATTCTCCTGCCTCAGCCTCCTGAGTAGCTAGGACTACAGGTGTGTGCCACCACGCCTGGTTAATTTTTTTGTATTTTTAGTAGAGATAGGGTTTCACTGTGTTAGCCAGGATGGTCTTAATCTCCTGACTTTGTGATCCATCTGCCTCAGCATCCCAAAGTGCTGGGATCACAGGCATGAGCCATTGCACCTGGCCTAGTAAAAGATTTTTTAAAAGTTGGGTGACAAGATAGGAAGTATTAATAAAGAACTTGCGTTGTGTACTAAAGTACAATGACTGTCTCCAAGAAAAACACTTGTATGTTTATTTGAGTCGTGAGTTAAACTAGCCACTTTTTTCTGGGAACACCTTTTTTTTTGTTTGTTTTTGTTTTTTGTTTTTTGTTTTTGAGATGGAGCCTCGCTCTGTGGCCAGGCTGGAGTGCAGTGGCGTGATCTCGACTCTCTGCAACCTCCACTTCCCGGGTTCAAGTGATTCTTCTGCCTCAGCCTCCCAAGTAGCTGGGACTACAGGTGTGCATCACCATGCCCAGCTAATTATTTTTTTTTTCATATTTTTAGTAGAGATGGGGTTTCACTGTGTTGGCCAGGCTGGTCCCGAACTCCTGACCTCAGGCGATCCACCCACCTCAGCCTTTCAAAGTGTTGGGATTACAGGCGTGAGCCACCGCACCTGGCCCTGTTTTGTGTGTGTGGTTTTTTTTGAGTTTGGGTCTCTGTTGCCTAGGTTGGAGTACAGAGGCACAATCATGGCTCACCACATCCTTGAACTTCTGGGTTCATGTGACCCTCCCGCCTCAGCCTTTCTATCAGCTAGGACTATGGGTGTGTTTCATCACATCTGGCTAATTTTTTATTCTTTTTTGTAGAGACTGGGTCTTGCTGTGTTGCTCATAGTGGTCTCGAACTGGCCTCAAGCAATCCTCTCACCTCCGACTCCCAAAGTGCTAGAATTACAGGCATGAACCACTGTGCCCAGTCTGGAACACCATTTTTATGTGAAATAATGACAGGGTCATTCAGATTTGGGTGTTTGGCAGACATTTTCTTGAAAATTAATACATTGAGCCTGTCACTCTAAAGAAAACAATTGACAACATTTGTTGGCTTAAATCTGATAAAATTCTAACTTTCAAATGAAAATTTAGAATTTTGGAAAACTTATACCCAGCACTGTGAGATTGACAACTTAAACTGAAAAGACTTCTGATAAGATTGGTGGTGATATTTGCAAATGTGATTTAAAAAATATTGTCAGCATTTGTAAGATCTGGATAATTTGGTGAACTAGTATATTCTAAATAACCAATTAATTATGTGACAAAATAATGCACAAATTAAAAGATCCATTCAAAATTTAAGATACAGGCTGGGTGCAGTGGCTCACGCCTGTAATCCCAGCACTTTGGGAGGCTGAGACAGGAGGATGGCCTCAGTCCAGGAGTTCAAGACTAGTCTGGATAACATAGCGAGACTTTGTCTCTACAAAAAATAAAAAATTAACTGGGCATGGTGGTGCACATCTGTGGTTCCAGCTATTCAGGAGGCTGGGAGGTAGAAGGGTTGCTTGAACCCGGGAGTTCGAGGCTGCAGTGAGCAGTGATCATGCCACTGCACTCATCATAGGCAACAGAGCAAGACCCTGTCTCAAAATGAAGAAAAAATCCACAGAGTGTAAGATACATAAAAAAAAAAAAAAAAATTTAATGTAACATAGTACAAAAAGTCTATCGGTATGGTTTCAGGTTCTGCATTAAAACTAACCTTTAAGAAACTACCACTTTCTGAGTTTTAATGTAGTATCAAAGAATAATATCCATGAAAGGACTATTTACATGTTTTTCCCTTTCCAACTATACATGTGTGTAAGCCTGGATTTTCTTCGTATACTTTAACCAAAACAGCATATTGCAAGAGAGTGAATGGAGAAGCAAATGTGAGAATCCAGCTGTCTTCTGTTTAGCTAGACGTTAAAGAGATTTGAAAAAATATAGAATAATGCTATTGGCCAGATGCAGTGGCCCATGCCTGTAATCCCAGCACTTTGGGAGGCTGAGGAGGGCAAATTGCTTGACTCCAGGAGTTTGAGACCAGCTTGGGCAACATGGCAAGACCCGGTCTCTACAAAAAAATACAAAAATTAGCTGGGAGTGGTGGTGCGTGCTTGTAGTGGTCCCAGCTACTCAGAAGGCTGAGGTGGGAGGATCATTTGAGGCTGGAAGATTGAGCTGCAGTGAGTTATAATTGCACCACTGCACTCCAGCCTGGGCAATGCAGCAAGACCCTGTCTCAAAAAAATAAAATAATGCCGTTCTTCACACTATCTTTTTTTGCTTTGGAAAATGTAATTTTTTTTGGTAAAAATTTGTTAATGTTGCCATGTGGTTTTATTATTATTTATTTTATTTTTGAGACAGAGTTTCGCTCTTGTTGCCCAGGCTGAAGTGCAATGGTGCAATCTCAGCTCACTGCAGCCTCCATCTCCCAGGTTCAAGTGATTATCCTGCCTCAGCCTCCCTAGTAGCTGAGATTACAGACATGTGCCATCACGCCTGGCTAGTTTTGTACTTTTAGTAGAGATGGGCTTTCTCCATATTGATCAGGCTTGTCTCGAATTCCCGACCTTAGGTGAACCACCCGCCTCGGCCTCCCAAAGTGCTGGGATTAAAGGCATGAGCCACCGCGCCTGGCCTATTGTTATTATTACTTAATTTATTTTTGAGCTGGAGTCTCACTCTGTTGTCCAAGCTGGAATGCGATGGTACGATCGTGGCTCACTGCAGTTTCCGCCTCCCAGGTTCCAGCGGTTCTCCTGCCTCAGCTTCCTGGATAGCTGGGATTACAGGCATGTGCCACCATGCCCAGATACTTTGTGTATTTGTAGTAGAGACGGGTTTTACCATGTTGGCCAGGCTGGACTCGAACTCCTGACCTTAGGTGGTCTGCCTGCCTCAACCTCCCAAAGTGCTAGGATTACAGGTATAAGCCACCATGCCCGGCTGGTTTTATTATTTTTTAATGGACATAAATATTTTTAAAATTGCTCAGTTTTAATTTCTGATAAGGTAGACATTCAGAAATAGAACCCACAAAAACAAAAAGCTCTTTGGAGTTCTCTAATTTTTAGGAGTCTGAGGTAGTCCTGAGATAAATATATGAGAACTACTGATTTGTCATTCCATTTTGATGGATTTTAAAATTTTGTCCAGTTTTTTACTATTATAAATATTGCTGCAATGTACTAATGTACTTTTTTTTTTTACACATTTGTGATTGTTTCAGTAGGATAAATTCCTAGAAGTACTGTGTCAAATGATAAATTTTTATTTTTAGATGTTAGCAAATTGCCTTTTAACATAGTTGCACTAATTTTCCCACAGACAATGGAAGAAGGTACTCTTTCCCCATGTATGGCATTGCCAATCTCATAGATGAAAACAATTATGTTTTTTATATTTTGTACTTTTCAGAAATTAGTAAAGTTAAGGGTCTTTTCATAGCCAGTAGTTATGTGTCTTTCTTATTTTGTAAATTGCCTTTCTAAGTATCTTGTCCTTTTTCATGTGTTGATCATCCTTTTCTTAACTCATTTGGAAGAGCTCTTAGGAAAAAATAATTTTTGTTGGTCACAGTGCTGAAGATATTTTTCTGTTTCTTTTTTGTTTTTCTTTACAGTTTCTTATTTTATGAGGTTTAAAATGTCAAAGGGAGATTTTCTTCATTCACGTTGCTGCATTTATTTATGTTTCTCGTTACGGCTTTTGGGCCTCACCTACTCCAAATTATAAAAATGCTTATCTGTATTTTCTTTCCCTGATCGGGGATTTTTAACCAGTTTGATTGATTGATTGATTGAGACCGGGTCTTGCTCTGTCAGACTCAAGTGATCCTCAGTCTCAGCCACCTGAGTAGCTGGGACTACAGGTGTGTGCTACCACTCCAGGCTTTTTTTTGTGTGTGTGTGGAGATGAAGTCTCATTATGTTGCCCGGGCTAGTCTCAAACTCAAGTGATTTTCCTGCCTCGCAAAGTGCTAGGATTATAGGTGTGAGCCATCGTGCCCAGCCTCCCAGCTAATTTTTAAATTATTCCTAGAGACAGAGTCAACCAATGTTGCCCAGGCTGGTCTTGAACTCCTGGCCTCAAGCAGTCCTCCTACCTTGGCCTCCCAAAGTGCTGGGATTATAGGTGTGAGCTACTGTGCCTGACCAACCAGTTTGATGTAAATTAAACCCATTCTAGATGATGTGTGACAGCTCAATTTTAATACTAATCTAAGTAGGACCTATAATTGCATGTAATGGAAACTTGATTAATTTCAGAGGAAAAACATCAGTTTAAAGATGACAGAGCAATTTAGAGATGCGGTGTATCTCATATCCCACTGCTTTAACCCCCTAATATTAACATTTCCTTTCGTCTGTTCCTTTTTTTTAGTTGAGGAAACGTGTGAAGCTTGAAGGGAAAGAACTTGAGGAATACTTGGAAAAAGAGAAACTAAAGAAAGAAGCTGCCAAAAAGCTTGAGCAGTCAAAAGAGTGAGTCATTTTCAGACAGATTATAAACTTATGGATGCAATTTGAGAAGAGTGTGTCTTTGACTTAAATGTTTCATTGAAAATATTTTTAAATTTTCATAAGACTTAATTTTGTCACAGACATCTTTCAAATGTCTAGAATACCAGATCCTGTCAGTGCTAATATTGTTATGCATTTATTTGTTATGTTTTATAAAATGTCAGTCCAGTAATATTGAATGTCATTCTAGTCATGCTTCACTTAGTGATGGGGACACCTTCTCAGAAAAGTGTTGTTAGGGGATTTAGTCATTGTGCAAACATTCGGATATATGTTTACACAAACCTTGATGGTATAGCCTACTGTGTGTCCAGGGTCTATGATATGGCCCATTGTTCCTAGGGTACAAAACCTGTACAGCATGTTGCTGTACTGAATACTGTAGGCCATTGTAACACATGTTAAGTAATTGTTTATCTAAATGTATCTAAACACAGAAAAGGTACAGTAATCTTATGGGACCTCTGTTGTATACGTGGTCCAGTGTTGTTTACCAACATAACTGTATATTATCATTTGAGTTAATATTGAATTAATAATATTGAGGATTGATTCAGTAATAAATAGATAAATATTAATTTAAAATATCTTTGAAACTTTATGACCTTGATCTATTCTAAAATCCTCCTAGGGCAGATATAGATTCCAGTGATGAGAGTGACATTGAGGAAGATATTGACCAGCCATCAGCTCATAAGACGAAGCATGACTTGATGATGAAAGGTGAAGGCAGTCGTAAAGGAAGTTTTTTCAAACAGGCAAAAAAGTCCTATCCTATGTTTCCTGCCCCAGAAGAAAGAATTAAATGGGATGAATATGGAGAGATTATCAAGTATGTGAGCAAAACAAACTTTTCTCTCTTGCGAATTGGAGGTATTAACTGTGTTATCATTTTTCAGTTCATGAATTTGATCTTTCTAGTCACATGTACGTGGTTATTTTCTGAGTACCTCAGACTGAAGACACAGAAGATTTGTAACTTGAAACATAAAAATAGAGATGCTGAGAAACATAGAGAATATTAGGAGAAAACTGGCAGTTTTATGACTTAGTTGTGTAAAGGTTTAAAAACATGATCACATGATCAAGACTTTTTTCCCCACTTAAAAAGAGAGGAAGATGTAGAATAGGAAGAACTTTGGGGCTGTGCATGGTGGCTCACGCCTGTAATCCCCACACTTTGGGAGGCCTAGATGGGAGGATCACTTGAGCTCAGGAGTATGAGACCAGCCCAGACAATATAGTGAGACCCCCATCTCTATCTTTAAAAAAAAAAAAAGAGAGAACTTTGGATGACTGGTGATTGCATTACCAATGGATTATGTCTTAAGTATTATACAAGTTTTATGAGATTAAGAGGAATATGATATAGCGTGAGTGAAACCATGGAAAATTTACAAAATCTATACTCATTATTAGAAAAACAACTGCAATCACGTGTTGTAATTGCAAATTTGAAAACACTACTATCCTGTGTAAAAAAAAAAAAGAGAAAAAGAAAAACATAATACAGGCTGGGTGTGGTGGCTCACGCCTGTAATCCCAGCACTTTGGGAGGCCGAGGCGGGCGGATCACGAGGTCAGGAGTTCAGGACCAGCCTGACCAAGATGGTGAGACCCCGTCTCCACTAAAAATACAAAGAAATTAGCTGGGCGTGGTGGCAGGCACCTGTAATCCCAGCTACTCTGGAGGCTGAAGCAGAGAATTGCTTGAACTGGGAGGCAGAGATTGCGGTGAGCCAAGATGGCACCACCACATTCCAGTCTGGGTGACAGAGTGAGACTCCATCTCATAAAAAACAAAAAATGCAATACATACAGTCATCTGGTAATTGATATGAAATTTCATTGGCTTTGGATGAAATGTATATTTAAATCTTGAGATATGTGAGGACTCCAAAAATTACGCTGCCTACTAGTTATATATGTTATGTAGTATTAGCTTGCTTTTTTACTGCTTCTAATTAGAGACTTATTATTTAGACCAGAGGATTTCTTGGTGCCAGAGCTTCAAGCTACTGAAGAAGAAAAAAGCAAATTAGAATCTGGTTTGACAAATGGAGATGAACCCATGGATCAGGATTTATCTGATGTTCCTACTAAATGTATTTCTACAACAGAGTCTATTGAAATAAAGTAAGTGCTTCTGTGACATTTTGAAAATAGATTATAAGATAAAATTTCAAGCATTTGAATTATATAATTTACATTATTTTCAAGCGAAATTTCTGAATATTCTTTAGTAAGTTTGTGCTTTTAAAATTTAATTTATTTTTGTATGAAGAGACTTGTGAAATATGGTGGCATGATATTTTCTCTTCATTAATGATATTTGAATGCCAAAGTAATTGAATTGGTGGTGAGAGGTGTACTTAAATTGTAACATTAAATTGTCCATTTATATGAAGAAAAATTATTTCTGGCCTTTTTAGTCTGTAAGCAGGTGAAAGGGAATAGTGTAACTCACAGTTTAATTTTTCTGAGTCACTGCTTGTTTCATAGAATATACTCCGTGACTTAAACATCTCTAAGACCCTAATGTCTGGAAAATACTGTTGTGATCTGAAGTAGTTAGAAACCTTTTTTCCCCTCCTTTCTACTTAGTTAAATAATACCAGTAAATGATCATTTTGGAATTTTTTTTAAGTCATCAGAGAACAAAGTGTTTTATTTGTCCAGTAATATCATTTAGTATATATTTTTGGGTGTAGATAAGATCTAAATAATACAGATAGGGCTGGGCACAGTGGCTGATGCCTGTAATCCCTGCACTTTGGTAGGCTGAGGTAGGCAGATCACTTGAGATCAGGAGTTTAAGACCAGCCTGGCCAACATGGTGAAATCTCATCTCTACTAAAAATGCAAAATTATCCCTGTGTGGTGGTGCACACCTATAATCCCAGTTACTTGGGAGGCTGAGGCAGGAGAATTGCTTGAACCTGGGAAGTAGAGGTTGCAGTGAGCGAAGATCATGCTACTGCACTCTAGCCTGGGCAAAAGAGTGAGACCCAATCTCAGAAAAAATAAATAAATAAATAAATAAAAATAAACAAATCATACAGATACTACAACACATGTGTATTTCTCAAATCCTAGTGTTATATGTTATATACATGATAAAAGCCGTTTTTTTTTAGAATTATGAGAAAAGTTATCTTGAATAATCATATCTAATTACAGAGCCCGGGTTACCTACATAGACTATGAAGGACGCTCTGATGGGGATTCCATTAAAAAAATCATCAATCAGATGAAACCACGACAGTTGATCATCGTCCATGGCCCACCAGAGGCCAGTCAGGATCTGGCAGAGTGCTGTCGCGCCTTTGGTGGGAAAGATATTAAAGTGTACATGCCAAAGCTGCATGAAACAGTTGATGCCACGAGTGAAACTCACATCTACCAGGTAAACATTCCAGGAGTTGCCAGTGAGTAGAAATAAGTACTTTTTGTGGCAGGTTAGGACAGATAACATTAGAAATACAGAGATGTGTGAGACGGACAGACATGGACAGTCTCCTGCCCTAGCAGTCCTGATACGGTATGGGGCTTAGAACAAGGAAATACCATTTATCACGTTGTTGTGCCTCTGAGAGAAGAAGTATAGGATGCTATGAGAGTATTAAGAGGGGAAACCACCCACCTTTAGAGGTTTAGAAAAGGTTTCCTGCGGGAAGTGATAACTAATCCTAAGTGATGTTTACATGGGTTGTCAGGACAGACAGAGTAGGGAAGCGGGGGAAGAGCATTCTAGGCAGAGGGAACCATATTTGCAAAAGTACAGAGGTGAGGAAAATCATTGTTTAAGAATTAAAAAGTTTTAGAAGAATTCCCGGATATCAAGGTTCTACTCCTAATTGGAACAAATGGAGACGGATGCCAAATATAGGACTAGCACAGTAGAGAGATAAACTTTGTCTGGTAATGGGAGATGGTGTCAGTTTAAGGCTGGAGTGGTGTCTATATCCGGAAGAAATGGATGTGCACATACCAGGCAGGAAATTTATTCTGGGCAGAGTAAGAAGAAGCAACCTTCCAAGAATATGGAGATGTGAAATTCTGAAAGGACAAGCAGTTCGGTACCTAGTGAAGTATGCCAAGTACTAGAGGATGGGACTGATCAGTGGTTCTCAACCTTGACTGTACATGAGAATCATCTGGGGAGCTTTGTGAGGGTCAGAGGGATTCAGTGTTCTGGTCTTAGTCTTACCAGTTATGTTAGAAACACTAGATACCAGGCTCTGATACACTTTTTGTTTTAATTGCCATGTGATTCCATTTTGTAGTCAGGGTTAAGAATCTCTGTTTTGGAAAGTAGGCAGGGGCCCAATGATCTGCAAGGTAATGAGGTCATTGCAGGTCATTGTGAGGCTCAGATGAGTGAAAGATTTTCCAATTTTAACATATTACCGGGCAGAAAATGATAATAGGTTATATTTAATTTGTTAATCTGTATTCTGTGGGTTTTATTTCTCTCCCCCTCCTTTGCATATCTAGGTGAGATTAAAAGACTCACTTGTCAGCTCTCTTCAGTTTTGTAAGGCAAAAGATGCTGAATTAGCTTGGATAGATGGTGTCTTAGATATGAGAGTTTCCAAAGTGGACACAGGGGTTATTTTAGAAGAAGGAGAACTAAAGGATGATGGAGAAGACTCAGAGATGCAAGTGGACGCTCCCTCAGATTCTAGTGTTATAGCACAACAAAAGGCCATGAAAAGTCTGTTCGGAGATGATGAAAAAGAAACAGGTGAAGAAAGTGAAATCATTCCTACTTTGGAACCCTTGCCACCTCATGAGGTAAAAAAAGCATGTGCTTTTTTGATTTCTTCCTGAATTTCTCATCCTTCTAGTTTTCATGTCTTTTGGTTTCTTTTTTCCCCCTTCCAAAACTAAGGGGGTCTGTGGAAGCTTTTCTATTTTTAACCATTTAAAATGTGTCAGCTGGGGTCAGTGACTCACGCCTGTAGTCCTAGCACTTTGGGAGGCTGAGGTGGGAGAACTGCTTGAGGCCAGGAGCTCTAGATCAGCCTGATTAACATAGTGACACCCTGTCAGAAACCTAGCTGGCATGGTGGCATGCACCTGGAGTCTCAGCTAAGTAGGCTGAGGCAGCAGGATTGCTTGAGCTCAGGAGTTCAAGACTACAGTGAGCCACGATTGTGCCACTGCATCTAGCCTATATGATAGAGCGAGACCCTGTCTTGAACATAAAATATGTCTCACATTTGGGCTGATTTTGGAGTTTTTAAAAAAGAGAACTTACAACATGCTTCTGCGTGTTTGTCTCTGTGTATATATCAATTCTATACAGCTAAGGAATGACCTATCTTTAGCAAATCTTTTAAGGTACATAATTGTTTCATGATTTGTTTTTTTGGTATGGATTTTTAAATTTTAAGTTTGATGAGTATGAAGATCACCTGCCTGCTTCCAGTCAGGAGATTTATAGTTTTCTAAGAAAGTCATACTGGTGTGTTTTTTGTTTTGTTTTGTTTTGTTTGAGATAGAGTCTCACTCTGTTGCCCAAGATGGAGTGCAGTGGCATGATCTTGGCTCACTGCAACCTTTGCCTCCTGGGTTCAAGCGATTCTCCTGCCTCAGTCTCCCAAGTAGCTGGGATTACAGGCATGAGCCACCGGGCCTAGCTAGTTTTTATATTTTTAGTAGAGATGGGATTTTGCCATGTTGGCCAGGCTGGTCTTGAACTCCTGACCTCAGGTGATCCACCCACCTCGGCCTCCCAAAGTGCTGGGATTACAGGTGTGAGCCACCGCCCCCAGCCAAAAGTCGTACACTCCATTTTTTTTATGTTTCATTCAGTTCAAACAACTTTTGGCTTTGATATAGTTAGAAATCTTTAATTAAGTGTAGATATAATTTAGTCTAGCATTTACATATTCTTGAGAGGTATCTAGTTAACTAGCAAAGATTCTAGGTAATTAAACTTGGAAAAATATTAAAACTGAATCTTACATGCATGTCAAGTGATGTCTTCAGCCCTACTATGAAATTAAGAATAGAGAGACAGCCTCTGTCACTGGATTCCCTTCTAGTACAACCCTCAAAATTGGGAGGAGGAATTAGAATGTTTCTTTGTTCTGTTCCAAAGCTAAAGCTCTTCAAAGTAATATCAAAGCAGAAAGCAGCAGCATTAGGCAAGAACCACTTTCCTTACTGATCGTAGAACCTATGGCATCCATTGCATTTGCTCTGAGGAAGGAGGGACAGGGAAAATGGGATTAGGGAGGAATTGTACTTTGAAGTAAGCAAATGACTGGGATCTAGAAAATGAATTTTTGGTTCAGTCCTGCCCATGGCACTCTAGTTAATCCCCTTAGGCAAGTGGGTGAGGGAAGAGCATAGCATTACCAAATGTCTCTGTTATAATGAGACATGACTAACAAAACTGATTGTGAAACAGAAAATGTGAAGGGCTTTATAATGTTAAATAATGGGGTAAAATGTAGAATAACAACTTGGAATGTGATTTGCAGTCTTGAAATGATCTGTCAAAGGACTTCAGGGAATAATAGAAAATCTCTTAGGGCTCATGTAATATTTTACTTTATTCAGTACAGTTGTATGTCTGGTGTTTTACTTGAAGTTATTCTTTCCCCTTTGACCTTACCTAAGGTTCCTGGACATCAGTCAGTTTTTATGAATGAACCAAGACTGTCAGACTTCAAGCAAGTTCTCTTACGGGAGGGGATTCAAGCTGAATTTGTAGGAGGTGTACTTGTTTGCAACAATCAAGTGGCAGTCCGCAGAGTAAGTGTGTTTTCAATAAGGGCTGAATTGAACACATACTTCTGATGTTTTGTCATTTTGAAATTCTGTAATTCTTGATTGGTATTTTCACAAAACTGAAGATCAGTAATTTATGTTCATGATCATGACCTCAAAGGCTTACAGAAGTCTTACTGACTTGAAGGCTTATGAAAGACTCTTGAAGAAGTGGTATATAATTTTATAGTAAATTTTAATTATTTGAATCCTCTGACATTTATGTGTCTATGTAAAATTCATGACTTCAGTATTATATCCATATGCTATGAATCAGAGCAACCCGTGTCCTGACCAATCATAATCTATTTCATATATTTCAGTTTTTATGTCTGCATATTAATGAATAGAAAATGTACTAAAGAATTTTTTTTATTTGGTTTCTAGACGGAAACTGGACGCATTGGATTAGAAGGCTGCCTTTGTCAAGATTTTTATAGGATAAGAGACCTTTTATATGAACAATATGCCATTGTGTAAAAGACATGATGTCAAGAAGGATCTGCTTGACCTTTCTAAGAAAAAGGGATTCTTATCTTCCTTTGAGCTTTTGATGTTTGGTTTTGTAACATACAGAAAGAATCTGCCAGAAAAACTTACATGTATTAGATTTTAAAAAATATAAATAGAGAACATTTTGCAAATGCTCAAATGAGCATTCTGTCTTTTGGCTTTCAGAGTGATAGAGCTCCTAACAGGTGTACAGGCCCAAGAGTTGAAGGTGATTGGTTTTCTTTACAGACTCCTTGTTCTAGAAGGGCTTTTTACTTGAATAAAACAATGCAACTTAGCAAACCAATTCATGGCCTTAGAGAAACATTTTTGCATGAGTTCTTACAAACTGTTATATTTTCTGGAATGATAAGTGAGAATTATTTAGAAAAGACATGCTCAAAAAAAAAAAAAAAAACTAAACTGATAAAACAGTTTTTTGAAGTTTATTTTTAAAAGTATACGTGCTATGAATCTTTCCAGTTTGAATATGCAATTGTTTTCTGCCTATATTTCCCAGTGATTTACTCTAGGGTAAGGTACTACACATTTGGTTCAGAAATCAATTTTTATTTCTCCTATATCTTGTTTTATCAAGATTTTGTTGTGGCATTTCAATGTAAATTATAACACCATCATTTGAATATACATAATTCAAAAGAACTCCTTGATGCAGTATAGTCTTAAGGGTTCTGCATACCTTTTAGAAACATCTTAGCCATCAGTTAGGTCCTGTATTAAACTGTTTAGTGCTCTGTTTTTAAGAAAACAAATGTTGAACCTCACACTTTTATGTGGTGACAGTATAATTTAATTAAAAGGTGTAAATGTTTTCATCTCTTAGGCTTGCTCTCTCCAAAGGTCACCCAAGCAGTTTTTGGATTTTGTACACATTACTACTAAAATAATACTGAAGTTGGATAAGGTTATCCTTTCTGTGTTTGCGTCTTTCTTGTGACTAACCACCCTGATATAGTATAAACCACTGTGTTCAAGAGTAAAAACAACATATGCAATTTTCATTGAACTTAAGGAGTGAAAACCATGTAAACTATTGAAACTATTGTAATCCATTAATGCTTTTTAAGAAGGTAGCTTAATCATGGCAGACCTTGATGTTTATTTCTCAAATGGTTAAGCCCTCTTCTTTACACTTAGTTGTTTTTTTTTTTTTTTTGAGACAGACACAGCCAGGCTGGAGTGCAGTGGTGAGATTTTGGCTCACTGTAACCTCTTCCTCCAGGGTTCAAGTGATTCTCCCACCTCAGCCTCACAAGTAGCTGGGACTATGGGCACATGCCACTGCACCTGGCTGATTTTTATATTTTTGGTAGAGACAGGATTTCACCATGTTGGCCAGGCTGGTCTCAAACTCCTGACCTCAAGCGATCCATCCACCTAGACCTCCCAGAGTGCTGGGATTACAGGCATGAATCACCACAACTGGTCTACCCTTAGATTTTTGGAAGGATCGATATTCTTATTTAACTATGTATGGAACAACCCAGTAATATCAGACTTGACTTACTATTTCATTCTCTTTCAGATGCTCACAAAGCTTCTATTGTAGATTATAGTGTTAATGCAAAGTTTACAGACTTTTGATATGGAAAACCAGATATACAAAACAATGTTACAAAAGGCAGATGTAAGAGTATGTTTTCTTTTTAGTGCTTTGAAAAATTTTCACTTTAACTCTTACTACAGTATAGATTAAGCCCTATAATGCTATTTATATTCCAGGGGAAAGAAAATCTGAATTTGTTTCATGGTTTAAAGCATCTGGTTTACATATTGTATTGTAATACTGATACGGTTTGGCTGTGTCCCCACCAAATTGAATTGTGTTAATAGTTCCCATAATCTCTATGTGTTGGGGGAGGGACCCAGTGGGCGGTAATTTAATCATGGTAGCGGTTACCCTCATGCTGTTCTTGTGATGGTAAGTTCTCATGAGATCTGATGGGTTTTTTTTTTTTTTTGAGACGCAGTTTCGCTCTTGTTGCCCAGGCTGGAGTGCAATGGCACGATCTCGGCTCACCACAACCTCTGCCTCCCGGGTTCAAGCAATTCTCCTGCCTCAGCCTCTTGAGTAGCTAGGATTACAGGCATGCCCCACCACGCCTGGCTAATTTTGTATTTTTAGTAGAGACGGGGTTTCTCCATGTTGGTTAGGCTGGTCTCAAACTCTTGACCTTAGATCGTCTGCCTGCCTCGGCCTCCAAAAGTGCTGAGATTACAGGTGTGAGCCACAGCACCTGGCCCGAGATCCGATGGTTTTATAAGCGGATTTCCCCCCTTTGCTCTTCACTTCTTCCTGCTGCCATGTGAAGAAGGACGTGTTTGCTTCCCCTTCCACCACAATTGTAAGTTTCATGAGCCTCCCCAACCTCCCTAACTGAACTGTGAGTCAATTAAAACTCTTTACTTTATAAATTACCCAGTCTCGGGCAATTCTTTATATCAGTGTGAGAACAGACTAATATGAATACCAATATTGAAAAATTGTTTCTTGCCTCACCTTTTTTTTGTCCTATGAACAGGAATTAAATTTTAAAGTATTGCCTTAAGATAACTGTGCTAAATAATAGTCATTGCAAGAGCAATAGTTTTACCTGTTTCTAGATGACAATATTACTAAAATTTCCCAAATGAAGACTTTGTTTTAACTTCTGTTACTTCAGAAAAATATAAATTTTAAAAATGACTATGAGATAAATCATGAAGTCAGTGGAATTTTCAGATGAGATGGGGCACGTTCAGGGTGGTATGGCTGTAGAAGGAATTTTCAGATCTTTATTATTTAGAAGCAAGTATAGGTATAACGACTATCAACTGATATCTGCAAATAATTTGGTTAAAAAGAAATTTTGTGGTATTTGTTACAGTAGGATTATAAATGTCAAATATCATTGTAAACATTTCTATATTTTTAGAAATATCTTGGTGGCCTGAAACAGAAGTGAGGAAATCCATTTTTTAAGGTGAGCCATTTGGCTTTTTAAAAACATTGAGATACAATTTACATAACATAAAATTCACTCTTTTAAAGTGTACAATTCATTGGTTTTAGTGTATTTGCAGAGTTGTACAACTATTACCACCATATAATCCCAGAACATTTTCATCACTCCAAAAAGAAACACCATACCCACTACCAGTCATTCCTCATGCCCCCTTCGTATGACCCCTGACAACCATTACTTTCTGTCTCCTTGAATTTGCATTTTCTGGACATTTCATAAAAATTGAATAATACAATATATGATCTTTTATGTTTGACTTCTTTCGTTTAGCATAATGTTTTCAGAGTACATCACTGTTGTAGCGTGTGTCAGTACCCTTTTTGTGACTGAATATTATTCCATTGAATGGATATACCACATTTTACTTATCCGTTCATCTGTTGATGTATATTTGAGTTGATTCCAAATTTTGGCTATTAAGAAGAATGCTGCTGTGAACATTCATGTGCAGGTTTTTTTTTTGTATGTACATATGTTTTCAATTTTCTTGGGTATATATCTAAGAATTAGAGTTGCTGGATCATACAGTAATTCTGCTTAACCTTTTGAGGAGCTGCCAGGCTGTTTTCCAAAGTGGCTACAACATTTTGCATTTCCACCAGCATGTGTTTGAGGGTTCCATTTTCTCATTCTTGGCAACATTTATAATTCCCTTTTTAAATTTTAGTCATAGTGTGTGTGAAGAAGTGTCTCACTGAGGTTTTGATTTGCATTTCCTTAATGACTGATGATGTGGAGACTGTTTCCATGTGCTTATTGACTATTATGTATTTTGGAGTAATGTCTGTTCAAATCCTTTGTCCATTTTCAATTTTTTTATCTTTACTGTTGAGATATAAGAGTTTTTAAAATATATTCTGGACACTAAACCATTATATATTGATTTGCAAATATTTTATTCCATTTTGTGGCTTGTCTTTTCATTTTCTTGATAGTGTACTTTGAAGCACAAAAGTTTTTGATTTTGATAAAGTCCAATTT
>NW_012116265.1:1344939-1351388 GCF_000951035.1 Colobus angolensis palliatus | reverse complement strand
TAAGAATCTTTTTTTTTTTTTTTTGGGGCAGGGTCTCGCTCTGTCATGCAGGCTGGTGTGCATTGGTGCAATCACAGCTCACTGCAGCTTCAACCTCCTGGCCTCAAGCAGTCCTCCCACCTCAGCCTCCCAAGTAGCTGAGACTACAAGTGTGTGCCACCATTTCTGACTAATTTTTAAAATTTTTTTGTGAAGACAGGTTCTCACTCTGTTGCCCAAGCTGGTCGTCTCAAACTTCCAGAATCAAACAATCCTCCCACTTTGGCTGCCAAAGTGCTGGGATTACAGGCGTGAGTCACTATTCCTAGCGTTAATTTTTGTATATGGTGTGAGGTAGGGGTCCAGTTTCATTTTTTTTGCATGGGGATATCCGGTTATCCCAGCATCATTTGTTGAAAAGATTATTTCTCCATTGATTTTTTCTGCCACCCCTGTTTAAAATCGGTTGCCCATGAGTGTATGGGTTTGTTCTTGGACTTGAAATTATATTTCACTGATCTATATATCTATGCTAGTACCACATGTCTTCATTATAGGAGCTTTGCAGTAACTTTTGAAATTGGGGAAGTGTGAGTTCCCCAACTTTCATTCTCTTTCAGGATTGTTTTGACTGTTCTGGGTCTCTTGAATTTTCATGTGAGTTTAAGATTCTGGGCCGGGCGCGGTGGCTCAAGCCTGTAATCCCAGCACTTTGGGAGGCCGAGACGGGCGGATCATGAGGTCAGGAGATCGAGACCATCCTTGCGAACACAGTGAAACCCCGTCTCTACTAAAAAATACAGAAAAAAACTAGCCGGGCGAGGTGGCGGGCGCCTGTAATCCCAGCCACTTGGGAGGCTGAGGCAGGAGAATGGCGTGAACCCGGGAGACGGAGCTTGCAGTGAGCTGAGATCCAGCCACTGCACTCCAGCCTGGGCGACAGAGCGAGACTCTGTCTCAAAAAAAAAAAAGATTCTGCTTATTGATTTCTTTTTTTTCCTTTCTCTTTTTTTTTTTTTTTTGAGACAGCATCTTGCTCTGTCACCCAGGCTGGAGTGCTGTGGCTCAATCTCGGCTCACTGCAACCTCCCCGTCCTGGGTTCAAGAGAGTCTCCTGCCTCAGCCTCCAGAGTAGTTAGGACTACAAGCACGTGCCACCACGTCAGGCTAATTTTTGTATTTTTAATAGAGATGGGGTTTCATCATGTTGGCCAGGCTGGTCTCGAACTCCTGACGTGAAGTGATCCAGCTGCCTCGGCCTCCCAAAGTGCTGGGATTGCAGGCATGAGCCACCATACCCAGCCTAAGATTCAGCTTACCAGTTTCTGCAAAAAAGCCCACCCATTTTTAATATGAGGTAAAAAGCAGTTGACATTTATCACTTAGAGTCTTTTAATGTTAGGGCTGAAAGGGACTATAGAACTCATATAATTCAACCCACTTATTTTAGTATTGAATGAATGGCCCTGTGCAGGGAAAGGGATTTGGTTGAGATCCACACAACTGTTTAAAGGCAGAGTTGGGATTGGAACCAAGTCTTAGAGAATCCATTGTTGCTTCTACACTGCATTATTGCTTCGGTTCCCTAATTTACATTCACTTTGCTTAGGAATAATATGTTCAGTTTATCTTCTCTAAGAATGGCAGCTGTTATTTAGGACAATGGCATGCTGAGAAATAGATTGATTTCTATTCTATATTGTGTCCGGTAAAGGTCGGGGGAGAAAGAGTAAATCTTATCTTCTTCTGTGCTTTTCTTTGATTAATGTAAGATTCTGAGTTTTATCAGAAGATTATTGTCCTTTAAAATATTGATGAACTGATTATCACTTAAAGGATATAAATAGTGGGTAGTAATTCAGTGATTGAGAGGTTGATTGCAGTTTTTTGTTTTTTTGTTTTTTGTAGTAACCATAGAATGAATGTAGAATGAATTTGCATTCAATAACGGGAACTAAGGTCACGCGTGGTGGCTAATGCCTGTAATTCCTGCATTTTGGGAGGCTGAGGCGGGCGGATCACTTGAGGTCAGGAGTTCAAGACCAGCCTGGCCAACATGGTGAAACCTCATCTCTACTAAAAATACAAAAAATTAGTCAAGCGTGGTGGTGGGTGTCTGTAATCCCAGCTACTTGGGAGGCTGAGGCAGGAAAATCACTTGAACCTGGGAGGTGGAGGTTGCAGTGAGCCAAGATCATGCCACTGCACAACTCTGTCCCCACCCCCACCCCCCGCAAAAAAAAAAAAAAAGGAACTAGAGAAGGAACATTCACATCTTCCCACCTGGGCAGGTTCCAACCAAATGTTTATTTTATTTTTTTTTACCTCCTCTTCTGTTTTTGTCTCACTTTAATCACTTTGTGTTCATGTGAAAATACCAAAAATTACCAAAATGTAAAAACCCAGGGCTTTGCTGGAAGTGAGAGTATCTTCTTGGCTTTTCCCTTTCTTTTCCTCCCCACCACTATACACACATGCACGCACAGCTCTATTTTTTGGTGCTTTTCATTCATTGCTCACTCCCACTTCATTTTAGCTCTTGAAGTCAAAATGTGATTCCAAAAGAGCAAAATAGAAGTTTGGAGAGTTTGAAATCTCTCTTCGTGGCTGGACGCCGTGGCTCACACCTGTGATCCCAGCACTTTGGGAGGCCAAGGCAGGCGTAGTGCTTGAACTCAGGAGTTCAAGACCAGCCTGGGCAACGTGGTGAAACCCTGTCTTTACAAAAAGTAGAAAAATTAGCTGGGCATGGTGGCTATAGTCCCAGCTACTTGGGAGGCTGAGCTGGGAGGATCACTTGAGTCTGGGGAGGTTGAGACTGCACTGAGTCCTGAATGAATGAATCCATCTCTCTCTCTCCATATAGTCGAAGAAAACCAAAAGTGTATGTGCTTTTTTATGAAATTGTTAAGGGTTCCATGAATCCTACTAAAATTTTTGATAGTGATAATTTCAAGTGGAGAATATATAAAGGATTCGTGAGACCTTCCTACCTCGTTTTCTGAGGTTATGTTGACTTTATTATCCAGTTTATCATAGATGTTTTCTTTTTTCCCTGACATAATTGTTATGTTAAAAACAGAAAAAAGGAACCACATATTATACATTCAAAACTATCAAACGTAACGCTGTGGGAAACTTTTTATTCCAAGGGTGCTGCCACTGCCCTTGTTTTAAATATTTTTGGAACTTCATTTCTCTTCAGGTCTATTTAACAAGCTTATTAGGAATATTGTAAATTATTTTGGAAACACATTGTGGTCTTGGCCTCACGTGGCATTGCCATTTGTTACTACATGACTCCCCACACACCCTAAAAAGAAAAAGGACTTTAAAAACTTTCTAAGGACAAGCATTTGCTATCGTAGTTGATTTTTAAATTTTACCTTAACTATTTAATATCAAACTATAAAATGCAAGTAGTGGAATTTTACTTTTAGAAAGTATCAAATTATATAGATAATGACAAAGTTATAAAGTTACTATAATTTCCAACTTCACCCATAGATCATAGTATAGTTGAAATTTCATATTTAAATATCAAAACAGATGTCTAAAGAGATTGTGTAAATTCTTTATCAGTTATAAGGAAAAACCAAATACTTGTCCTGAATATACAGAATTCAAATTGTCAAGGTTTTTCTTATATGTGATTTTTTTTTTTTTTTTGAGACAAAGTTGCAGGGAGAAAGAATTATGTGTCATAAGGAGGATTCGGAATGTTGTTCATTTTATCTACATTATTGCCTATTAAGAAAAGCTTCACAGTTATTTCAACTATTTTATTGAATACTTTTACTTAAGATAAATAAAACCGTTAAAGTAGAGATTTTTCTAATAGTATAAAAATCAGTGTAGGCCCAGCACAATGGTTCACACCTGTAATCCCAGCACCTTGGGAGGCTAAGGCAGGAGGATTGCTTGAGCTTAGGAGATCGAGACCAACCTGGGCAACATAGTGAGAACTCATCTGTATTAAAAATCAGAAAAATTAGCCAGGTGTGGCGACTCATGCGTGTAGTCCCAGTTACTCAGGAGGCTGAGGCAGGAGGATTCCTTGAGATTGAGGCTTCAGTGAGCTAATGATCGCGCCACCGCACTCCAGTGTGGGTGACAGAGTGAGACCCTGTCTCAAAAACAACAAAAATCTCAGTGTGGCAAATTCCTAACAGCTCAAAGACTACTACTTGTCTTATTTGTTAACTATTTTGAAATAATTTTAAACTTACAGAAAAGTTAGAATAGTTCAAAAGATCCTGTATATCCTTCCCCTAGATTCTTCTATTGTTAACATCCTGCAATATTTTCCATACCACTCTCTAGCTATGTATTCACATTATTTTTTGAACTGTTTGTTACTAAGTTGCAATTGTGATGTCCCATTAGTCCTAAATACTTAAGTGTATACTTTTTAAAAACAAGGACACTCCTACATAACCACAGTACTTAAAATCAGGAAACCAGCATTGATAAAATTCTACCATTTGATCCACGAACCCCATTCCAATGTTGCCATTTACTACAAAAATATCCTTATAATAACCCTTTCCTTTTTTGGTCCACGGTCCAATTCAGGGTGAAGCATGCATTTAGCTACGTTTTCCCTTTAGTCTGCCTCAATCTGGAACGATTCCTTGGTTTTTCCTTTTTTGTGACCTTGACATTTTTGAAGAATGCAGGCCAGGTACTTTGTAGAATGATGTGCACTTTGGGTTTGTCTGATATTTCCTCATGATTAGATTCAGGTTGTGAATTTTTGGAGGAATAGCAGAGAGGTGATGCTGTCTTCTTCTCTGCATTATATCAGGAGGCACATCATGTCAATTTTTTCTATTACTGGTGATGTTAATTTTTCACAATTTTTAACAGTTGTTTTCAAGATTTCTCCACTGTTAAGTTAGTATTTTCTCCACTTGTATTTGTTTTTTGGTATAAATTTAAAAAGTACAACATTATGTTTTGACATATGTATCCACAGTGAAATGGTTATTACAGGTACTTATTAATTAATGAGGAATTAGGTATTTTGTGGGTAGCTGTTTTGAGACTGTCAATATCCTATTTCTCAAAATTTTACCCTTTACTTTTAGCATCCATTGATGATCCTTGTGTGGATCAATTATTGCCAAACGGTGGTTTTCTTTTCTTTTCTTTTGATACAGTGTCTTGCTCTGTTGCCCAGGCTACATTGCAGTGGTGAGATCATAGCTCACTGCAGCCTCAAACTCCTGAGCTCAAGCCATTCTCCCCTCAGCTTTTGGAGTTGAGCTGCGACTACAGGCATGCATTACCACACCCAGATTAATTTTTTGTAGAAATGGAGTCTCTTCTTCCCCATTTATTCAATATTCATATCAGTATAGAACATGGGCTCCTGTTTCATTATCTGTAAGTTATGTTTTATTCTGATGCTGCCATTGTCGAAGATTTGAGTAGTGGGAACACTTCCCAGCTAGCTCCTGTGTCCTTTGAACACATCCCCATGGTTCGTTGAGCACTTCCTTGCTTTCTGGCACCACAAGATGTTCCAGGCTCATCTTTTATTTTCCCTACCCCAGTCCTCACATCAGCCATTTCTCCAAAGAGTCCTCGTTCATATTAGTGGAGAACGGTATTTAAAACCAAGATCCGGATGCTAAGGCTGTGCTCATTGCCCCTGTGCTAGCATTGCCACTGTGCATTCTCCCAGTGGACAAATTTGGAAATATATGCATCTATGCTTGTTACCTCATCCATCCATATATATATTAAAAACAAGTACACACTGATACCCTATTTCACATCTACTCCACAGAGTTTATTCTAGTCTTCTCCTTTTCCACAGTTGTATCTTCTCCACCCTACATTTAAAAACTGGACTTCCAAAGTCTTCAATACATTGGCTTATTTGTTCGTTCTCCCTGTGATTAACCAACCTCCTGACCATGTGGCTGGCTCCTTTGCTCCATCTCTGCCCCTCACCCCCTCCCGTGCATCACTGCTGTGAGGACTGAGTTTCCTCCCTTTCCTTGATCCATGACAGCACCTGCCAATTGATCCCCACAGTGGGGATTTTAAGGAAGGCACTTTTGGCTCAGATGGCAGTGCCAAAACGGGTGTTCCAATTCACATGGTGCTCTAGCAATTGTGAGATAAACAGATTCTGAAGGTCTGTCCTGGACTGTGTATAGTCTTTGGGTTTTTGTCTTGCTTATTTTGTTAAAATGTTTTCCTGATGACTTTCTACTCTATAGTTAAGCCTTATACGTAATGTTCAAGCAGGCATCAGACAAATTAATGATCATTGTGGAGTGGAGTTAGGAAGGAAAAGATGAAAAGGAAGAAGGCGTAAACCCAGTACTGAGAGGAGAAATGGGTACGGCAGGAGTAGCTGTCTCAATCTGAAATGCTGTCTGAGCCAGGACACATTCACAGTTAGAGATCTTAAGTAATGTGTTAATATTATTTTATAACTCTCCAGCGGCGGGGGG
>NW_012116265.1:1301962-1343723 GCF_000951035.1 Colobus angolensis palliatus | reverse complement strand
CCAGCTAATTTTTGTATTTTTAGTAGAGATGGGGTTTTGCCATATTGGCCAGGCTGGTCTTGAACTCCTGACCTCAGGTGTTCCACTGTGCCTGGCCTAATTATTGTATTTCTTGTAGAGACTGAGTCTCACCATGTGGCCCAGTTGTTCTCAAACTCCTGGGCTCGAGTGATCCTCCTGCCTCGGCCTCCCAGTGTGCTGGGTTACTGGTGTGGGCCACTGTAGCCTCCCCAAGTAGGCTTTCAAGGCATTCCTAAGGGAAGGAATCAGGTCTCTCCATGTATAATGTCATGAGGGAAATCCAGCCTGGCTTTTGTCATGGCTAGAGAGATGGACATCCTGATTGTTAGTCTTACCAGGATTAGACACAGATAGGGGGAGTCTAAGAATTTAAGGGTCTGTTACCAAAAGATAGAAGAATGGATGCTGGGAGGCAAAAATAAATATTCACTCTGTAGATGTAGTCCTAAGAGTGCAGGCTCTGGAGTTAGGGGCTTCAAATGCCAGGGCCACCACTTTCTGTGTGGATCAGGCCAGTTACTTTATATCTTAGCATGTCAAGTATATAGGGATGGTCATCATACCACTTCCTAGTGTCATGTGAGGACTAATTGATGTGAACCATGCAAAGTACTGGAGTGTGGCACACAGCACCTTAATATATGTTAACAATTATTAATTGCCTAATTCTGTCTTTAGTACATCCCCTAAGGCTAGATATCATCTCCATTTTTACAATTTAAAGAAGCTTGCTGTGGGGGTGGGGGTCCAAGTGGCTTTTTCAAAGTCACGCAGCTGATCACTGGCGAATCAGTACCTTTGCCATGCTATGTGACCTATGAAAAGGTGCTCTAGTATTTATTCTTGTAGCTTGTAGATATGAATCCTTTAAGGTAACTTCCAATGTATTGTAATTTCCTCTAGATAACAGTGGAATTTATACCATATGGCCTAGTAGAGGTCTAACACATTTTTATCTTTAGACATTTTCTAAGACAATTTTTTTTTGGGGGATAGAGTCTTGCTATGTTGCCCAGGCTGGAGTACAGTTGTGCAATTTTGGCTCACTGCAACCTCCACCTCCTGGGTTCAAGCGATTCTCATTTCTCAGCATCCCGAGTAGCTGGGATTACAGGCACCTGCCACCATACCCGGCTAATTTTTTGTAATTTTAGTAGAGACAGAATTTCACTGTTGGCCAGACTGGTCTCAAACTCCTGACCTCAGGTGATCCACCTGTTTCAGCCTCCCAAAGTGCTGGGATTACAGGTGTGAGCCACCATGCCTGGCCCTAAGACAATTTAAATGCAGCAAACTTTCTGGTTTGGTCAATGTGATTGCATTAATCTAGAGATACTGAATCTTTTCTTATCTTTACTACTGATTTTATGCTATTTCCCATGGAATAGCAGAAAACAAGTATCCCTTAGTCAAAAATAAGAAAATCCACAGGCTGTATGAGAATCTTATAACATCTTTATCCAGGAATGTTTATATGTTGGTTCCAAAGAGTCATCGAACAATTTCTCATAAAATCTTTGGATAAGGGGGAGAGATGAGGGTTGGGTAGGGATTTAATGAAGTGGGTGTCTAACCCTTCCAAAGCTGTTTTCAAAGGTTGCTCATTGATGGATCTGTGCTGGTGTGAAATCACAGTTTCTGTCCTTATTTTACCTTATGTCATATTTTAATAAATTTCTGGTTTGAGGATAATTGGGGGCAGGTTAAGAAAATTTGCAAATGACCTGCCACTGGAAGAAGTAGCTCTTGTATGAGAAGACAAAGTTGATACCAAAAGGGATCCTGACAAATTTGGACAATGGGCTAAACCTAGGAAAATGAAATGTCACTTGTCTTTCCAAATCAATGGTACAAAATAATGGAGAGATAAAGTCTAGAATTCTAGGTTTTGCAAAAAAGGTTTTGTTGGACTATAAGCTGAGTATAAAGATAGCAGCCAAAAAAGGTAATGGACTTAGGGCCACATTACTAAGAAACAAACAGACTCAGTAATTGCTAATACACTGTTTAAAATAAAGGTCGTGGTGGGGCTGCTCCATTCTACTGGTAAGAAAGACCCTGATTAAAGCTCTTCATTCAGCAAACACTCTCCCTTCCTTTATTTTACTTTCCACTCTAATGAGTAGTAAATGCACATTATAGAAAATTTAAAAGGCATAGAAAAACAAACAGGAAAGTGCCACTAAATGTAGTACTTTTATCATTTTGTTGTATCTCCATCTTTTTTCTGTGAAATGTTTATATAATATGTATATAATTTTGTATCATGCCTTTAAAAAACTTTTCCATGTTTATAAACTTTTTTTCTTTAAAACATCTTTTAATGGCTGCAAATACTGCATCATGTGGCTATATCATTATTTATTCAGTTCTCTTCAATTTTTGGATGGTTTCCAATTTTTTCTCTAATCTGAAATGCAGACATTTATGAATAAAATTATGCTTCATGGTGGATACTAGCAAATCATTGCAAAAGGGGTAAATCCCACTTCTTTTTCTCTTCTTTTTATTTATTTATTTTTATTTATTTATTTATTTTTGAGACAGGGTCTCTGTCTGTCATCCAGACTGGAGTGCAGTGGGTCAGTCTGGGTTCGCTGCAGCCTCTACCTCCTGTGCTCAAGTGATCCTCCCACTTCAGCCTCCTGGGTAGCTGGGACTATAGATGTGCATCACCAAGACCAGCTAATTTTTGTATTTTTATTTTTATTTTTATTTTTAGAGATGGGGTTTTGCCATGTTGCCCAAACTGGTCTTGAACTCCTGGGCTCAAGCGATCCACCCACCTCAGCCTCCCAAAGTGCTGGGATTATAAGTGTGAGCCACTGTGCCTGGCCCCTGAGTCCCACTTTTTAGGAACATTAATAACTAACGTAGGCCCAGAGGGGAGAAACTAGCTTGTTGAAGAACCTGGAAACAATAATAAATAGGAACTAAGGGTATTTGATTTAGGTTGGAGTAGGTAATAGGGCTCATTTTTGGAAGAGAGAGAACCTTAGGAAGGAGTGAGCTCAGGGTCACTAAAAGGCTCCATGAAGCTGATCAGGTAAATTGCAGCATTCCTTCATGCCCAGTGATGCCCTGGCTTTGTGTGTTCTACATGTAGTAAATTCTCTTTCTTTGGGAAAGACGAGGTAAGTCTTCAACATTTACTAACTAAATGAGAGCATCAGTAGTCTACCACCGTCATCCCCAAATACATCACTGCTTGAAGAATTTGCTTCCTGTTCCAGCATCTTATATGTTAATTATCTCTATTTGCCTTTCCTCCTCCTGTTTTTTAAAGGTTTCTTTCTCTCATAAAACTTAGGAGACCATATTAGACCCCGATCAGCTGGGAAAGACAGAACAAGGTTTTAAAAGATTTGTTAGAACTGTCACTTTCCTCATTACCTTATTGCTAATTATTATTATTTTTTTGAGACAGTGTTTCGCTCTTGTCACCCAGGCTGGAAGGCAATGGTGCGATCTTGGCTCACTGCAACCTCTGCCTCCCGGGTTCAAGTGATTCTCCTGCCTCAGCCTCCTGAGTAGTTGGGATTATAGGTGTCCGCTGCCATGCCCAGCTAATTTTTGTATTTTTAGTAGAGATGGGGGTTCACCATGTTGGCCAGGCTAGTCTTGGACTCCTGACCTCAGGTGATCTGACTGCCTCGAGCTCCCAAAGTGCTGGGATTACAGGTGTGAGCCACCACACCTGGCCCTAATTATTATTTAGTATGTTTCACAATGGGAACAAGCAGAGCTGTTGTGGAACTGTCCAAAACTCACCCATAGGCTTCAGCCTCAAGCAGACATCCCAAGAAATGCCAGTGCTTAAGTTTTGGGTGAGTTCTTCTTTCTATAACTTAGGTTTCCTTGGATGTGAGGCCAATGTCAGCTTAATTAGCTCTGGAGTGCTCTCAAAGGATTAACTTCTCCTGGCAATTCCATGGAAATCAATGAACAGCAAATACACTGTAAGCTATATGATAGGGCACGTTATACACTATTTAACACACTAGACCCAGTGTTTCCATTTAGTTGCCGGCCTAGACTGAAGAGCACTGTTATTGAGCACTCACTATGTATCACATACTTGCCATCCATTCCTTTGGTTTAACCCTTTGATTGCAGCCCATGCCAGATCTAACAAGTTATCCCCACTATACAGATGAGGAAGTGAAGACCCAGAGAGACTGAGCATTTCTCTGGGTATCAATCACTAGTAAATAAGAGCCGTAGCCAAGGTATGAATTCAGATTTCTGTGTATTCTGAAGTTCACACTCTTGGGTTAGAATAGTTAAGCATTTCCATGGAGTAACTATAATTGTAGACCTAATGTGGCAACAAATAGACATTCAAAAAAGAGGAATCATTTGTATAGATTGAAAGGAGACTCATAAAATAAGACGAGTGTATTTCCTATACTTCAGAAAAGGAAACCTCCATGCTTCTCTGGTTGTTGGATTGAGAATTCAGGATCTTTTTATTTCTAGGGCTTTGACTTGCTTTTCCTCACCACCCTTTCAAAATAGAAACAATGGTCACCTTAGTTAGAGCTGGAGTTTAATCCAGAATTGTATGGTGTTTTCCTTGCTCGAAATACTTTCACAGCGTGATGCTGCTCCACCTGTCCCGCTTCTGGAGCATTTTTTACTGCTGTTAGAGCTACTCCAGACAGATGTAACATTTTGAGATCTCCGCCTTTGAAATAAAGTAGGGAAAGGACTAGTGCCAAATGCAAATTCAGAGACCAAGGAAAACTTCCAGACTCAGCAAGGAGAGATGTACAAAATAATTAGTAGTGGGGTATTTGGAGTTGCTAACCTCAGTGTCCATTCTAATTCCCTTTCTGACTATGACGGCAGCAAAATAGCTAAGGAAGATAGGAAACCTAACATTTGGACTTACTATATGGCAGACGCAGGGCTAGGCACATTATTACTACATTGTTTGCAATAGCAAGCCCAACTACATTCATAAATAGGGGAGTAGTTGAGCTGATAATGTATATCTATATGCAGGATATCTAACACATTAATAATTTAGATTGAGAGATGGGTATTGCATACTGATCTGGAAAGATGTTTATATTAAAATGATAGTAAGTTACAGAATAATGTATTTTCTTTCTTTTTTCTTTTTCTTTTTTTTTTTTTTTTGAGACAGGGTCTCACTCTGTCGCCCAGACTGGAGTGCGGTAGTACGATCTCGGCTCACTGCACCCTCCATCTCCCAGGCTCAGGCGATTCTCTGGCCTCAGCCTCCTGAGTAGCTGGGATTACAGGTACATGTCACTACTGCCTGACTAATTTTTGTATTTTTAGTAGAGACAGGGTTTCACCATGTTGTTTGGCCAGGCTGGTCTTGACAGAGTAATATATTTTCTAGAGATGTGTGTGAAGCTGGGTGCAGTGGCTCATGTTTGTAATCCCAAAACTTTGGGAGGCCCAGGTGGGAGGGTCACTTGAGGACAGAAGTTCAATGTGAGGCTAAGCAACAAAGTGAGATGCCCATCTCTGAAAGAAAGAGAGAAAGGGAGAAAGGAAGGAAAGAAGAAAGGAAGGAAGGAAGGAAAGGAAGGAAGGAGGGAGGGAGGGAGGAAGGAAGGAAGGAGGAAGGAAAGGGAAGCAAGGAAGGAAGGGGAAGCAAGGAAGGAAGAAAGAAAGAAAGGGGAAGAACCTATATATTTTAATGGCTGAGGGAAGATTCTCACCCAGGTCTGCATTAAAGTTGAAAATTCTCCACATGTTCAATGAATTTTACTATTTCTTTTTCCTCAATGAGTACCTAAGCTGAAAGAAAATGATATGGATGTCATATGAAAATCCTTACCTCCTCTGTCCTCAGTACCAGTATACAATGGAGCTGAAGAGAGGCAGTAGAGGAGGTGATGGAGAAAGAGGGGAGGAAGAAGAATAAGCAGGAGGCAGAGGAGACTTCCTGGAGGCATTTCCCCCAGGGCATTACTGCCCTTGGGTGCCAGGGTCCCCCACTGCCTAGCCTTGCATTAAGTAGACCCCTGTCTCTGAGGACATCACAATGTAGTCCAATCTATGCCCCTCTCATTTCCAATATATGATTCACTGCATTTTTAAAAGTCTGGACAAGTTCTGATATTAAATACGGTTTTATGTAAGATGCTGTAAGAACATGTACATTTGGTTTGGCACCAGTATTTAGGCTTTTGTCGGCCTTGGCTGTCCAAAATGAATGGCAGTCATGGTGAGTGAGAACAAATGAGTACTTGGTGTAGAAAGAACACTGACTAGAGATTTGGAAGGCTTGATGCTGCCACTTTCTATGGGAACAAATCTCTGGCCATCTCTGACTCTCAGTTTATTTATCTGTAAAATGGACCTTGGGTGGTGATATAGTTTGGCTGTGTCCCCACCCAAATCACATCTTGAATTGTAGTTCCCATAACCCCCATGTCGTGGGAGGTAATTGAATCGTGGGGGTGGTTACCTCCATGCTGGTCTCGTGATAGGAAGTGAGTTCTCATGGGATCTGATGGTTTTATAAGCATCTGGCATTTCACCTGCTGACGCTTCTCTCTCCTGCCACCTTGTGAAGAAGGACGTGCTTACCTGCCCTTCTGCCATGATTGTAAGTTTCCTGAAGCCTCCCCAGCCCTGTGGAACTGTGAGTCAATTAAACCACTTTTCTTTATAAATTACTCAGTCTCAGGTATTGCTTCATAGCAGGTGAAAATGGATGAATACAGGTGGGGTTAAACTGGATAATTCATTAGATCTTTTTCTATCTTATGATTCTATCATCTAAGACAAACATATTTTGCTGCTTAAGGCATGCCAAAAATAGATAGGGCATCTATTTTTTTAGATCCAAGACACTGGGGAATAGGTAATAAAAGTGAAACCTGGTAAATGAATACCTTTCTGGGTCTCCAGAGCTGTCATCCTCCACACGGCCCTCCCCTTCCTCATTACCATCATAATTTACTGGGTAGAAAACAAATACTGCATTAATTCAGCCCACTGTTCTCAGCAAAGAAGAAAGCTGTGCACATCATTTTAACACTTACAAAGAACATTCCTTTGTTGGATGGATTTACTATAGATCTCCTCAAACTTGAACAGGGGAAAATCTTTCTTGTACAAATGGCTGTCCCCTGTAGATGTTTTGCTATTGAAACCATATTCTGTTCATAATAAATTGGTCTTATTGGTAGTTTCCAATGGTGCTCAACCTAAAGATTTCAGCCTAATCTTAAAAGGTGTAATTAGTTGGAGTTATTAAAAATGCACCATCCTACGGATTTTTGAAAACTCATGCAGAGCTTCAGAAAACATTAATTCCCCCTTTAAACATGTTTGTTCTTTCTTTCTTTCTTTCTTTCTTTCTTTCTTTCTTTCTTTCTTTCTTTCTTTCTTTCTTTCTTTCTTTAGACAGAGTCTCATTCTGTCACCCAGACCCGAGTACAGTGGCGTGATCTCAGCTCAGTGCAACCTCTGCCCACCAGGTTCAAGCAATTCTTCTGCCTCAGCCTCCTGAGTAGGTGAGACTACAGGCGTGTGCTGCCACACTCGGCTAATTTTTGTATTTTTTAGTAGAAACAGGGTTTCACCATATTGGCCAGGCTGGTCTTGAACTCCTGACCTCATGATCCGCCTGCCTCGGTCTCCCAAAGTGCTGGGATTACAGGCGTGAGCCACTGTGCCCGGCCCTTTAAACATTTGAGAGAAATGAAATATATCAGTCCATCAATATCCATCTCTGGAAAGAATGTAGATATACAAAAGAAGAGCTTTTTACTGGGAAGAGCTAGGCTAAAGAAGGACACCATCCAGAGAAATTACTTTTAAAAAAATACTATAAAGCAACCAAATGATGCTTTGATTAACAAAATAGCCCGAAGACAGATTTGCATCCTATGCAATGCCTATGGAGCTGCTCCCATCCACTCTGGAACAACCTGTTATCAGAAAGTCTAGAAATAGAAATGACTGATGTCTATCTTACATTGTGCCTATTAACCCTCAAGTCACCCCAAAAGTGGGGCTGGTACAAGTTAGAACCATTTATTGAAAGTGGCCTACAGGCAGAGTGCTGGACTCTGGGGGAGGAAAAAGAAATCAGACACAGTCTTGGCACTGAATGGTTATGTGTGTAAGAACATGGACAGAGCAGCCTCTTCAATCAATCAGAACTGGACAGATAGATAGACGCTCAAGAGCGGGGCAATGGAAAGAAAGAGGGAAGCAGGGGGAACTATTAAAGTACCTTAGTTGGGGTAACCTTAGAAGGAGAAATAGAGGCTGGGCCCTGGATGGCTTTCCCTTTGCCTCCCAGCAAATCTAAAGGAAGAACATAGGGAGGCTTGACCATTGACTTACTGTGTACCTGGGAATATGTTCTTTCTAAATGAAAGGTGTTGCTTTACAGGGGAGGTGGTAGGTGATTTGCCAGAAATGCGAGGCATAGTAGGATAGGGGCAAGCTGGGATTTCTGACAATGAGTGGGAGTTTTGACAAAGCCAGAGAGCTGATGGACTGAGTTTTGCTATCAGTTCAGCCATTTTAAGTCATGTCAATGAATTTCTCTCCACCCATATGGAAAATGGGCCACGAGATCTGGAGGCTGCGATCTGGTTATAGGACCCAGGACAACACTGCTCTGCTTCAGCTGCATGGTGAGCATGGTGACTGTAATGGACATCTGCAGTTTCTGCCTATCCAGCATCCATTCCTCCTCCTGCTAGTAACAACACCTGGTTTTCCTCTGAGAAACCAAGCCTCTCCCTGTGCTGAGGGGAAGGACCACACCCCCAGCGCCAGCAGTGAGCCTGTGACACAAGGCAGAGCCGCCTGGTTACTTCAGGGCCGAGAACCTGACTTGGGCCAGGCCAAAGAGTCCCAGCACCAGACCTTTAAAAACCTGGTGGGTGGGCCGGACACGGTGGCTCACGCCTGTAATCCCAGCACTTTAGGAGGCCGAGGAGGGCGGATCACCTGAGATCAGGAATTTGAGACTAACCTGGCCAACATAGTGAAACCCCCTCTCTACCAAAAATACAAAAATTAGCCGGGTGTGGTGTTGTGCACCTGTAGTCCCAGCTACTTGGGAGGCTGAGGCAGGAGAATCCCTTAAACCTGAGAGGCGGAGGTTGCAGTGAGCCAAGATTACGCCACTGTACTCCAGCCTGGGTGACAGAACCAGACTCCATCTCAAAAACAAACAAAAATACAAACCAAAACAGCCACAAGGATGCAAAACTGTCAGGATCCAGTCCTGGGGGTGGTGATCATCTTTGTCTCTTTGCCACATCTTGGGGGCAGCCTACCTGAGAGTGTCACCCACACAGGAGACAGGGAGAGAATATTATATTGTTTGAAGTCCCCTCACTCCACCTCTTGAACTTATTATATGAACCAATGAATTCCCCCGGCCTCCTTTTTTTTGGTTTGTTTGTTCATATGAGCTACTTTGAGCTGGTTTTTCTTGAATTTGCAATAGAAGAGTTCTCACTAAAACGTGCCCACCCCATGGAACCAAACAACTGTGAGAGCCACACAAATGTTTGTTAGTTTTTATTTTTTTCTAAACCTAATCTTCCTCTGACCTGTAAACTGGAGCAAGTGTCCTGTTTACTATGCAGGGTTGTTGGGGATGGGGATCAAATATGACGGACAGACAAGCACTTTGAAAAATCAAAACATCATATAACTATAGCGGTGGATAATTTGCAGTCAACTGTTCTCTCTAACCAAAAAGTCTTCAGAAAATTCTTGGTTTTTTTTTTTTTTTTTTTTTGAGACGGAGTCTCGCTCTGTCGCCCAGGCTGGAGAATTCAAAGTGGAGCAGAAATGTTGCCAAATCAGAGATTTTCCATATGTATAGGTATATTGGCAGGCTTGAGTGCAATGGCACGATCTCAGCTCACTGCAACCTCCACCTACCAGGCTCAAGCAATTCTCCTGCCTCAGCCACCCGAGTAGCTGGGATTACAGGTGTGCGCCACCACGCCTGGCTAATTTTTGTATTTTTAATAGAGATGGGACTTCACCATGTTGACCAGGCTGGTCTTGAACTCCTGACCTCAGGTGATCCGCCCGCCTTGGCCTCCCAAAGTGTTGGGATTATAGGCGTGAGGCACCGCAACCAGCAAAACCGTTTTTTTCTTTTTTTTTTTTTGAAATGGGGTCTCACTCTGTTGCTCAGGCTGGAGTACAGCAGTGTGATCTTGGCCCACTACAACCTCCACCTCCTGGGTTCAAGCTATTCGCCAGCCTCAGCCTCCCAAGTAACTGGGATTATCAGCACATGCCACCATGCCATGCTAATTGTTTTTATTTTTTAGTAGAGATGGGGTTTCACCATGTTAGTTAGGCTGGTCTTGAACTCCTGGCCTCAAGCGATTCTCTCTCCTGGGTCTCCCAAAGTGTTGGGATTCCAGGCACAGGCCATGGTGCCTGGTTGACATCAGCGTCTTCATCCGCATTCCCTGGAGTCCTCTAACAGTTTCACACCTCAGTGCACATTGGTTGAGAAGCCACATCTTTTGAAACTCCATGATGCTATCATCAGAAATACAGGGAACGATTCTTCCTGTGGAAACATATTTATGACTTCTATATCATAAGCACTATAGTCTTTTAAAAGTGTGTGTGTGTGTTTTTTTTGTTTTTGTTTTTGTTTTTTGAGATGGAGTTTCGCTCTTGTCCCCCAGGCTGATGCAATGGTGCGATCTCAGCTCACCGCAACATCTGCCTCCCAGGTTCAAGCAATTCTCCTGCCTTAGCCTCCTGAGTGGCTGGGATTACGGGCATGCACCACCACACCTGGCTAATTTTGTATTTTTAGTATAGGTGGGGTTTCTCCATGTTGGTCAGGCTGGTCTCGAACTCCCGCCCTCAGGTGATCCACCGGCCTCGGCCTCCCGAAGTGCTAGGATTACAGGCATGAGCTACTGTGCCCAGCCGTATTTTTTTTTTTTTCTTTCACAACTTCCCACACAATTAATTGTAAGGCCCTTCCCTGGAAGGACTAAATCAGCATTAAGTGTTTCTGTCTCTTTTTTCATTGTTTCTATCATGCGATTATCAGGATCTTTACAAGCATTCCAAATTGGCATTGACTGATTTTCTTCAGACTAATGTATCTTCTCAAAATAGTATTTTAATGTTCAAGATAACAAGAGAGCTTTTTCTGTAACATGCTAGATTTTGTAAGGACCTGAATATAGGGCAGCTCCCTTTTTTTGAGAAATAGTTTGGGGAGAAATCTTAAGTTTGTGTGTCTGTATAAATAGCTTAAAAACAGTCACTGGGAGAACTTAGGCCGTGCATTATTCTTACCTCCCAATCAGGAATCTAACAGCTGCTATGTGACAGGTCAAGAGATCCTTGATGCTTATGTTTATATGCCAGGAACAAAAAGTATTAACATGCTCCCCACACCCTTGCCTAGTGGGCAGCTTCTGGGCTTGGGTGGTTGGTGTGCTAACTATGATGGTGGATGAAATCAAAGAAATTTTAAGGGTCAAAAAAATGTAGATTGACACTGGGTGCAGTGGCTTTTGCCTATAATCCCAACAGTTTGGGAAGCTGAGGTGAGTGGATCATTTGAGGTCAGGAGTTCGAGACTGGCCTGGCCAACATGGTGAAACCCCATCTCTACTAAAAATACAAAAATTAGCTGGGCATGGTGACGGAGGTTGCAGTGAGCCAAGATCACACCACTGCACTCCAGCCTGGGCAACAGAGTAAGACTCTGTCTCAAAAAAAAAAAAAAAAAAAAGTTGTTTCCAAAAGGGCAAAAATCTGCCTGCAAGAGAAAAAGGGTAGATTCTGAAATGCAAGGAATTGTGAGTAAGGCCTTCATTAGGTTAGGTTAGGTTAGGTTAGGTTAGGTTTTCTTTTAAGTTTTGGGAATTCAAGGTGAGAGAAAGGAAGGGAGGGAGGGAGACACAGATTGAGCCTGAATGGAGTTTCAGCACAGCTTCCAGTTGATGTTGCAAGAGATACAACTTGTGTCACACAAGACAAGCAAGAGAACGTGATTTCTTTTTGGCAATTTTCAAAAGATGAGAGTAAAGACTTAGTTTGGCCGGGCATGGTGGCTCACGCCTGTAATCCCCGCACTTTGAGCACTTTGGGAGGCTGAGGCAGGCAGATCATGAGGTCAGGAGATCGAGACCATCCTGGCCAACACAGTGAAACCCTGTCTCTACTAAAAATACAAAAATTAGCCAGATGTGGTGGTGCACGCCTGTAGTCCCAACTACTCAGGAGGCAGAGGCAGGAGAATTGCTTGAACCCGGAAGCAGGAGGTGATAGTGAGCTGAGATCACGCCACTGCACTCTAGCCTGGGTGACAGAGTGAGACTCCATTTCGAAAAATAAAAAAATAAAATAAAGATGTAACTTGCGTTCCAGTTCATTTTGGGATTGCTTTTAAATGTGATAGCATGCTATCCCGTGTGAGATGGGTCCCACATGCTGCTTGGTTTTTTGTATTTTTACTTATTATTTTAGGAAACTTAAATTTGCTGACTGCTTTATAATCTTTACTTTTATTTTTTATTTTTATTTTTATTTATTTATTTATTTATTTTGAGATGGAATTTCACTCTGTCACCCAGGCTGGAGTGCAATGGTGTGATCTCACCTCACTGCAGCCTCCACCTGGGTTCAAGCAGTTCTCCTGCCTCAGCCTCCCAAGTGGCTGGGATTACAGGTGCCAGCCACTGCACCCAGCTAATGTTTGTATTTTTAGTAGAGACGGGGTTTTGCCATGTTGGCCAGGCTGGTCTCAAACTCCTGACCTCAGGTGATCTGTCCACCTCGGCCTCCCAAAGCCTGGGATTACAGGAGTGAGCCACTGCACCCAGCCAGAATGCTTTATCATTTTTACAGTGCATTGTTATTCAGCATCTCATTGAGGATCCTCCTCAAATGGATTTCCCCTGGCTTTTTCTGGTTTTTGTTTGTTGTTTTGTTTTGAGACAAGGTCTTGCCCTGTCGCCCAGGCTGGAGTGCAGTGGTGCTGTCATAGCCCACTGCAGCCTCGAACTCCTGGGCTCAGGCGACCTTCCCACCTCAGTTTGTGGAGTAGCTGGGACTACAGATGTGCGCCACCACACATGGCTCATTTTTAAGTGTATCTTTAGAGATGGGGATTTCGCCATGTTGCCTAGGCAGGTCTCAAACTTGTGGCCTCAACTGATCCTCCTGCCTCAGCCTCCCAAGTTGTTGGGATTACAGGCGTGAGCCACTATGCCTGGCTCCTCTTCTGTTAAGGTGGCTCAGGAAAGGGATCAACCAGTTGATGAACGGGAGAGCTGAGGGCAGGGTCCAGGGCTCCACCTTCCCTCTTCCCTTTCCTCCCAGGACTCTTCCTGCCTTTCCTCCCTGCTCTTCAATCATCTCTTCCTGGCCTTGCCTGCTGCATGCCAACCCCATTCTATCTGCTCTCTGAGTTCACTGCAATTACAGTGTCCCAAAGCAGCCCAAGGCAAAGTCTGATTCCCCATAGATAGCTCATCACTGATGTGTGTGTTTCTCTGCAAAGATGGCCTGCCCATTTTGTCTGTCTTACATACCCCTAAGGAAGGTGAGTCAGGTGGTAGAAGACGTGGGATTTAGTGGCAAAGCAAAAACCTCAAAAACCACTTGCCCTTATTTTCCCCATGAGCTTGACTCAGTAACCTATACCGAAGTCGTAATTTCCTAATCCATAAAATAGGGATTACACCACATTTCATCCATTCCGGGAAGCGCACATGCCCATATTACAACACATCTGAAATTGGGAGAGTGTTACAATTGTTTGCACATCAAAGTTGCATTAGAGTTTCTCCCTCCCTTTTCTTAGTGGTATATAAAATAATGGTGCGTCGTAGAGTTGATGAAAAATGGTAATGTATTTACCTCTTAGGGCTATTGTGTGGGCTTGAAATCTCAAGAGTGTGACAAAAGAAGAATTCATCTGATATTTCAGTCCTCTCCAGTCTCACCAGGAGAGTGTGTCCTGGTAGTCAGAGAAAGGTCTGTGACCTACTTGAAGGGCAGAGTTGTTTTTTTGTTTTTTTGTTTTTTGAAATAGAGATGGGGTCTCGCTGTTTTGCCCAGGCTGGTTTTGAACTCCTGGCCTCAAGCGATTCTTTCACCTTGGCTTCCCTAAGTGCTGAGATTACAGCCCAAAGTCAGTTTTAAGTAGTGGAACTAACATGAAGACCCTAACTTAACAGGAGCTCTTATCTACCCTTCTAAGCCCCTAAGCTGTTATGCAAGACTTGGGGGTCTCTGAGCCGATGGGATCATCCTGCAGGAAGCCTGTCACCCCTGTTCTTGAGGGAATGCACTTCTGGTGGTGGGGTATGGATCCTGGCTGGGGACCGGGCCTGTGTGTGGTGCAGGGAAGCGAAGGGCTTCTGCCTTGCCTCTGCTGGTGCCTGGGGAGGAAGCTCTGGGTCCCAGACTCTCCATATGGCCAACAGAGTTATGAAGGTGGCACCGGGCAGAGTTGGTGCAGGACAGTGTGGAACCCCAGGGTTTCTAACTGGAAAAGCCAGGGGGCCCGAAACTCAGACCTTCTCCAGCCCCATATGGTATGGAAGACTCTGACTCTTGAGAGAATGATGGAGGTAGGGGCACAGGTAAACAGCACCCTCCTCAGTAACATCATAGCTGGGGGATACTCTGGGTTCAGTGCCATTCTGACTACCATGAAGCAGTACTGGGAGTGTTAGCCCATGAGCTCCGAACCAAGACTACAAGACTAGCCTTACACGTTTCTGTGCCTCAGTTTCTCATCTGTAAATTGGGATTATAATATTACCTATTTTACATTATTGCAAGGATTAAATGAGCTTATAGTTGTAAAACACAAAGAACAATGTCTTCTGGAAAATAAGTGCTCAATAAATGTGAATTATTTTTATTATTAAAAGTATCTTTGAATAATTCTGATTGTGTTGATTTCATGTGGATTCTGTAATTTACCCTTGGAGGTAACTTGAGTTACATCCTTTCCATGTTCTTGGGAGGAAAGTCTGTTGCTTGTTAGCATTCAGTCCTGTACATCATCCTCATCTCCTCTTTTATGCATTCGTTAATTCATTAATCATTTATTCATTTATGTTAGTCCACTCTCACATTGCTATAAAGAACTACCTGAGACTGGGTAATTTATAAAGAAAAGAGGTTTAATTGGCTCACAGTTCTGCAAACTGTAAGCTGTTCTGGAAGCAAAGTGGCTTCTGCTACTGAGGAGGCCTCAGGAAACTTACAATCATGGCAGAAGGCGAAGGGGAGCCAGGCACGTCTTACATGGCTGGAGCATGGGCAAGAGAGAGCGAGAGGAGGGAGGTGCCACCTACTTTAAAACAACCAGATTTCACGAGAACTCACTATCGTGACAACAGCACCCGAGGGGGGATGTGTTAAACTGTGAGAAACTGCCCCCATGATCAAATCACCTCCCACCAGGCCCCACCTCCAGCATTGGGGATTACATTTCAACATGAGATTTGGGTGGGGACAGAGATCCAAAGCATATCATTCAACTGTGAATTCTGTCTCTCTGTAGGTGACAGTTTGGTCTCTTTTTTTGTTGTTATTGCCTTGAAACCTGGTAGGAATTCCAAATGGATACTTTCTCCTCAATCCTTTCCCTTCCCATTTGAATCATGCTGTCTCAGGGCTTGCAATCTAGGAGGCCAAACAGATTACTGACCCAGCACTCCCATTATACAGGTGAGGAAGGAGTCCCAGAAAGGGAAGGTGGCTTGCCCGTGTCTCCTGGTGAGTGGCAGGGCAGGGACCCAGCCAGGTCTCCTCATTTCCAGATGACACCAGCCATCTTCTGCAGAACTGGTGCATGCTGGCTGTAACCCTGCTGGCGAGAGGTCCTGGAGGAGGGCCAGCGGGAGAACAGGGCAGTGCTGGCTCTAAAGGTATTGCCTCTTTAGGTGAGGGTATCCCCGCAGCTGGCTTCTCTACCTCATGACTGACTCTTCCTGTCAACCCTTTTGTAAACATTTAGAGCAGCAAGTGCTTATTCTCAGCTAAAGGGAGCACCAGCCCTTTGCAGATGGGAGCTGCTGGGCCCCTGGTTGGAAGGTTGCCCTAATCCTGCTCTCTCCCACTCTAATTCCCTGCAAATAATCTTCCCAGGCTGGCCTTAGCCTACTTCCCCGGGCCTGGAAGGCGTATGAGGTAAGCCATTCAGCTTAATGCTGGTGTGGAGACACTCAGAACTCACAACATGTTGCTAGCACAAACCACCCAGAAGGGTGGGTGCTAGCACTCCCGTTTCACAGGCCAGGAACTGAGGCTGTGCTAGGCTAAGTCGCCGTCCCAGGCCATGCAGTTCTGGGATTTGAATTCTGACGCCGCACTGCGAAGCTCTGATTGTGGCAAAAAATCTCTCGCTGTGAGGTGTTAATTATTAATGAGGACTGCTCCTGCTCCTGCTCCTGAAGCCTGTCTGCCTTCCTGGAGAGGTGCTGGCCATGGAGCTGGCCTCAGTGCAGCCCCTGAGGGGAATGTCTGCTTATTTTTCCTGAAATGACAGGTGCAGCGTGCCTGCTCATCACCATTGTAAAGGCTCATTTGGGAACATGCGCCATGGAGCCCACTTTAGCCTGGCTCCTGTGCACGCTTGTGCTGGCCAGCGTGCGGGTGGGTGGCTTCTACATGTTGGCTGGACCACCTACAGCAGAAGAGCTGACTCAAGTTTGTCAGAGGCTTCAAGAGCTGTTCACTCATTCCACAAACACTGATCTAGCACCCACTATGTGTCGGGCACTGTTGTGAGAGGCTCAGGAATGTTAGTTCTCATAACAACTCTAGGAAATGGGTTCCATGATTATCCCCAGTTCCTCTGTTTAATGGTTGGGGAAACTGAGGCACAGAGAAATGACGTTACTTCCCAAGGCCACACGGTTTGGCAGATTGGCAGAGCTGGGATTTTACCCACACTATCTGACTCCAGAGCCTTCATGCTGTGTAGTCACTGTTGAAAGTCTGTTCCCATGCAGCCCTTAGAGATGCCTGGGATAGAAATGGCCAATCCCCCAAAAGATACTAACCGGAAAATCAATACCCGAATTACAAGGGAGAAAGGCAACAGTGCCCAAAGCAAAGTACAGCTAAAGCCTCTGGGACTTTGTAGGAAGGGAGACACGTTTAATTAGCTAATTCAATATATATATGTGTGTAAGTATATATATATTGCTTGTTTTTTGTTGTTGTTGTTGTTGTTGTTTTGAGATGGAGTCTCACTCTGTCACCCAGGCTGGAGTGCAATGGTGCAATCTTGGCTCACTGCAACCTCCACCTCCTGGATTCAAGCAATTCTCCTGCCTCAGCCTCCCAAGTAGCTGGGATTACAGGTGCCTGCCACCACATATGGCTATTTTTTTGTATTTTTAGTAGATACGGGGTTTCACCATGTTTGCCAGGCTACTCTTAAACTCCTGACCACAAGTTATCTGCCCACCTTGGCCTCCCAAAATGCTGGGATTACAGGCGTGAGCCACCGCGCCAGGCCATATATTGCTTGTTTAGCTTTATTTGTTCACTTGTCTATTGTCTGTGGCCCCACACTCAAACGTAAGCTCCATAAGAGCAGGAACTTTGTCTTGTCACCTCTGTATTCCCAGCACTTACAATAGTGTCTGGAAGGTAGTAGGTGCTCAATACATATATATTGTTTGATAAATGTGGCAAGTTAAAGATGGTCATAAATTCTTTGCTAATTCTCTCATTTGAAACATGGGTCTAATTCTCCTCCCTTTGAATTCAGGCTTGCCTTAATAATGACTTGCATCACCAATAGAACATGGCAGAAGTGATGTTCTGGAACTTCTGAAGCCAAATCGCAAGAAGCATTGCAGGTTCCATTGGGGTTTCTTAAAATTCTTATTCCAGGAATGCTCCCTCTTAGAACCTGGCCTTCTTGCTTTGAACAGTCTGAGGCACATGAAGAGGCCACATGTAGAGATGTCAGTCAACAGCTCCAGCGGAGCTCCCAGGTGACAGTCAGCATCAACTGCTAGTCACAATAGTGAGCCAGTTAGGACATCCAGCCCAGAAGAGAATTCAGATGACCACAGCACCAGCCAACATTTGATTACAACTATGTGAGAAACTCCATGTGGGAACTACCCAGCTGAGCTCAGTCAATCCAAAGAATCATGAGAGAGGCAAGTGGAGTTCTGATGTGGGATGAGAGGGAAGGTGGCAACACACCTAGGATAAAACAGCATGTATATCCTGGGCTCATTTAAGTAAGAAAGTATATGTATGTATGAGCATGTAGGAAGAGGGACTTGGAAGATGGTCACCAAATTGTTAATGGCGGTTATCTCAGGATGGTGACAACCAGGTGACCTTCACTCTCTTTATATCTTAATGAACTGTTCAGGTTATTTACAATAGGTGTATATTATTTATATAAGTACATATAATCAGTAAAGTTACTGAGGATGGAGTGGGAGAAAAATAATAAATTGAAGTCAAGGTATTTATACAACACAATGGATACCTTTGAAGATTGTTATGGTGACTATGTTTGGGTGGCAAAATTAAGAGGACTTAAAATTTTCATCATTAGGCTTCTATTCAGATCCTGGTTCAGGTGAGGTTGAGGAACTTACCCAACATTGCAAGGCTGGTATATCAGTCAGGGTTTCTACTTGAAACAGACACCATCTCTGGCTAACTTAAACATAAAAGAAATGTACTAAAAGGTTGGACATCTATTCAGGATAAAAACTCTCAGTGAACTAGAGTCCACTAAAGGAAAATTTCCTCACTGTAATAAAGAACATCTACAAAAACCTATAGCTAACATCACATTTAGTGGTGAGACACTTTCCTTCAAAGATTGGGGAACACTCAAAGATGTCTGCTTTTACCACTCCTACTTAATACTTTAGTCAGTACAATAAGATCAGAAAAAGAAATAAAAAGCATAAGAATAAGGAAGAAATAAAACCATAGACAATATGGTTGTCTACATAGAAAAGTCCAGAGAATTTCCAGACACTATTAGATTTAACAAGTCAGTTTATCAAGAATGCAGGATACAGATAAATATACTAAAATCTATGTATTTATTTATTTGTATTTTTTTGTGCTAGCAATGAACAATTAGAAATGAAAGTTTAAAAAAAAAAAACATTAACAATAGTACCAAAAAGCATGAAGTACTTAAAGATAAATAATGTATAATATTTGTAAACTGAAAACTACAAAACACTGATGAGAGAAATTTTAAAAAGACTTAAGTGATATATACCATCTTAATGGATCTGAAAATTCAACACTGTCAAGATGCCAGTTCTCCCCAAGTTGATCTCCAGGTTCAATGCAATCTCAGTCAAAATCTCAGCAGGCTTCTTGGAGAAATTGACAAGCTGATTCTAACATGTATATAGAAAAGCAAAGGACCTAAATTGGCTAAAACAATATTGACAAAGAAGAACAAAATTGTAGGATTCATACTACCCGATTTCAAGACTTACCATATAACTATAGTAATCAATATAGTTTGATATTGGTGAAAGGGTAGATGCATAGATCAACACAATAAAAAATAGAACTCAGAAATGGACCCATACATATATCAATTGATTTTTGTCATAAGTGGCACAGCAATTCAATAAAGAAAGCATAGTCTTTTAAACAATGGTGCTGGGACTATTAGACATCTATATGCAAAAAAACAAAAAACCTCAACCATATCATACACAAAAATTAATTTGAAATAGGTCATAGATGTCAATGTAGGAACTAAAACTATAAAACTTCTAGAAAACAGGAGAAAATCTTTGATACTTTGGGTCAGGTAAATATTTCTTAGGAAACAAAAAGCATGAATCATAAAAAAAAATAAGATGAACTTCATCAAAATTTAAAACTTCTGCTCTTTGAAAGACTTCTGTAAATAAAAAGACAAGCCATGAACTGAGAGGAAATATTTGTAAAGAAAAATCTGATCAAGGACTGGTAACAATAATGTATAAAGAACTATTAAAACTCAAAAATATAAAAATAAACAACCCAATAAAAAATTACCAAAAGATTTGAACAGATATTTCACCAAAGAAGATGCGAGAACAGCAAATAATTACATGAAAAGATGCTCAACAGCATTTGTACTTAGACAAATACAAATAGAAATCATTATGAAATATTACCATATACCTTTTAAAATGGCTCAAAAATGTTTTTAATTTTTAATTTTTAAAAAATTTCCATAGGCTTTTGGGGAACAGGTGGTATTTGGTTACATGAGTAAGTTATTTAGTGTTGATTTGTGAAATTGTAGTGCACCCATCACCCAAGCAGTGTACACTGTACCCAATTTGTAGTCTTTTACCCCTCACCCCCCTTCCACCCTTTCCTCCAAGTCCCCAAAGTCCACTGTATCATTCTTATGCCTTTGCATCCACATAGCTTAGCTCCCACTTATGAGTGAGAACATACAATGTTTGGTTTCCATTCCTGGGTTACTTCACTTAGAATAATGGTCTCCAATCCATCCAGGTTGCTGTGAATGCCATTATTTTGTTACCTTTTATGCCTGAATAGTATTCCATGGTATATATATATACCACAGTTGATTTATCCACTCATTGACTGATGGGCATTCAGGCTGGTTTCATATTTTTGCAATTGCAAATTGTGCTGCTATAAACACGTGTGTGCAAGTATCTTTTTTGTATAATGACTTTTCCTCTGGGTAGATACCCAGTAGAGGAATTGCTGAATGAAATGGTAGTTCTACTTTTAGTTCTTTAAGGAATCTACACACTGTTTTCCATAGTGGTTGTACTAGTTTACATTCCCACCAGCAGTGTAGAGGTGTTCCCTTTTCACTGCATCCCTGCCAACATCTATTATTTATTTATTTATTTATGTATTTATTATTTTTGAGATTCAGTTTCACTCTTGTTGCCTAGGCTGGAGTGCAATGGTGCAATCTCGGCTCACTGCAACCTCCACCTTCCGGGTTCAAGCAACTCTCCTGCCTCAGCCTCCCGAGTAGCTGGGATTACAGGTGTATACCACCACGCCGAGCTAATTTTTTGTATTTTTAGTAGAGACGGGGTTTCACCATGTTGGCCAGGCTGGTCTCAAACTCCTGGCCTCAAGTGATCTGCCCACCTTGGCCTCCCAAAGTGCTGAGATTACAAGCGTGAACCACTGCACCCTGCCTATTTTTTTTAACTTTTTGATTATGGCCATTCTTGTAGGAGTAAAATGATATCACATTGTGGCTTTGATTCATATTTCCCTAATCATTAGTGATGTTGAGCATTTTTTCATATGTTTCTTGGCCATAAAATGGCTCAAAATTTTAAAACCTGATGATGTCAACTACTGGGGAAGATATGGAACAGCTAGAACTCTCATATATTGCCAGTGGAAATGAAAAATGGTACAGCCATCTTGGCAAACAGTTTGGCAGTTCCTTATAAAGTTATGTATATGTATAGATTTGCTATCTGACGCAGTAATTCAACTCCTTGGTATTTATCCAAAGGAAATAAAGACGTGTGCACACCAAAACCTATATGTGAAAGTTTACAGCAGCTTCATTCATAATCACCCCAAGCTGGAAACAACCTGAATGTTCATGATGTCCATCAACTAGTGAAAAGATGAACAAATTCTGATAAATTCATAAAATGGAATTACTATTGAGTAGTAAAAGGGTACAAGCTACTTATACATGCAACAACACGAATGGCTTAAAAACGTATGCTAAGTAAAAGAAGCTAGACTCAAAAGGCAGCACACTGCATGATTCCATTTACATAACATTCTGGAAAAGGAAAAACTGCAGGAAAGAAATCAGGTCAATTGTTGCAAGGGTCTGAAGGCTGGGAGAGGGGAGTGACTGCAAAGAGGCAAAGGGGAAGTTTTTGGTGTGAAGGAAATAGTTTATACCTCAATTGCGGGGGTGGTTATGCAACTGTATAATTTTGCCAAAATTTATAGAACTATACACTTAAAAAGAGTGAATATCGCTTCCTATGGAATATACTCTAATGAACCTGAAAGAAAAGAAAGGTCATTGGGTGGGCCAGAGAAGCTACAAAGGCCATGAAAATGCCCGAATCACAGTGCACACTGGGCTCAGCCAGCATTAGTGAGGGTTCAGCCAGGAAAGCAGAAAACACCCCAGGTTTTCAAGCAGAGACAGTCAACACACAGGCCGAATTCAATGAATACATGGGGCCTGGGTCGTATTCCTGTGCCTTAGAAGCAAGGGAGGTGGGGACTGGAAGAATCTGGCATTTTCTTCCTTTTTTTAAAGACGGAATCTCACTCTGTTGCCAGGATGGAGTGCAGTGGTGTGATCTCGGCCCAATGCAACCTCCAACTCCTGGGTTCAAGTGATTCTCCTTCTTCAGCCTCCCAGGTAGCTGAGACTACAGGTGCATGCCACCATGCCCAGCTAATTTTTTTGTATTTTTAGTAGAGGCAGGGTTTCATCATGTTGGCCAGGATGGTCTTGATCTCTTGACCTCGTGATCCCCCTGCCTTGGCCTCCCAAAGTGCTGGGATTACAGGCGTGAGCCACCACACCCTGCCAGAATCTGGCATTTTCAACTGCTAGAGTGGGAGGCAGGCTCCACCTTTTCGATGGGAGATTCACCACAAAATAAAGGGGTTCAGATGCTGGGAAACAGAATAAATGTACACCATGGCCAGTAAGTATGAAAGTTGGGTTTCCAACTGTATCTTTCCAACAAGGACCAAGCTGTTAACTGCATACTACATAGCAGATCTTAAGGCAATGCCTAAATGATGCTCCCAGGATCCAGAACCACTTAGTTCTGGGTTAAAAGCTGTGGACAGACAAACCACATACCACAAACAAAAATTAATTTGAGGCAGGGTGTGGTGGCTCACACCTGCAATCCCAACTCTTTGGGAGGCTGAGGCAAGCAGATCACTTGTGGTCAGGAGTTCAAGACCAGCCTGGCCAACATGGTGAAACCCCATCTCTGCTAATTATATAAAAATAAGCCAGGTATGGTGGTGTACACCTGTAATCCCAGGTACATGGGAGGCTGAGGCAGGAGAAACGCTTGAACCCAGGAGACGGATGTTACAGTGAGCCGAGATCACATCACTGCATTCCAGCCTGGGTGACTGAGCAAGACTTCTGAAAAAAAATAATAATAATTTGAAATAGGTCATAGATGTAAATGTAAAAGCTAAAATTATAAAACTTCTAAATAACAGGAGAAAATCTTTGACACTTTGGGTTAGGTAAAAAAAAAGCATGAATCATAAAAGAAAAAATAATAAAATGCACTTCATCAATATTTAAAACTTCTGCTCTTTGAAAGACTTATGAAAATAAAAAGACAGGATTTCCTCCCAGAAAAGAAATACTTCCTCCCAGTCTGCGGCTTGTCTTTTTATTTTCATGTCTTTATGAAATATACACATGCACTCTGTCCACCGTAAGAGTGGAGAGCTCGGGGCTTCCTGATGGCTTCAGCTGGTCCTGTCCGCCCTGCCCACACTGAGGTCTCATCAGGGCCCTTCGTTACCATGTAAAGAATGTCCTGGTTTAGGCCAGGCTCAGTGGCTCACACCTGTAATCCCAGCACTTTGGGAGCAGAAGTGGGCAGATCACTTGAGGTCAGGAGTGTAAGATCAGTCTGGCCAACATGACGAAACCCTGTCTCAACAAAAAATACAAAAATTAGCCAGGTGTGGTGGCGTGTGCCTGTAATCCCAGCTACTCGGGAGGCTGAGGCAGGAGAATCACTTGAGCTTGGGAAGCAGAGGCTGCAGTAAGCTGAGATTGCGCCACTGCACTCCAGTCTGGGTGACAGAGTCAGACCCTATCGCAAAAAAAAAAAAAAAGGGGTATGTCTTTTTTTGACTTAGGAGCAGACAAGTCCCCCAAGAACAGAAGGAGGAGCAGGAGAGTCACCTCCTCCCTGGTCTCACATGCCTGAGGCTGGAGCTTTGAGTAGAATCAGTATCCAGAAGGAACAGGAAGGAGGAGATGAAGGGCAGGGTGGTAATGAGGAGGAAGAGAAGAGGCCAAATTGAGGTTTTGAAATAAAAACGCTTTCCTCCCCTCTGTCCTCCTTAGCCTGTTTCCAGAGAAGCTCTGGCTTAAGGTCGACCAGGCTTCTCCTACTTCCTCCAGTCTCAGCCTCTGTTGACCCCCAATGCTGCTTAGTCATCTGTCTGCTTCCTCCCTCCAGATACCTGGATTTCTTTCTGCCTAGTTCTTTCTATCCCTCAGCGCATCCTCTCAATACTCAAACAATCCTGGGCCTCATTCTCCAAACGCCCACACACCTACCAAACAACACCTGCAGCCTCTCTTTTCAAACAGAATAACACAGCTGTGAGAACGGTACGGATTCCCTAATTCAAAATCAGCAGAGCCTGAAGGTGCCCTTGGGAAAAGGAAACCCAAGAAGAGCAGAGAGGAAAGGGAAGAAAGATGCAGGGAAGCGCTTGGATGTACCACCACCAACCGTCTCCAGCCCTTCTTCTCCCCCAGCAAAGGGCTGACGTGGCCAAATACATGACATTCCCATCCTCCTTTGCAACAAAAATGGGTGCATATGCTCTAATGTTGGCCAGTGGGACCCATAGGAGGAGGAGTTTCTTGGTGTTCTCTGGGTAAGGTTTTCTTCCCTAATTCAAGGAGATGCCTGGGTGGAAATGCTCCTCCTCTCTAGCCAAATACTGTCATATCCATATGTTGGGAACAGGGCCCCCAAAATCTGGCCAAAAACTGGTCCCAAACCTGGCCATAATCTGTGCAGCACTGTGACGTGTTCGTGATGGCCATGACGCCCACGCTGGAAGGTTGTGGGTTTACTGGAATGAGAGCAAGGAACACCTGGCCCATCTAGGGCGGAAAAACTGCTTAAAGGCGTTCTTAAGCCACAAACAATAGCATGAGCGATCTGTGCTTTAAGGACATGCTCCTGCTGCAGATGACTAGCCAGACCCATCCCTTTATTTTGGCCCATCCCTTTATTTCCCATAAGGAATACTTTTAGTTAATCTATAATCTATAATCTATAGAAACAATGCTTATCACTGGCTTGCTGTCAGTAAATACGTGGGTAAATCTCTGTTATCTCTGTTCGAGGCTCTGAAGCCTGTGAGACCCCTGATTTCCCACTCCACACTCTATATTTCTGTGTGTGTGTCTTTAATTCCTCTAGCGCTGCTGGGTTAGGGTCTCCCCGACCGAGCTGGTCTCGGCATCCATATGTGATGTTGGAACCATCATCTTGGGACCACAAGGACAAGCTTAGGACCAAGCCATTATGCTGAGGAAGGCTGAGCAGACACATGGAAAAGAGTCTGGGTCTCTGATGACATCCTTGAGAACCAACCCTGGAGCTTCCCTAAGGTAGATTTTCTGATCATGTGAGACAGCAAAGCCCCTTATTGTCTAATCCCCTAGCAGTTGGGTATTTTGTCCCAGATTGGAGTGCAATGGCACCATCATAGCTCACTGTAGCCTCAATCTCCTGGGCTCAAGTGATCCCTTTACCTCAGGCTCCTGAGCAGCTGGGACCACAGGCATGTGCCACCACACCTGGCTAATTTTATTTTTTGTAGAAGCAAGTTCTTTTTATGTTGCCAAGGCTGGTCTCCAGCTCCTGGGCTCAAGTGATCTGCCTGCCTCAGCCTCCGAGATGTTGGGATTACATCCCCAGAACTCTCAGGGTGCCCGACATCATACAGGAAATGCTTAACACATGTTTTTTAGAGCAGACGTTTCATTACATCTCTTTTTTTAGTTTTTTACCTAAAAAACTAAAAAGATGTGTGAGACACCGTGCTCGGTCAGTTGAAAATATTCTGACAGACACAGAGAAAAATAACATTTGCTAAATTTCCCTGTTTGTAAGACTGTGCCAGGGCTTTATATAAGGTAATTGGTACATTACCCCTGTTCTACATGGGAGGAAATAGAGTCTTAGGTTAAATAGCCTGCACAAGTTTACAAATTAGGCGCCAGAGGCAGGACTGCAAGCTATCGTGACTTAAAAAACAGAACAAAACAAAACGTATTGTCCGTCAACAAATGAATGGATAAACAAAGTGTGGTTTAGCCATACATGGAACATTATTCAGCCTTAAAGAGGAAGAAAATTCTGGTATGTCTTACAACGTGGATGAAGCTTGAAAGCTGACTGAAATAAGCCAGATACCAAAGGACAAACATTGTATGATTCCATTTATATGAACTACTTAGAATAGTTGAATTCATAGAGGTGGCAAGCAGAATAGTGGGCACCAGGGACTAGGGGAGTGGGAACGGGAAGTGAGATGGTTTGGCTGTGTCCCCACCCAAATCTCATCTTGAACTGTAGCTCCCATAATCCCCATGTGTTGTGGGAAGGGACCCTGTGGCAGATAATTGAATCATGGGGGCAGTTCCCCCATACTGTTCCCATGATAGTGAATAAGTCTCATGAGAGCTGATGATTTTATAAGGGGTTTCCCCTTTCACTTGTCTCTCATTCTCTGTCTTGCCTGCTGCCATGTAAGACATGCCTTTCACCTTCTGCCATCATTGTGAGGCCTCCCCAGCCATGTGGAACTGTGAGTCCATTAAACCTCTTTTCTCTGTAAATTACCCAGTCTCGGGTGTGTCTTTATCAGTAGCATGAAAACAGACTTTTTACAGGTACAGAGTTTCAGTCTGGGAAAATAAAAAAGTTCTGGAGCTGGATGGTGGTGATGGTTGGGCAACAATGTGAATGCACTTAATGCCACTGAACTGTCTGCTTAAAAATGGTTACAATGGTAAATTGTATGTTGTATATATTTTATCCCCAAAGAACTAAAAAAAGAGATGAAATGAAACTTCTGCTCTAAGAAAAAACAAAATGTATAAAGCATTTACTCTATGATGTTGGGCACCCTCCAAAGGCTGGGGATGAAATGCAAAGGAGACTGACGAATCTGGGCTTTTGTGGAGCTTCCAGTAGGAGAGGCTGGCAATAAACAAGTAAACTAATAGGACCACTGCAGATTAGTGATCATTGCTAGAATGGTAATAAATAGGTGCTATGATGGAAAATACTTGGGGTTTCTGGTGTGTGTTAGGCAACATTTTAGATAGGGCAATTAACTTCATTGAGGAGTCGTATTTGAACAAAGGCTTGACAGACAAGAAGGAGCCACCATCTTTGTGTGAAGGCACAGGGAAAGGCTTTCCAGGCAGAGAGAGTAAGAAGGGCAAAGTCCCTGTGGCAGGAAAGAACTGGGGACATTTGAGGCCATTGTGATTGGAGCTCAGAGGCTTGGGTTGGAGAAAGTCAGAAGCCAGATCCTGTGGGGCCTGGTGGGCTGTAGTGGAGGGTCTGGATATTATTCTGATTGAGATGAGAAGTCACTGAAAGGCGTGATCTGATTTACATTTTTGGCAGGTCTCTCTGGACAGTGCAGAAATTGGATTATAAGGAGCAAAATGGAGGCAGCAAGACCCGTTGGGAGGCCATTGGTGTGGCCCCAGAGAGAGATGATGGTGGGTGGGAATTGGGGGTGGTTTAGAGATAGGTGAACAGATTCCACTCAGGTTCTCAAGACACAAACAACAGGGCCTGCCAATGGGTTGGATGTGCAGGCTGCAGAAAAGGGAAGAATCAAGGCTGACTTCTAGGGGTGGGGCTTGGGCAACGGGACAGGGGATAGGGGTATGGTGAGGCCTTATGGAGAGGAAGAGGTTTGGAGCAAAATCAAGAGTTCTGTTCTGGATCTCGAGACAGTGCGCTCTTTTCCTCTTTCCACTCCACTCCATCATCTTCCTAAAGTTAATAAAGTCAGAACCCTAAACCTATTGGCCCTGTGGGCAAATCTAAGTGGTGGGTGATATGACGTGGTACTAGGAAACATGCGAGAGTCTCACGGACAGCACAAGCTGCAAGGGAGTATTTTCTCATCACCTCAACCGTGTTTAGAAAAGAGAAGTGCTACCATTTGACCGCTGAAGTTGGTACATTAGCACAATGTGGATAGGGCTTTCCCAGGAGCAGATCCTGAGACAAGGGTGTGCGTGCAAGGAGTGTGATTGGGAGGTGACCTCAGAAGGCACTAGCAGGAGAACAGGTGCATGAGGGAGGGGAGGGATGAACCAAGTCAGGGTTTGTCAATAAGCAGGTTATACTGTGGACAGCTGGGTGTGGTCCTGCTGGGACATCTGGGAGAAAGCATCAAATGTGCACTGAGTTGCCTCTCCCGGGGACAAACACTGGACTATTTACCTTCCAGGTCCTGCTCATCATTGACTGAAGAAGGGTGGACCTGGGGGCATCAACTCTCCAGCATCTGTTGACCCCTCATGCTGGCCCTCGGAGAAAGCCTGCTGATGGAGCATCGCAGGTTTTTTCAGGAGGAACCTGCTGGTGAGTGCCAAGGGGACATGGAGGGGGCCTTGATAGTTTCTGTTATTGCTGATACCAGTATCATGCTTTTACTTCTGCTAATTCTTTACAGCAAGTCTCAAAGCTATTAGACGGTACTTTTCAAAGTGTAGTCAATAGATCTGTGTCACCAACTGTTTGTTACCATTTGAAATAAAGAATTTGGGCCGGGCGTGGTGGCTCAAGCCTGTAATCCCAGCACTTTGGGAGGCCGAGACGAGCGGATCACGAGGTCAGGAGATCAAGACCATCCTGGCTAACACAGTGAAACCCATCTCTACTAAAAAATACAACAAAAAAAAAAACTAGCCAGGCGAGGTGGCGGGCACGTGTAGTCCCAGCTACTCGGGAGGCTGAGGCAGGAGAATGGCGTAAACCCGGGAGGCGGAGCTTGCAGTGAGCTGAGATCCGGCCACTGCACTCCAACCCCAGGCAACAGAGCGAGACTCCATCTCAAAAAAAAAAAAAAAAAAAAAAGAAAGAAAGAAAGAATTTGTAAATCACTCCCTTGCTTGCTATAAAAAATTAGCTGATCTAGACAGTGTGCCTAGTGATGAAAATGAATTTACATTCTGTGAAAGCTCCTTATCATATTGCATACTGGGAGCAAAGAGTTCACAGACCAGGACATTCTGCAGCACTGTGCTCAACTGTGAGATCCCTGAGCACAGGTCCCATGCACAGTCATCTCTGCTTCCTGAGGGCCTGGCACAGTGTCTAGTACAGAGGAGGCACTTGGTGGGTCTGTATTGTCCCATTGTACAGAGGAGGAAGCAGGAACACAGAGGCGGTACTGTAGTTGGGGTGCTTGTCCCCTCCGAGTCTCATGTTGAAATTTGATCCCCCATGTTGGAGGTGGATCCTAAGGGGAAGTGTTGTTTGGGTTGTGGGGTGGATCCCTCATGAATAGATTAATGCCCTCCTTGGTGAGGGAGGTGTTGAGGGGGGAGTTCTCAGTCCGTTAGTTCCCTTGAGAGCTGGTTGTTAAGAAGAGCCTGGCACCTCTCCCCATCTCTCTTGCTCCCTCTCTTGCCACGTGATCTCTGCACACACAGGTCCCCTTCCACCATGAGTAGAAGCAGCCTGAGGCTTTCACCAGATGTCCCATCTTCCAGCCAGCGGAACCATGAACCAAACAATTCTCTTTTCTCTATACATAATCCAGCTCCGTTTATGTATAGCAACACAAAATGAACTAAGATAGGCGGCCTCTCATCTCTGGGGCTTGGTGCCTCCAAACTTCAGTGCTTCCTCCTGCCCTGACAGATCCACTTGGGAAGAACTCTCTCCTAGGAGAGTGACACCAATCAGATTCAAGTTCAGTGTCATTTCCTCTCCCACTCTAAGAATTGTGTATTAGGCAGTGTCTATTTCTAGGGACAACTCATGCAGCCAAAGATCTTCCCCATCTCTGCTTCTGCCTGGACCAGGTTTCACCCTGTTCCTAGGTGGACACCATCGAACATTCTCTTGATGAGACTGATGCTGATTCTATGATTCCACCATGAAATGGAAATCCCAGGTACTGAGGCATTCCTTTTTTGTGGTTATCCTTTTCAACCACATAAGGCTGGCAAAGGACTCAGAAACTCGTGAGAGTTCCCAATGAAGGAAAACTTTAATAATTGCCACAGTAACTCATGGACAGATGAATGGGAGAAAAGTCACAGAAGTGATGATGGGAAGAAGAAGGAGAGGATAAGGGCAGAAAGAAGAGAAGTGGAAAGATGGAAAACTTTGTTCATTAGTAAGTCATCTGTTAGGACCTTTTATGGTTCAGTATCTAGGACTGTTATTTTCCTAAAGTTGGGACAGCTGACTGAGATTCAGGATTTTCACAATTTCTAGCCAGGGGTGATAATCTGGCTCTGCCATGGGTCAAATTCCACCACTACAGACTTTCGTTTGGCCAGCAAGACTTTTAAAAAATATTTGCATTTCCAATGGCTAGGCTAGGTTAGGTTATACTGCAGTAACAAGTAACTCCCATGCCTTAGGCACTCAACACAACTAGAGTTTATTTCTTGTTCATGTCACATGTCCGAGGATGTATTCTTCTCATAGCATCCATGCAGGGACTCAGGCTCTTGGCAGCTTTCTCTTGACATGGGCTTGCAGGGCCACTGCCACAGTGAAGGCAAGGAGGCAGAGTGAATGGCTCACTGGTTCTTGAGTCTTTGTCCTGGAAGGTCACCTGCCCCTTCGTCTAGATTTCATTGCCAAGGCAAGTTGCATGACTCTCCTAACTTCAGAGGAAGAGGGGAAGGTAAACCGTAGCAGATGCCTGCAGAGCTGATCAGCTCTAATGGGGCACAGCACTGATGACAACCACGGCTGTGCCCTCTGCAGCTGGCATGATCCACCCTCCCTATTGTCTTACATTTTATGTTACCTTCCAGTTCCAAAAGGCACTCTAGCTTTAGTGTAGTCTGGAATGTGAACATCTCAGGAGGGATGTTCATGATCCTGTCTAATTGGACAGATGGACTGGGAGGGGAGAGGGGCTGGTTCTAGACCTGTCCATGGTGGAGTTGCACTCTAGTTTGCTAACCCCTGAGTAGGAGAACTTGAAGCATTCCATGCCCAGCTCTCTGGCACTCACCATTTAGTAACTCAATCTCACTCCTCAGGCATAATCACTAGCCTTTTGTTCCTTTTAACTTGCCCACTCTACCACCTGTTCATGTTGGATTGTTAGCTATTTACTGCACCTGGGCCCTTCCATCAACATAGCCTGACCTTCCTTAAGCCTTCTTTTTTTTTTTTTTTTTTTTTATGGAGCCTTGCTCTCTCGCCAGGCTAGAGTGCAGTGGCTCGATCTTGGCTCACTGCAATCTCTGCCTCCCAGGTTCAAGTGATTCTTCTGCCTCAGCCTCCTGAGCAGCTGGGACTGCAGGTGCACACCACCACACCCAGCTAATTTTTGTATTTTTAGTAGCGACAGGGTTTCACCATGTTGGCCAGGATGGCCTCGATCTCTTGACCTCATGATCCACCTGCCTTGGCTTCCCAAAGTGCTGGGATTACAGGCTTGAGCCACTACACTCGGCCCCTTATTCCCTCTTTATCTGGACTACTGTCTGTTGCCAATCAGTGTCCTCTTCAGTCACCATGGTCTCTCCTTAGTATAGGAGGGCTTTTGGGGGCACACCTTCCACTGCTTCCTTCCCCTGGCCTACCCCCAGCCTCCATTCCTCACAACTCCACCATGGACAGGTCTAGAACCAGCTCCTCTCCCAGTCCATCTGTCCAATTAGTCAGGATCATGAACATCCCTCCCAAGAGGTTCGCATTCCAGACTACACTAAAGCTATGGCCACATAAACGATACAGCTATCCGCTATTTCCATACACTTAGCCCCGCAGGAGGTATATCTAAGGTTGACATAACACCTGCCTCCGGGCTGAGTGCGGTGGCCCATGTCTGTAATCCCAGCACTTTGGGAGGTGAGGCAGGCGGATCATGAGGTCAAGAGATCAAGACCATCCTGGCCAACATGGTGAAACCCATCTCTACTAAAAATACAAAAATTAGCTGGGCGTGGTGGTGCGCGCCTGTAGTCCCAGCTACCGGGAGGCTGAGGCAGGAGAATGGCTTAAACCTGGGAGGCGGAGGTTGCAGTGAGCTGCGATTGTGCCACTGCACTCCAGCCTGGTGACAGAGCGAGACTCCGTGTCAAAAAACAAACAAATATACAAACAAAACCAAAAAAACACCTGCCTCCATTCTGCCCCAGTAAGTATAGAAATATTATCTGTTCCTACTTGAGGTGCTGACCTGAGCACCACCCACAGTGGGTGAAGGGTGGAAGTGAGGGGCATTTCCAGAATAAGAGGATGTTGGGACCTGGATGAGCTGGTGAAACATTTGCTAATGACAGCGCAGCAGGGCGTGCTGGGGTGTGAGCTTGAAAATGGTCAAGGGGAACCAAAGTCAAGGCTGGGAAGACAGCGCTAAGTGCAAGGGGCAAGGAGAGGATGGGAACCTAGGGCACAACCCGGGAGGGCCTATGCCAGGAGGCTCAAGAGTAGAATAAGAGGGAGGGTGTGGGTGGACAGGGCGAGGTTCAGACCCAGGCTGTAAACAGCCCAAGCACCCTGGGCCACCTCGCTTGCCTCCCTGGCTCTCCACACCTGGCAGGCACTTCTAATCCAGTGTCTAGAAAAGCTGACTGAAGAAACAGAGGCAAACATTGGCTGAAAATCCATGGGCCTGTTGCTGTGGTGGTTCAGCACCGTCTGAGTAAGTGCAGTGAACCAAAGGGCAGGACCAAGAACACCGCCCCTGAGGGTGTTTGGCTGGAGGGGAGGGGTTTGGCATGGGTTCCGGGCTCCGGGCTCTGCAGAGGAAGAGAACACGTGTGGAGTCTCTCTCAGGTCCGCCTTGGCCTGGCCCTGCCCAGGCAAAGCACAAGGCACTCTTTGGGGACACAAGGGAACCAGCAGGGCTGGTTTGATGCCGGGTGTGAGCCTAGGTGAGGGAAAGGGGGAGGAGGAAGAGAAAGAGGAGGAGGAGGAGGAAGAGAATGAGGAAGAGGAGGAGAACTCTGCTCTCCGCTGGCAGATCCCAGGGGGGCTCCATGAGGACGCCCCAGAGGGCAGCACACTCTGTGGCCCTTTGGACTGGCAGCTGGGGAGCGCTGTGGGACAGCTCCCTGAGTGACGCTTCCCTAAGGGTGCCTGTGAGAATGGCTTCCCAGGGAGCAGGTCTCATAATGGTCCCAACATTCTCTTATTCTGGAAATGCCCCTCACTTCCACCCTTTACCCGCTGGGTGGTATTTAGGTCAGCACTTCAAGTAGGAACAGATAATATTCCTACCCTTACTGGGCATGGTATGGAGTATGGAGGGGTCGCCTCCGGGGCTCCCCAGGCTGTTGGAGGGTATTGCGCAGGGGTGCTGCTGTGATGCCATGGTGAAGGGAGGAGCTCTTTGCACTGGGGCTGTGTCCTACTGACTTGGGAAACCTCAGGTAACATGAATGCCTCACCTGGAGCCTACGGTTTCCCTAAAGAAGTGTGGAGCCTTCACAGGCAAACCTCAGCCTCTCAAGGGTCTTTGTGCATCCTTTGTGGTCTTAGGGTCGGAGGGTGGGGGGAGACTTCTGACTAAAATGTTGCACTGCATCCAACATCAGGGCGGCACTCCTGGTTCTCTGCATGCCGGGAACGCCCCAGGGCTCTGGCTTGTGCTCCCCAGCTCCTGGCAGGGTCCCATCCGCTGGGCAGCGGGCCGAGCACCACATGTGCCTGGGTTTAGAGGAGGGGTGGGCAAGGGCTCTTTCGTTCTATCCCCGTGTGCAGTCAATTTTCCTTCTCTCAGTTCCCTTCAGCCACATTTTTCCTTTTGTCTTCTTACTATGAAGACGGGAAGATCACAGAAGCTCTGTGTGCCATCCGAGGGCGATGTCTTTTAGCTGTGTGCCCAGTGGAACCCCACAGAATTCTCAGCATTATCCCTTTTGCCCCATCTCTTGGAACCAGAGCAGAGTGAAGAAGTCCTGTCTCCCATGTTCTGCCCACCCATGGAAGGCACCAGGGATGCCTGCCATCCACCGTATGCAATACCTTGAGCTTCACTGGCCCACCCTGTTCCTCCTCTCTTCAGTGAAGCTTGAGACAGGTCCTAGAATACTCCCTAACTTCTCTCTTTTTTTTTTTTTTCCGGAATCTTGCTCTGTCACCCAGGCTAGAGTACAGTGGCACGATCTCAGCTCACTGCAACCTCCAACTCGCGGGTTCAAGTGATTCTCCTGCCTCAGCCTCCTGAGTAGCTGGGACTACAGGTGTGCACCATCACACTCACCTAATTTTTGTGTTTTTAATAGAGATGGGTTTTCACCATGTTGGCCAGGCTGGTTTTGACCTTCTGACCTCCAGTGATTTGCCTGCCTCGGCCTCCCAAAGTGCTGGGATTACAGGCATGAGCCACCGTGCTTGGCCTTAGAATTCATTTTATTTGTATCTCTTTGAGGGTATTTGCCGTCTTTAGGGCTTCAGCAGGTAAAACTCCAGTCAGCAGCCCCCTTGCTTTTAGAAAATAAAAGGTGCAACTCGCCTGCTAAAACAAGGTGATTTTGCATGCACAGTTATTTTTGTTCTTGTTTCTTTTTGACTTACATTTTTAGCTACATTTCCAGAACCCTGAGGGAAAGTGGCAAGAAACTCTCTGGTGACTGCCATATTCATTATGCCTGAGAGATGCTGTAGAGAAACTCCCTCATCTCTGTAGATACGGTCTTGTCATGTTCTGATGATGAGCGTTTTGGAGGTGAGATGCTGCTAAGCTCGTACTGAACGAAAGAGGTTGACTCAGAAGCGATTTATGACAGGACTGGAAGGAAACCTGCCGAGGCAGTTGCCGAGGGCCTGTGAAGAAGTGCTGAATACGGAAATCTTATCGTTGTTTAAAAATGAGCAAACTCAGAAACTCCGTCCGCCTTCAGAGAGCTCAGCCTCAAACAGCAGTGGGAGGCAGCCAGGAGAGGCCCGCCTGTGATCAAGCCACACAGAAGGGGCCCGCTCACTCTCTGAGATCCCAGTCCTGGAACACAGCAGACCACAGGCCCAGCTCTGCCTGCAGCCTGGAAGCCTGGCACTATGGATGCCAGCACAGGGCCAGAGGGTCTGGCAGCAGAGGCCAAGTAAGGGAACAAAAACAAAGGGGCAAGGAATGAGGATGAAGGCTGTGTTTGCCTAGACAGTGCCTGACCCATTGCAGACGTGCAGTAATGTCTGTGGAATGGATGCACGAATGGATGAATGCCTCCTCCATGCCACCATTCTATGTACTGGGGATACGTCCAGAACAAATCAAATAGTCCGACATTCCTGCCCCTGTGGAACTTCTATTCTAGAAGCAGGGGAGACAGATGACAAATATAACAGATGCACATGCGATGTAGTTTCCTAGAAGAGATGAGTGTTCTGAAAACAATCAAGAAGGCTAAGGGGGCTTGGAAATGCTGGGGGCTGGTGGATGTTGCAAGTCTTAGTGGGGTAGTCAGGACAGGCAGTACCTCATATGCCAGAGCTGAGTGAGGCCTTGCAAAGGGGTGAGAGAGTCAGTTGTGTGGATAAGAGTATCAGGCAAGAGGAGGTAAGAGGAGAAAGCCTGTGCATAAGCAGGAGTGATCGAGAGAATGATAGAAGACAGTCTGAGAGACAAGAAGGGAATCAGTCAAAATCCTGGCAGGAAGCAGATGGCCTACTCACATTGGAGGACTCGGGGGAGTTTACTTAAAGGACCATTGCAGAGAGTAAGCAGATGTAGAGACACTCCAAGGAATAGCACAGCACCCCCCACCCCAGATGCCATGGCCACCCCTGGAATTGAAGGGACAAGAAAGGAGAAGCTACAGGAACCTGGGGACAGAGGAGAAGGCTGCTTGCTGGTTGAATGACAACAGTTGGCCCATGGGGACCCCTGCAGGGAGAAAGCTGGGGGGAATAAGTACCCCAACTCCACTGTCCTCTCACCCATCTCTTGCCCAGGTTCCGTTATTGTTGGAGCCCAGTGCAAGCTAGAGAACCCATTGCAGGTTGGCCTCCTAAGCCAGGGACCTGCAGAGAGCAGAGTGGAGAAGGGTGGGGGTGGACATGGAGAGGCCAACCAGAGGCACCCAGACGGTGCAGGGCGCTGGGGCCAGCAAAGGACTTTGGCTTCCCCTCTGAGTGAGACACAAGCCCCCGGGGGTGCTGGACAGAATGACAGGATCTGACATCCTAAATAAGCACCAGCTGCCGATCATAAGTGACCAGGACCTGAAGAAAGGAGGTGGTTGGAGAAGGAGGCGCAGGAAATCAGAGCAGGTGGTTTGTGCAGGCTAGGTGGGGAGGGATGGGTGCACAGTGCCCAGCACCTCCAGCCCGAGGCAGCTTGGATCTGCCAGGGCTGTTCTCCTCCTCCCCACTGAGAGGAGTGCTCTGGATCTAAGAGTTTACTGTCCACCCAGTGAGGTAGGCCTGGGCCTCACCAAGGACTGCCACAGACACCAGGTATGTGGGTGGCCCTGAGCCATCCCAAGGAGACCTTATGAAGCCCCCAGTGCCAGCATGAGTTGGACTATGTGTTGCCCTTTGCTTACTGTTGTGAGCTCAATTGTGCCCTCCCAAAATATGTTGCAGTTCTATCCCCCAATACCTCAGAATGTGACTTCATTTGGAAACAGGGCCATGGCAGATGCAATTAAGATGAGGTCACCCTGGAGAAGGGTAGGCCCTTAATCCAATATGACTGATGTCCTAATAAGAAGAAGGAAGAGAGTGTGGAGATAGACGTGAGACACGCAGGGAGAAGGCCGCGTTTCGTCAGAGGCAGAGACCTGAGTGATGCCAGAGGTTGGCGGCTGCCATCAAAAGAAACCAGAAAAGGCGACAAAGGATTCTGCCCAGAATTTCAGAGAGAACACAGCCCTGCTGACACCTTGATTTTGGACTTCTGGCCTCCAAAACGGTGAGTGAATCAGTTTCCGTTGTTGAAGCCATCCAATTTGTGGGGTTTTCTTCTGGAAGTCCTAGTGTGTTAGTCCATTTTCAACTGCTGATAAAGACATACCTGGGACTGGGTAATTTATAAAGAAAAAGAGGTTTAATGAACTCGTCGTTCCACATGGCTGGGGAGGCCTCACCATCATGGTGGAAGGCGAAAGGCATGTCTTCCATGGTGGCAGACAAGAGAGAATGAATGAATCGAGTGAAAGGGGAAACCCCTTATAAAACCATTAGCTCTCGTGAGACTTATTCACTGCCACGAGAACAGTATGAGGGAAACTGCCCTCATGATTCAGTTATTTCCCACCAGGTCCCTTGTACAATTGTGGGAATTATGGGAGCTACAGTTCAAGATGAGATTTGGAGGGGGACACAGCCAAGCCATATCCCCAGGAAACCGATATGCCCACTCTCTCAGTTCAGATGCTCGATGAGGGGCTTTCAGGCTGCTTGGCTGATGTCTGGCTACATTGTGCTGACTTCCCAACTTGGGTTCTTTTCCTGGGTGCCTATGATAATTTCACAGCCAGACTGACCAGGAAGAAGTGGCCCTTTGCTCGGCAAGTTCTGGCCCTCCCCTATTGGCTGGGGCCCTGGGTTACTCGGGGGCGGGGGGTGCCGCAACTGCAAATAGCTGCCTGGCCAGGCACGGACTGCAGGATGAAGGTGCAGTAATTGTGCAAGATGCTGTGAGGCCTCCAGTGGGGGGCTACAAAAGACACTGAGTCCAGCATGAGTCTGGCATAGAGTTGGCATTCAGTAAATCCTTCATGAGCCACCTTTTCTGGACTTTTGAGCTGGTATTGTGGTTGAACAGTGGCCTCCAAAAAGAAACATGTACATTCACATCCTGGGAATCTGTGAAAGTGACCTTTATTATAAAAGAGGTATTTGCAGATGTAATTTGGTTAAGGATCTTGAGATGAGATCGTCCTGGATTAACTGGGTGGGCCCTAAACCCAGTGACAAGTGTCCTCATAAAGAGACAAGAGAGAAGACACAGACGTCATGCAAAGATGGGGGCAGAGATTGGTGTGATCTGGGCACAAGTGAATGAGGCCAAGGATGGCTGGCAGCCACCTGGCGCTGGCGGAAGCAAGGAAGTCTTCTTCCCTAGAGCCTTTAGAGGGAGCGCAGCTCTGCTGACACCTTGACTTCAGACTGCTGGCCTGCAGAACCAGGAGAGAATAAATTCCTTCAGACACGAGTGGCTTCTCCATCATCATCAGAACCAGCCTTTCCTTTAGCTAAGGTTACCACCTCTGTGGAAGCTAACAGAACGTCTGAAGAAAGCCCAGGGGTGGGACTAAGTTGGTGGACTCTGGAGGGATCCATTCTAAGGAAGGTCAGAGAGAGTTGGATGAAACCAGGGGTGAGCATAGCACATTATTAAGCATGCGTGGGTGTTTGTGCTCCTGCCTGCCTGGCTCTGGTTTGCTTCTCTTATTTGTTATTTGTCTTGATCCTGGTTCATGCCCCTGATGAAAACGTTCTTTAATGAAGAGTTTCACATGGAGAGAAATGGCCTAGTTATGGGTCCATCTCAGGGGGACGTTCTCTTCACAAAGACAGTTCCTCAGCTTCCTGGGATCCCACTGGCAGTGGCAAAGGCTCCCTGGGCCACCAAGAGGACTGTTTACTTCTATTTCCTGGACAGCCGGTTTGGCCTGGGTGGCCCAGAGCAGGTTCCTCAGCTCTCTGCTGAGTGGCTCCTCCCGGAGACAGCAGGCTGCAGTGCTGATAGGGTTTGGCTGTGTCCCCACCCAAATCTCATCTTGAATTGTAGCTCCCACAATTCCCATGTGTTGCAGGAGAGACCTAGTAGGAGATAATTGAATCATGGGGCAGTTTCCCCCATACTGTTCTGGTGGTAGTGAATAAGCATTATGAGATCTGATGGTTATATAAGGGGAAATCCCTTTTCCTTGGCTCTATTCTCTCTTGCCTGGTGCCTTGTAAGATGTGCCTTTTGCCTTCCGCCATGATGGTGAGGTCTCCCCAGCCATGTGGAACTGTGAGTCCGTGAAACCTCTTTTTCTTTGTAAATTACCTAGTCTCAGGTATGTCTTTATCAGCAGTGTGAAAATGGACAAATACACTGCCTTCTCAGGCATGGATAACGAGGTGGCTCGCACCAAGGCTGGGACCTCTGCCCCATGTTTCCATCCAGCTGACCTTGCCGGTCTTGCCAGACTCAGAGCCCAGTGCAGAACATAAGTTCCCTGCCTCCGCCTTCCCCACCCACATCTGCTTTTTTGGACTGAGGGTTCTTCTGACCAAATGAAAACACAAGCATGATATGAAGAAGAGGTGAAGAACCTGAGGATGCTGTTAGTCTAGAAAGGAGAAGACAGAAGGACCCATGAATGCAGCCTCAGGTGTGAGAAAGTTACCATCTTCTCATAGCCGAAGATTAACTGGGGCTGTTCTGGAAGGTTCCTGACCCAGAGTGGGTAAGACTCAAGAGATACATTTTAGCTTTGTATGTAAACACAGACTTGACAAACTCTCAGAATGCAGTGGTTGTGCATGGAGAGCTTTCCCCATGCTCTGCCCATCTCTGTGGTGACTACTGAAGCCCAAAGCCTCCATGGAAGGAGCAGGTCATGACACTTCCATAGACCCTGACCACCGAGCGGTGGATGGATGGGATGAGGGCCACCATCTGACCCGGGACCAGCCAGTCCTTTGACTGACCAGTGGTCAACTAGGTGCTTTCCCTTACAAATTTGAACTAAGAGACATAGAGTCATCCACAGAGGGGCTGGGGAGGTGCACTTGCAGGAGATGATGCCATCAGCATCCCATGCGCGTCCCCTCCAGTTGCACCTCTACACGCTCAAGGCGGCTTTGTGGCCATGCCAGTGCACTCTCTATCAAGTTAATGACCCTAGAAGTAGCCCTCACCATGATGAGCTGATTTAGCGGGTAAATGCTTGGTTTCCTCATCGCTTGGTTGGGATAACTCTCTTTTCCAGAGTTTCCCGGCAGGATTGAGTTTCAGTTGTCCATGGTGGTAATTCGTTTGATAATGTCCTTTTATTGATGTCCATCTTCCCTGTCTCACTTCCTCACTCCCTTACAAAGGGATTCCTTTCAAATAAACTACTTGCCTAAAAGCTTTTAAATTAAATTTAATTTTTTTCAGGGTCTACCCCTGGAACAACTCAAATGAAGACGGGATTGGATATACTAGGTCATGTAGACTTGAGGCTGGTGACCACATTGGGTCAGATATTAGTGGGAAGGCAAGCCTAGAGAAAGATGGGGTGGAGGGAACCTGACTGTGAAGGTCCCCATGGCCTCTGAGAGACAAGGAGATAGAGGCCAGAAGTCACCTGGGAAACAGAAGGAAGAACTCTGAGCCCACACACCCACAATCTCCTTGTCTTCTGCTACACGGTTTCTGTTCCTTACTGTCAAAGCATCTTAGCAACCGTTAACTCTATAAAACTTACTATATGCCTGGCACTGTCTTAAACTCCATGCCAGCAAGGTAGCCAGATTTAGCAAATAAAAAATCCAGGATGCCCAGTTAAACTTAGGACATAGTTATACTAAACAAATATTTGTAATCTATAATTCAAATGTAATGAATTTAAATTTAATCTGGCAACTCTACATACTATCGTATAAGGCACATTCTCTTACTGTTTTAGAGCGGAGGAAACAGCAATTGAGTAACTTATCCAGGTTCACACAGCTGCTAAACAGTAGGGCTGGGCTGGGCCCCAGGCAGTCTGACTCCAGAACTTGGCCTCTGAGTTGCCTCTTCAGTACCTTTGCTGGTCCCATATCACCCAACAGTGAGGTGAGCTGTCTGTCAAAGGAGTGAGTTCCCCATCACTTATTTTTTGTAGCCAAGCAGTTGAGGAGCATCATGGGTTGGTGCTTGATTTCTACCTGGGAAATCTTTAATGCAAGAGAGATGAATCTTAGTGTTGCCTTGGCAGAGGAGTAAATGGGAATTGCTGCTCTGAAGGGACCAGAGCTTGCCTGAGCAAAAGATGTGTGTGTTTTCCTGTGAATCAGCTGTGAGCCATTGGTATGCAGCCACTCTCCCTAGTTTGCCCAGGATGGCTCCTGTTTAGGCGTGTCATCTTGTAGTCCTATCCGGTTCACCGTTTTACTTCCAAGCAAGGTGTATTGTAATAATAGTTGCATTCAAGCAGACTGGATAGGTTTGGTAGACCACTTGAAACTTCTAGCTCCACACCATGGCCTCATCTAGTTGTGTGGACCACATTTGATCTGTGGTTAAATTCAGAAGCTTCCTAGCAACATCTCTCTTTGTTGCACAACGTAACCAACACTCTCTTGTAAGGACAGCACACAGGGCGCTCCCAAATAAAGTGCACTATGACACGAGTGATTCGGTAAATCTAACTGCTGCCAGTCATGCCTCATGGCAGGAGAAAGTATTTGGTGTGATGCTGCTGATCTCATGGGCAGTTGGCACACCAGCCAGTTGTGCCAATGGTCTGTACCAATAGCCTGGGCTATGGCCTGCAAAATGCTCAAAGCCACCAGGCTGTCAGTTGATAGTGTCAGTGGGAAGATGGGAAATTATAGATTAGATATGTATAAAACACGTGTGGGAAATTCAGGCTTAACAGTACCACCCGGGGTGGGGGGTGATATATAGAGAGAAGACTGAGTGCCTTTGCTGCAGTTGCATTGTCATTTATCACATGGTGCAACTCCCCTTATTTATTGTATCATTTGGTAGTGATTTTTACATTTTTCAATAAACCCTTCAGGCCATAACGAACTCAAAAACATTTCCATGCATATTTAGTAAAAACTTAAGTACCAAATTTCTGTTTCTCCAGCAAGTTGACGATGAACTT
>NW_012116265.1:1288014-1299552 GCF_000951035.1 Colobus angolensis palliatus | reverse complement strand
CACCCATGGAAGGCACCAGGGATGCCTGCCATCCACCGTATGCAATACCTTGAGCTTCACTGGCCCACCCTGTTCCTCCTCTCTTCAGTGAAGCTTGAGACAGGTCCTAGAATACTCCCTAACTTCTCTCTTTTTTTTTTTTTTCCGGAATCTTGCTCTGTCACCCAGGCTAGAGTACAGTGGCACGATCTCAGCTCACTGCAACCTCCAACTCGCGGGTTCAAGTGATTCTCCTGCCTCAGCCTCCTGAGTAGCTGGGACTACAGGTGTGCACCATCACACTCACCTAATTTTTGTGTTTTTAATAGAGATGGGTTTTCACCATGTTGGCCAGGCTGGTTTTGACCTTCTGACCTCCAGTGATTTGCCTGCCTCGGCCTCCCAAAGTGCTGGGATTACAGGCATGAGCCACCGTGCTTGGCCTTAGAATTCATTTTATTTGTATCTCTTTGAGGGTATTTGCCGTCTTTAGGGCTTCAGCAGGTAAAACTCCAGTCAGCAGCCCCCTTGCTTTTAGAAAATAAAAGGTGCAACTCGCCTGCTAAAACAAGGTGATTTTGCATGCACAGTTATTTTTGTTCTTGTTTCTTTTTGACTTACATTTTTAGCTACATTTCCAGAACCCTGAGGGAAAGTGGCAAGAAACTCTCTGGTGACTGCCATATTCATTATGCCTGAGAGATGCTGTAGAGAAACTCCCTCATCTCTGTAGATACGGTCTTGTCATGTTCTGATGATGAGCGTTTTGGAGGTGAGATGCTGCTAAGCTCGTACTGAACGAAAGAGGTTGACTCAGAAGCGATTTATGACAGGACTGGAAGGAAACCTGCCGAGGCAGTTGCCGAGGGCCTGTGAAGAAGTGCTGAATACGGAAATCTTATCGTTGTTTAAAAATGAGCAAACTCAGAAACTCCGTCCGCCTTCAGAGAGCTCAGCCTCAAACAGCAGTGGGAGGCAGCCAGGAGAGGCCCGCCTGTGATCAAGCCACACAGAAGGGGCCCGCTCACTCTCTGAGATCCCAGTCCTGGAACACAGCAGACCACAGGCCCAGCTCTGCCTGCAGCCTGGAAGCCTGGCACTATGGATGCCAGCACAGGGCCAGAGGGTCTGGCAGCAGAGGCCAAGTAAGGGAACAAAAACAAAGGGGCAAGGAATGAGGATGAAGGCTGTGTTTGCCTAGACAGTGCCTGACCCATTGCAGACGTGCAGTAATGTCTGTGGAATGGATGCACGAATGGATGAATGCCTCCTCCATGCCACCATTCTATGTACTGGGGATACGTCCAGAACAAATCAAATAGTCCGACATTCCTGCCCCTGTGGAACTTCTATTCTAGAAGCAGGGGAGACAGATGACAAATATAACAGATGCACATGCGATGTAGTTTCCTAGAAGAGATGAGTGTTCTGAAAACAATCAAGAAGGCTAAGGGGGCTTGGAAATGCTGGGGGCTGGTGGATGTTGCAAGTCTTAGTGGGGTAGTCAGGACAGGCAGTACCTCATATGCCAGAGCTGAGTGAGGCCTTGCAAAGGGGTGAGAGAGTCAGTTGTGTGGATAAGAGTATCAGGCAAGAGGAGGTAAGAGGAGAAAGCCTGTGCATAAGCAGGAGTGATCGAGAGAATGATAGAAGACAGTCTGAGAGACAAGAAGGGAATCAGTCAAAATCCTGGCAGGAAGCAGATGGCCTACTCACATTGGAGGACTCGGGGGAGTTTACTTAAAGGACCATTGCAGAGAGTAAGCAGATGTAGAGACACTCCAAGGAATAGCACAGCACCCCCCACCCCAGATGCCATGGCCACCCCTGGAATTGAAGGGACAAGAAAGGAGAAGCTACAGGAACCTGGGGACAGAGGAGAAGGCTGCTTGCTGGTTGAATGACAACAGTTGGCCCATGGGGACCCCTGCAGGGAGAAAGCTGGGGGGAATAAGTACCCCAACTCCACTGTCCTCTCACCCATCTCTTGCCCAGGTTCCGTTATTGTTGGAGCCCAGTGCAAGCTAGAGAACCCATTGCAGGTTGGCCTCCTAAGCCAGGGACCTGCAGAGAGCAGAGTGGAGAAGGGTGGGGGTGGACATGGAGAGGCCAACCAGAGGCACCCAGACGGTGCAGGGCGCTGGGGCCAGCAAAGGACTTTGGCTTCCCCTCTGAGTGAGACACAAGCCCCCGGGGGTGCTGGACAGAATGACAGGATCTGACATCCTAAATAAGCACCAGCTGCCGATCATAAGTGACCAGGACCTGAAGAAAGGAGGTGGTTGGAGAAGGAGGCGCAGGAAATCAGAGCAGGTGGTTTGTGCAGGCTAGGTGGGGAGGGATGGGTGCACAGTGCCCAGCACCTCCAGCCCGAGGCAGCTTGGATCTGCCAGGGCTGTTCTCCTCCTCCCCACTGAGAGGAGTGCTCTGGATCTAAGAGTTTACTGTCCACCCAGTGAGGTAGGCCTGGGCCTCACCAAGGACTGCCACAGACACCAGGTATGTGGGTGGCCCTGAGCCATCCCAAGGAGACCTTATGAAGCCCCCAGTGCCAGCATGAGTTGGACTATGTGTTGCCCTTTGCTTACTGTTGTGAGCTCAATTGTGCCCTCCCAAAATATGTTGCAGTTCTATCCCCCAATACCTCAGAATGTGACTTCATTTGGAAACAGGGCCATGGCAGATGCAATTAAGATGAGGTCACCCTGGAGAAGGGTAGGCCCTTAATCCAATATGACTGATGTCCTAATAAGAAGAAGGAAGAGAGTGTGGAGATAGACGTGAGACACGCAGGGAGAAGGCCGCGTTTCGTCAGAGGCAGAGACCTGAGTGATGCCAGAGGTTGGCGGCTGCCATCAAAAGAAACCAGAAAAGGCGACAAAGGATTCTGCCCAGAATTTCAGAGAGAACACAGCCCTGCTGACACCTTGATTTTGGACTTCTGGCCTCCAAAACGGTGAGTGAATCAGTTTCCGTTGTTGAAGCCATCCAATTTGTGGGGTTTTCTTCTGGAAGTCCTAGTGTGTTAGTCCATTTTCAACTGCTGATAAAGACATACCTGGGACTGGGTAATTTATAAAGAAAAAGAGGTTTAATGAACTCGTCGTTCCACATGGCTGGGGAGGCCTCACCATCATGGTGGAAGGCGAAAGGCATGTCTTCCATGGTGGCAGACAAGAGAGAATGAATGAATCGAGTGAAAGGGGAAACCCCTTATAAAACCATTAGCTCTCGTGAGACTTATTCACTGCCACGAGAACAGTATGAGGGAAACTGCCCTCATGATTCAGTTATTTCCCACCAGGTCCCTTGTACAATTGTGGGAATTATGGGAGCTACAGTTCAAGATGAGATTTGGAGGGGGACACAGCCAAGCCATATCCCCAGGAAACCGATATGCCCACTCTCTCAGTTCAGATGCTCGATGAGGGGCTTTCAGGCTGCTTGGCTGATGTCTGGCTACATTGTGCTGACTTCCCAACTTGGGTTCTTTTCCTGGGTGCCTATGATAATTTCACAGCCAGACTGACCAGGAAGAAGTGGCCCTTTGCTCGGCAAGTTCTGGCCCTCCCCTATTGGCTGGGGCCCTGGGTTACTCGGGGGCGGGGGGTGCCGCAACTGCAAATAGCTGCCTGGCCAGGCACGGACTGCAGGATGAAGGTGCAGTAATTGTGCAAGATGCTGTGAGGCCTCCAGTGGGGGGCTACAAAAGACACTGAGTCCAGCATGAGTCTGGCATAGAGTTGGCATTCAGTAAATCCTTCATGAGCCACCTTTTCTGGACTTTTGAGCTGGTATTGTGGTTGAACAGTGGCCTCCAAAAAGAAACATGTACATTCACATCCTGGGAATCTGTGAAAGTGACCTTTATTATAAAAGAGGTATTTGCAGATGTAATTTGGTTAAGGATCTTGAGATGAGATCGTCCTGGATTAACTGGGTGGGCCCTAAACCCAGTGACAAGTGTCCTCATAAAGAGACAAGAGAGAAGACACAGACGTCATGCAAAGATGGGGGCAGAGATTGGTGTGATCTGGGCACAAGTGAATGAGGCCAAGGATGGCTGGCAGCCACCTGGCGCTGGCGGAAGCAAGGAAGTCTTCTTCCCTAGAGCCTTTAGAGGGAGCGCAGCTCTGCTGACACCTTGACTTCAGACTGCTGGCCTGCAGAACCAGGAGAGAATAAATTCCTTCAGACACGAGTGGCTTCTCCATCATCATCAGAACCAGCCTTTCCTTTAGCTAAGGTTACCACCTCTGTGGAAGCTAACAGAACGTCTGAAGAAAGCCCAGGGGTGGGACTAAGTTGGTGGACTCTGGAGGGATCCATTCTAAGGAAGGTCAGAGAGAGTTGGATGAAACCAGGGGTGAGCATAGCACATTATTAAGCATGCGTGGGTGTTTGTGCTCCTGCCTGCCTGGCTCTGGTTTGCTTCTCTTATTTGTTATTTGTCTTGATCCTGGTTCATGCCCCTGATGAAAACGTTCTTTAATGAAGAGTTTCACATGGAGAGAAATGGCCTAGTTATGGGTCCATCTCAGGGGGACGTTCTCTTCACAAAGACAGTTCCTCAGCTTCCTGGGATCCCACTGGCAGTGGCAAAGGCTCCCTGGGCCACCAAGAGGACTGTTTACTTCTATTTCCTGGACAGCCGGTTTGGCCTGGGTGGCCCAGAGCAGGTTCCTCAGCTCTCTGCTGAGTGGCTCCTCCCGGAGACAGCAGGCTGCAGTGCTGATAGGGTTTGGCTGTGTCCCCACCCAAATCTCATCTTGAATTGTAGCTCCCACAATTCCCATGTGTTGCAGGAGAGACCTAGTAGGAGATAATTGAATCATGGGGCAGTTTCCCCCATACTGTTCTGGTGGTAGTGAATAAGCATTATGAGATCTGATGGTTATATAAGGGGAAATCCCTTTTCCTTGGCTCTATTCTCTCTTGCCTGGTGCCTTGTAAGATGTGCCTTTTGCCTTCCGCCATGATGGTGAGGTCTCCCCAGCCATGTGGAACTGTGAGTCCGTGAAACCTCTTTTTCTTTGTAAATTACCTAGTCTCAGGTATGTCTTTATCAGCAGTGTGAAAATGGACAAATACACTGCCTTCTCAGGCATGGATAACGAGGTGGCTCGCACCAAGGCTGGGACCTCTGCCCCATGTTTCCATCCAGCTGACCTTGCCGGTCTTGCCAGACTCAGAGCCCAGTGCAGAACATAAGTTCCCTGCCTCCGCCTTCCCCACCCACATCTGCTTTTTTGGACTGAGGGTTCTTCTGACCAAATGAAAACACAAGCATGATATGAAGAAGAGGTGAAGAACCTGAGGATGCTGTTAGTCTAGAAAGGAGAAGACAGAAGGACCCATGAATGCAGCCTCAGGTGTGAGAAAGTTACCATCTTCTCATAGCCGAAGATTAACTGGGGCTGTTCTGGAAGGTTCCTGACCCAGAGTGGGTAAGACTCAAGAGATACATTTTAGCTTTGTATGTAAACACAGACTTGACAAACTCTCAGAATGCAGTGGTTGTGCATGGAGAGCTTTCCCCATGCTCTGCCCATCTCTGTGGTGACTACTGAAGCCCAAAGCCTCCATGGAAGGAGCAGGTCATGACACTTCCATAGACCCTGACCACCGAGCGGTGGATGGATGGGATGAGGGCCACCATCTGACCCGGGACCAGCCAGTCCTTTGACTGACCAGTGGTCAACTAGGTGCTTTCCCTTACAAATTTGAACTAAGAGACATAGAGTCATCCACAGAGGGGCTGGGGAGGTGCACTTGCAGGAGATGATGCCATCAGCATCCCATGCGCGTCCCCTCCAGTTGCACCTCTACACGCTCAAGGCGGCTTTGTGGCCATGCCAGTGCACTCTCTATCAAGTTAATGACCCTAGAAGTAGCCCTCACCATGATGAGCTGATTTAGCGGGTAAATGCTTGGTTTCCTCATCGCTTGGTTGGGATAACTCTCTTTTCCAGAGTTTCCCGGCAGGATTGAGTTTCAGTTGTCCATGGTGGTAATTCGTTTGATAATGTCCTTTTATTGATGTCCATCTTCCCTGTCTCACTTCCTCACTCCCTTACAAAGGGATTCCTTTCAAATAAACTACTTGCCTAAAAGCTTTTAAATTAAATTTAATTTTTTTCAGGGTCTACCCCTGGAACAACTCAAATGAAGACGGGATTGGATATACTAGGTCATGTAGACTTGAGGCTGGTGACCACATTGGGTCAGATATTAGTGGGAAGGCAAGCCTAGAGAAAGATGGGGTGGAGGGAACCTGACTGTGAAGGTCCCCATGGCCTCTGAGAGACAAGGAGATAGAGGCCAGAAGTCACCTGGGAAACAGAAGGAAGAACTCTGAGCCCACACACCCACAATCTCCTTGTCTTCTGCTACACGGTTTCTGTTCCTTACTGTCAAAGCATCTTAGCAACCGTTAACTCTATAAAACTTACTATATGCCTGGCACTGTCTTAAACTCCATGCCAGCAAGGTAGCCAGATTTAGCAAATAAAAAATCCAGGATGCCCAGTTAAACTTAGGACATAGTTATACTAAACAAATATTTGTAATCTATAATTCAAATGTAATGAATTTAAATTTAATCTGGCAACTCTACATACTATCGTATAAGGCACATTCTCTTACTGTTTTAGAGCGGAGGAAACAGCAATTGAGTAACTTATCCAGGTTCACACAGCTGCTAAACAGTAGGGCTGGGCTGGGCCCCAGGCAGTCTGACTCCAGAACTTGGCCTCTGAGTTGCCTCTTCAGTACCTTTGCTGGTCCCATATCACCCAACAGTGAGGTGAGCTGTCTGTCAAAGGAGTGAGTTCCCCATCACTTATTTTTTGTAGCCAAGCAGTTGAGGAGCATCATGGGTTGGTGCTTGATTTCTACCTGGGAAATCTTTAATGCAAGAGAGATGAATCTTAGTGTTGCCTTGGCAGAGGAGTAAATGGGAATTGCTGCTCTGAAGGGACCAGAGCTTGCCTGAGCAAAAGATGTGTGTGTTTTCCTGTGAATCAGCTGTGAGCCATTGGTATGCAGCCACTCTCCCTAGTTTGCCCAGGATGGCTCCTGTTTAGGCGTGTCATCTTGTAGTCCTATCCGGTTCACCGTTTTACTTCCAAGCAAGGTGTATTGTAATAATAGTTGCATTCAAGCAGACTGGATAGGTTTGGTAGACCACTTGAAACTTCTAGCTCCACACCATGGCCTCATCTAGTTGTGTGGACCACATTTGATCTGTGGTTAAATTCAGAAGCTTCCTAGCAACATCTCTCTTTGTTGCACAACGTAACCAACACTCTCTTGTAAGGACAGCACACAGGGCGCTCCCAAATAAAGTGCACTATGACACGAGTGATTCGGTAAATCTAACTGCTGCCAGTCATGCCTCATGGCAGGAGAAAGTATTTGGTGTGATGCTGCTGATCTCATGGGCAGTTGGCACACCAGCCAGTTGTGCCAATGGTCTGTACCAATAGCCTGGGCTATGGCCTGCAAAATGCTCAAAGCCACCAGGCTGTCAGTTGATAGTGTCAGTGGGAAGATGGGAAATTATAGATTAGATATGTATAAAAATACGTGTGGGAAATTCAGGCTTAACAGTACCACCCGGGGTGGGGGGTGATATATAGAGAGAAGACTGAGTGCCTTTGCTGCAGTTGCATTGTCATTTATCACATGGTGCAACTCCCCTTATTTATTGTATCATTTGGTAGTGATTTTTACATTTTTCAATAAACCCTTCAGGCCATAACGAACTCAAAAACATTTCCATGCATATTTAGTAAAAACTTAAGTACCACATTTCTGTTTCTCCAGCAAGTTGACGATGAACTTGCACCTAGCACAAAGTGTTGATGTTTGCCAGCGCACCACAGTGGCTAAAGTCACCGACCATCTGAAAACCAGTTAGTCACAAATCTACCACAGAAGCATCAACATCTAAGGTGAAAGATAGTGGCTGTTTGTAGGAGACAATGCCCAAAGGAGATGATTTAACATGTGCAGTTACAGAAAAACACACTCACACACCACTTTGCACACCTCGATTTTTTATTTATATCAAATGATTGTTCTTTAAAATTAATCTTATTCATTTTGGGGAGAAAATATTTGAATAGACATTACTCCAAAGAACATATACAAATGGCCGAAAAACGCACTAAAAAGATGCTCAACGTCATTAATTGTTAAAGAAATGCAAATCAAAACCACAGTGAGATACCTCTCACACCTATCAGGATGGCTTTTATCACAAAACAGAAAATAGCAAAAATAACAAGTGTTGAAGAGGATAGGGAGAAATCGAAAGCTTTGTGCATGATGAGTGGGAACGTAAAATTTTACAGTCAGTGTGGAAGATGGTATCAGTTCCTCAAAAAGATAAACCTAAAATTATCATGTGATCCCACAATTTCTCTTCTAGGTATAAGCCCAAAAGAATTGAAATCAGGAACTCAAACAGATAATGTACACCCATGTTCACAGCAGCATCATTCACAACAGACAAAGTGGAAGCAACTCAACTGTCCATCGATGGATGAATAGATAAACCAAATGTGGTCTCTCCAGAGAGTGATGGTTATTCAGCCTTAAAAAGGAAGGGAATTCTAACACATGCTGCAATACGTACGCATCTTGAGGACATTATGTTGAGTGAAAAAAGCCAATAACAAGAGGACACATATTGTATGATTCCACTTATACAAGGTATACCTAGAGTAGTCCAATTCATAGAAACAGAAAGTAGAAGGGTAGTGACCAAGGGCTCGGGTAAGGGAAATCGGGAGTTAGTGTTTAATGGGTATGGAGTTTTAGTTTGGGATGATAAATAAGTTCTGGAGGTTAATAAAGGTGATGGTTTCATAACAATGTGAATGTACTTAATGCAACCGAACCACAGCACACTTGAAAATGGCTACAATGAGACCAGGCACAATGGCTCACACCTGTAATCCCAGCACTTTGGGAGGCCGAGGCGGGTGGATCACCTGAGGTCAGGAGTTCGAGACTAGCTTAACCAACATTGAGAAACCCCATCTCTACTAAAAATACAAAATTAGCCGGGTCTGGTGGGGCATGCTTGTAACCCCAGCTACTCAGGAGGCTGAGGCAGGAGAATCGCTTGAATCTGGGAGGCGGAGGTTGCGGTGAGTTGAGATCATGCATTGCACTCCAGCCTGGGCAACAAGAGTGAAACTCCGTTTAAAAAAAAAAAAAAATGGCTATCATGGTAAATTTTATGGTATGTGTATTTTACCACAATAAAAAAAAAAATCATTCTTGCTCATTTTATATTCCAAGTTTTCTTGTAGACGTACAAAGAGAAGTGGTAACTTAATGTGTTGGTTTCATTGGCCAAACAACTTTGCAGACAGATAAATGATGCCAATCTGTCATTAATGTTATCCGATGTTCCAAGTATAAGCTAACTCTCATAAGGGTTTGATATTTTTCAGCCAATTCACAGAACCAAAATAAAGCTTTGGGAAGTTCACTTTGTCAAAGATGAAACATTCAAAATAAATGTAAACACTATTTTAAATGTAGCTAAAATGTTCAGCCTTGAAGATAAGATTGTTTTTGTGGTCTCAACACAAATATATATTTTGCCAAATCACAGCTTCATGATAAAAACAGTGTTTTGCTAAATTTAACTACCAAGTAGCAATGACCTTGGAATTGGTTGCAATGAACATGTAATTTCTATTTTATTCAAACCAGCTGTGATAATCTACCCACTGAAATACAAGCTTCAGTTGTTAAATGTTACAAATATTTTTATACCCACTCAGTGTAACTATGATTAAGCTGAAGTAGTATTAAAAAAAAAAAAAACATTGGCAACGTAGTATATGATTTTTTCTTTGCTGCGAGTCATTAAACAGATTTTAGAAATGTTTGAGCTTTTGCAGATCAGCCCATTTACTTTGTAAATCAGCCCAACAGCCTTCTGATGAGACCAAACTTTTTTTTTTTTTAAAGTGGGTCCTGTACCTCTTGGTTAAAAATCATTTAGAAATATTTAGTCAAAGTACTCAGTGGATGGAGCACTAAAATAAAACATCAACTTTTAAAACTTTTAGCACATTGCAAGGATTGAAAACAAAGCTTGCAAGAAGAAATGGAGACTTACCCCCCCAAAAGCAAGAAAGGAACTGGACAAATTCAAGGGTGAGAACATCCATAGTATAATCCACTATTGTGCTTTAGCAAATCATAACTTGAAAAGGTGCTCAACACCATTGATCATTAGAGAAATGCCAATCAAAACTACAATAAAGGATCATCTCACCCCAGTGAACATGGCTTGTATCCAAAAGACAGGCAGTAACAAACGCTGGCGAGGATGCAGAGAAAAGGGAACCCTCGTATGCTGTTTGTGGTTATGTAAATTAGTGCAACCACTGTGAGAACGCTTTGGAGGTTCCTCAAAAAACTAAGAATAGAGCTACCATACAATCCAGTAACCCCACTGCTGTGTATGTACCCAAAAGAAAGGAAATCAGAATATTGAAGAGAGATTTGCATTTCCATGATTTTTCCAGCACTATTCACAATAGCCAAGATTTGGAAGCAACGTAGGTATCCATCAACAGATAAATGGAAAAAGAAAATTTGGAACATATATTCAAGGGAGTATTATTCAGTCGTGAAAAAGAATAAGATCTTGTCATTTGCAACAACATGAATGGAACTGGAGATCATTATGCTAAGTGAAATGAGCCAGGCACAGAAAGACAAACATAACATCATGTTCCCACTTGTATGTGGGATCTAAAAATCAAAGCAATTAAACTCATGGAGATAGGAAGTAGAAGGATATAACTGAGGCTGAGAAGGGTAGTAGGGGAAGGGGGTGGGAAGAAGGTGGGGATGGTTAATGGGTACAAAAAATTAGAATGAATAAGACCTAGTATTTGATAGCACAATAGGGTGACTATAGTGAATAAAAATTTAATTATACATTTTAAAATAATAACCTGTAATCCCAGCACTTTGGGAATCCCAGCACTTTGGGAAGCCCAGTTTTGTACCCGTTAACTTGAGATTAGGAGTTCACCTGAGGTTAGGAGTTAGAGACCAGCCTGGCCAACATGGTGAAACCCCGTCTCTACTACAAATACAAAAATTAGCGGTGTGTTGCCTGTAATCCCAGTTACCTGGGAGGCTGAGGCAGGAGAATTCCTGGAACCCAGGAGGTGGAGGCTGCAGTGAGCTGAGATCGCACCACTGCACTCAAGCCTGGGTGACAGAGGGAGACTCCATCTCAGTAAATAAATATGTAAATAAATGAGCATAATTGGATTGTCTGTAACACAGACATTCTCCACTATGTGATTATTGCACATTGCATGCCTATAGCAAAACATCTCATGTGCCCCATAAATATATACACCTCCTATGTACCCATAGAAATTAAAAATGAAAAAAACACAAAATTGTAGATATCAAATGAATAAGGGCAGAATAAGTTTTTTAAAAAAGAAAATCTTAACTTGAGGAGAGAGGGGAGAATCTTTTAATAGAGCTGCTTCTTTCTCTCTCTCT
>NW_012116265.1:1281502-1286600 GCF_000951035.1 Colobus angolensis palliatus | reverse complement strand
ATGCCTGGCTAATTTTTGTATTTTTAGTAGAGATGGGGTTTCACCATGTTGGCCAGGCTGGTCTCAAACTCCTGACCTCAAGTGATCTGGCTGCCTCGGCCTCCCAAAGTGCTGAGATAACAGATGTGAGCCACCACGCCCAGCCGCATTTTATTTTCAAATCCAGTTTTTCAATAGAATGATTTCTTAGGTCCATTAATGTGATAAAACCAATTTGTTTGTCTCTAAATACTTCTATGTAATTTCAATTATGTTTATGGTCCTCTACTCCCATGGCAGAGCGATAAGTCTGTAGAGTTTTAAATCCTGCTCAAGAAGGCTATTTGGAGAGGCCATGGGATGTCCCAGACTTCACTGTGTGAAGTCAGTGGGCATCTGGAAAAAGGGGAAAATGCATTGCGCACCTCAAGAAGTTTACAACTGCAGGGCCCCAGCGTGAGTTGCCGAAGAACACGAGGCCGACATTGGGGAAAGGTTGTGAAATTCCATCAGACTCAGAGCGCTTAGAGCCACTTTACTATAGTACCAATCAAGTGGCAAATTTTCTTCCCCTTTCTCCCTGCTTTCCTTCCTCATGCTCCATCCCAGAGGGGCCAGAAACCAGAAACAGAGGTGAGCAAACTAGGTAGGAAAAAGGAGGGAGAGAGGGACACTCTCTGCCGTCCCCAAGGTGGGTGGTCTTCCTGCAGGTGGCCGTGGCAAGAGCAGGGGCAGAAGGCTCATCTGTGAGTCAAGACTTAAGTGTGGATTGGACTGGAGATTTGATTTGCTGAATGGAGACAATGTTTGCAAACAAACCTACCTTAAGGCAAGGGCAGTGGCTCACACCTGCATTCCCAGCACTTTGGGAGGCTGAGGCGGGTGGATCACCTGAGGTCCGGATTTCGAGACCAGGCTGGCCAACATGGCGAAACCCTATCTCTACTGAAAATACAAAAATTACCCCGGCATGGTGGCGGGTGCCTGTAATCACAGCTACTCGAGAGGCTGAGAAAGGAGAATCGCTTGAACCCGGGAGGTGGAGGTTGCAGTGAGCCTAGATCTCACCACTGCACTCCAGCCTGGGCGACAGAGGGATACTCTGTCTCCAAAAAAAAAAAAAAAAAGGAAAGTTACCCGAGGACTTTTTAAAACCAAAGAGTAAACCAAAATCAAAGGGCATTAACAGAAATGAAGTACTGATCCATGCTACAATGTGGATGGACCTTAATAATAACATTGTCCTAAGTGAAAGAGGCCAGACACAAGGCCACATAGTGTATGGGTTCATTGATATGAAACATCGGAAGAAGTCAATTCATAGGGACAGAATGCAGACTTATGGTTGCCAGGGCCTGTGGGACAGGGTAATGGGGACCACTAATGGGTACATGGTTTCCTCTCAGGATGACGTAAATGTCTTGGAACTAGACAGAGCTGGTGATTGTACATCACTGGGAATATCCTAATTGTCCCTGCATTGTACCCTTGAAATCGTCAATGTTTAATTTTACGTCATGTAAATTTTTTCTGAATTAAAAAAAACAAAAACAAAAACAAAGGCTGCCCCAAATGCTCATCCAAGTACAGGAGAAGATGCTCCCTACAGGCAAGATTAAAGGACAGTGCCAGACAAAAAGTTTGTAAGGAGAGTACCCCATACACTCTGCATCTAACACACACTACTACATAGAGCTACATGCATGAAACCACATAAACTGTATTCTCTGGAGATTTAAAGAATTTCCAAGGGCAAATCTGAACTCTACTGGGATTTCACCCAATATGATGACTTCAGAAAATTAACTATATCCTCTGAGCAGCAGCGAGGCATTAGGCAGGCGGTGGCAAGACAGAGACTCTGAGCGTGTGTCTCCCTGTGAGCTAGGTCTCATTAATAGGAGAGTTCTAGACTGGGGTGAAGTTCTACAAAACTGTTGCTGCGGACCCTGGGCCACTTTGGACCCAGAACCAGCCAGCCCTCCCTGCAGCTCCTCCCGAGGTCCAGCTCTTTGTTTTGTACTGAGTTCTCCTTCCTGTGAATCCTGGCCAGAAATCTCCAAATTCCTGCAGGGGTTCCATGCCTAGCAACCAAAGTGGCTGGATGGCTTAGTCTAAGAAGCCTGCTGACTTGGAAGAAACCCCTTGCCCCAGAAGAGAAGTGATTGGCAGCGGGCAGCCATCCTGGGTATCTGCATTGGCTGTTGTGTGCCCAAGAGAAGGTATGCAGACTGTTTTAAAAACTGGCAGGGAGATGCTAAGTTTTAAGCTTACAAATGTGCATCAAAATCGGAAAGGATTAAACCAGAGAACTAGGGAAATAATTAGGATCCAAACTCCACTGCTAACTCAGGTGAAGAAATCACCTTTTCATGCCTCAGTTTTCCCTTCTGTAAAATGGGAATCCTTTTGATTTCACCACATGGTTAGTGATGTAACATGTATAAAATGTGTAAAATGATATATCATGTATCATCTTTAAAATGATACACATACATATGGAATGGCACTGAAAAATACAAAGTGTAAATATAAAATGCAAGAGTCTTACCCAGGTAGATTTACGTAGGAGCTTATTCAGAAATACACCTACCTTGGTCAGGCACGGTGGCTCATGCCTATAATTCCAGCACTCTGGGAGGCTGAAGCGGGTGGATCACCTGAAGTCAGGAGTTCAAGATCAACCTGGCCAACATGGTGAAAATCCCATCTCTACTAAAAATACAAAAATTATCTGGGGATGGTGGCGTGTGCCTGTAATCCCAGCTACTCAGCTGGCTGAGGCAGGAGAGTCACTTGAATCTGGGAGGCGGAGGTTGCAGTGAGCCAAGATTGCGCACTGCACTCCAGCCTGGGTGACAGAGCGAGACTCCATGTCAAAACACACACACACACACAAAAAACAATAAGAACAACAACAAAAAGCCTACCTAGTGGCAAGACAGGGCTCTTAGTGTTTTGGGATAAGGGGGCCAGCGGATGGATCTATAGTCAGGCTTGACTAATTCACACAGGACTTGCACATCTGTCTGGGATGCATACAGATCCCATGTTCTGAGTTTGTCAAGACCAAATTAGCTAGAATGGTAAGCCTAAATGAGAAAAATGAATCATCAGTCCCTCATTATGGTTGCTTTTGCTTTTCAGGATTAATAAACACTAGGATTCAAATAATACAACATATGCAATTTTTAAGTTGGGTATTAATTAGTGCAAAGAACAAGTTTGGGGTAATTTCTTCTTTCTTTACCAAGCTAGGAAGGTGAAGGATTTCTATGGCAGTTGGCTGATTCCGAATTGAGAGTTTGACCTTTATGTTCCATTCTGTACCACCCAAGATGACATTCAGTGTAACTCAGTAGTGTTAAAGCAAACTAAATATGGCCTGAGAATGACTCAGTACTTCTGTATTTGTGAATGAACTGTAACCTAGCTTAATAGTCATACAAAATTAAAAACCTAATAGTATGCATCCGTAACAACAGCCAAGTGTTAGCCAATCCCAGCGGCCATACTTCAACCACTCATAGACTGCTGAGTGTTCAAACTGCCGTCATATAAGGCAAATGCTGAGCTGTAACCAATCTCGCTGTTTCTATACCTCACTTCTGATTCTTGCACGTCAATTTACCTTTTTTGTCCATAAATTTGTTCTGACCCCAAGGCAACCCTGGAGTCTCTGTGAATCTGCTGTGATACTGGGGGGCTGCCCAATTCATGAATGATTCACTGCTCAATTACACTCCTTTAAATTTAATTCAGCTATCAGTAGATAGTTTCTATTTTGCACCAAGCCCTGGGGATCCCACACTGGGAACAGCGAGGTGAATGAGACAGTTTACCTAAACTTCAGATTGCATGCAGGCTCTTGGAGATCATCCCAGACTTAGCCCTGGTGTTTGAAGAAGATGAATAATCCAAACCTGCAGCAGACATACCTACCATGCTCCACCACGTATTCTGGCCAAGGATATCCATGGAATTAGCACCAACAGAGGTAGACACCCAAGCTGGAAACCATTTCTTTGAGTAGCTACAAAACTCCTTGGGTCCCTTAAGGATATCCCGAATCGAAAGTCTGGTATTTAAACTGACAGCCACTCATCTCATTGAAGGGCAGACATCTGAAATTAGAAAGCAGAAAGATCAGGAAAGCAGAAGATGATATTTTGCATGCTTTCAGGAGTCCAGGCGGTGTGTTTTAAGTCGCTACACTCATCTGCATGATAGTTAAAGGAGTTTTGTTTGTTTTTTAAACAACCATCCAAACCCCAAACCAATTTTCAGCCTGAGTACTCCCCACGAGCTTGCTCCAAATACTAAACAGATGGGCTCCGAGTTGAGTTTTCCTGAAGCTGCACCTTGTCCAGCTCAGAAATACAATAAGCAAGACTTACCCAAAAGTCTAAGAACACTGATTAAAAAAAATTTCCCCCAAGGACCACAAAATACCTGCCCTGATTTACCTGCAAATTGCAGGGTTCTTCAGGGGCTTCCAGTTTCCCCTTAGCTAAACAAGAGACCAGCCAACCCACAGATTCTCAGGTGTTTGTTTCCCAAACAGTTCTGGTCAGCACAGGCTGAGAATTCGATTTTGCTGTTTGGTGAAGGAAATAAGGGAATATCCTCTTATGTTGTATTAAGTACTAAAAGGCATCAAATTTTAGAGCTGGATGACACCTTAGATGCAGTCCAATGACCCCTCTTTATTTTCTATTGTGGTAAAATATACATAACATACAATTTAGCATTTTAGCCATTTTAACTGCATAGTTCAGTGACATTAAGTACATTCACATGGTTGTGCAACCGTCACCACCATCCATCTCCAGACCTCTCTTCATCTTCCCAAACTAAAATTCTGTACCCATTAAACACTCACTCACTCCCAACTCCCTCCTCCAGCCCCTAGTAACCATCTTTTTCTTTCTTTCCTTCTTTCTTTCTTTCTCTTTCTTTCTTTCTCTTTCTCTTTCCCTTTCTTTTTCTTTCTTTCTTTTCCTCTCCTTCTTTCTTTCTTTCTTTTTCTCTTTCTCTTTCTTTCTTTCTTTCTTTCTTTCTTTCTTTCTTTCTTTCTTTCTTTCTTTCTTTCTTTCTTTCTTTCTTTCTTTCTTTCTCT
>NW_012116265.1:1248157-1281452 GCF_000951035.1 Colobus angolensis palliatus | reverse complement strand
TTCTTTCTTTCTTTCTCTCTTCCTTCCTTCCTTCCTTCCTTCCTTCCTTCCTTCCTTCCTTCCTTCCTTCCTTCCTTTCTGTCTTTCTTTCTCTCTTTCTCTCTTTCTTTCTTTCTTTTTCTTTCTCTCTCTTCTCTGTCTCTCTTTCTCTTCACACAGACAGGGTCTCATTCTGTTGCCCAGTCTGGAATGCACTGGCACAATCATGGCTCACTGTAACCTCGACCTCCTGGGCTACAGCGACTCTCCCACCTCAGCCTCCTGAGTAGCTGGGACTACAGGTGTGCACTACCTTGCCCAGCTAATTTTTACAGTTTTTGTAGACATGAAGTCTTGCTACATTACCCAGGCTGGTCTCAAACTCCTGGGCTCAAGTGATCCTCTTGCCTCAGCCTCTCAAAGTGCTGGTATTACAGGCATGGGCCACCATGCCTGGCCCATTCTACTTTCGTCTCTATAAATTTGACTAGTAGTCACTTATATAGGTACCTTATATAAGTGAAATCATACAGTATTTCTCCTTTTGCGATTGGCTTATTTCAGTCAGCACAATGTCCTCAAGATTCATCCATGTTGTTGTAGCATGTGTTAAAATTTCCTTCCTTTTTGTTTTTTTTTTTTGACAGCGTCTCACTCTGTTGCCCAGGCTGGAGTGCAATGGCACGATCTTGGCTTACTGCAACCTCCACCTCCTGCTTTCAAGCAATTCTCCTGTCTCAGCCTCCCGAGTAGATTACAGGCACATACCACCATGCCTGGTTAATTTTTGTATTTTTAGTAGAGCTGGAGTTTCACTGGCATCATTGGAGGAGAAGAGGTGCTCTGATTTTTAGAATTTTCAGCTTTTCTGCTCTGATTTCTCCCCATCTTTGTGGTTTTATCTACCTTTGATCTTTGATGATGGTGACATACAGATGGGGTTTTGGTGTGGATGTCCTTTCTGTTTGTTAGTTTTCCTTCTAACAGTCAGGACCCTCAGTTGCAGGTCTGTTGGAGTTTGCTGGAGGTCCACTCCAGTCCCTGTTTGCCTGAGTATCACCAGTGGAGGCTGCAGAACGGCAAATGTTGCTGCCTGATCCTTCCTCTGGAACCTTCATCTCAGAGGGGCACCTGGTTGTATGAGGTGTCAGTAAGCCCCTACTGGGAGGTGTCTCCCAGTTAGGCTAGTTGGGGGTCAGGGACCCACTTGAGGAGGCAGTCTGTCCATTCTCAGATCTCAAACTCCATGCTGGGAGAAACTCTACTCTCTTCAAAGCTGTCAGACAGTGGCATTTAATTCTGCAGAAGTTTCTACTGCCTTTTGTTCAGCTATGCCCTGCCCCAAGAGGTGGAGTGTACAGAGGCAGGCAGGCCTCCTTGAGCTGTGGTGGGCTCCATGCAGTTTGAACTTCCTGGCAGCTTTGTTTGCCTACTCAAGCCTCAGTAATGGCAGGCGCTTCCCCCAGCCTTGCTGCCACCTTGCAGTTCTATCTCAGACTGCTGTGCTAAAAGTGAGCGGGGCTCCATGGGCATGGGTCCCTCCGAGCCGTGCGCGGGCTATAATCTCCAGCTATGCCATTTGCTAAGACCATTGGAAAAGCGCAGTATTAGGGTGGGAGCGTCCTGATTTTCCAGGTACTGTCTGTCATGGCTTCTCTTGGCTAGGAAAGGGAACTCCCTGACCCCTTGTGCTTCCCGGGTGAGGCGATGCCCCACCCTGCTTTGGCTCACACTCCGTGGGCTACGCCCACTGTCCAACAAGCCCCAGTGAGATGAACCCAGTACCTCAGTTAGAAATGCAGAAATCACCTGTCTTCTGCGGCCCTCACGCTGGGAGCTGTAGACTGGAGCTGTTCCTATTCGGCCGTCTTGGAACCTCCTCCCAATTTCCTTCCTTTTTAAGGCTGAATAATATTCACTCCACATGTATACTACATTTTGTTTATCCATTTATTCATTAATGGACAGTTGGGTTGCTTCCGTCTTTTGTCTATTGTGAATGATGCTGCTGTGAACATGGGTGTATCATATCTTTTGGAGTTCCTGATTTCAATTCTTTGGGTATATTTCCAGAAGCAAAATTGCTGGATCATATGGTAATTCTATATGTAACTTTTTCAGGAACTGGCGTATCATTTTTAACACTGCCTACACCATTTTTCATTCCCACTAGCCATGCACAAACCTTCCAATTTCTCCACATCCTCTCCAACACTTGTTGTTTTCTGTTTTTTGGTAATAGCCATCCTAATGAGTGTGAAGTGGTATCTTACTATGGTTTTGATTTGCATTTCCTTAACAGTGATGTTGAGCATCTTTACATATGCCTATTGACCATTTGTATATCTTTGGAGAAATGTCTATATTCAAGTCATTTGCCCATTGTTTAGTTGGGTTCTTTGTTTTTGTTGTTGTTGTTGAGTTGGTAACTTGTTTTATGTAGGAGAAAGATGGGTCATAGAAAGGGTACAGTCAATCAACACTTCACTGGATGTTGGCAGAGCCAGGGCCAGAATGCAGGGGCTCCAGCACCCCAACAGGGCTCTTTGTCATCCTTTGTTCATTACAGGGGAGGAAACAAGTCCAGAGGGTGAGGAGACTTTCTTAGGGCTGTAGCGTTTAGGGCACAATCCACTGCATAACAAGCTCCACTTGCTGTATTTTGCCAAGTGATTGCAGCCTGGTTTCTTATCCCTAGTGTTATGGACGGAATTGTTTCCCCTCAGAATTCATCTGTTGAAGCCCTAACTCTCAATGTTACTGTATTTGGAGATGGGGCCTTTAAGGAGGTAATTAAGGTTAAATGAGGTCATAAGGATGGGGCCCTAATCAAATCAGACTGGTGTCCTTATAAGAGGAGGAAGAAACACCAGGAGTGAGGACGCAGCAAGAAGGCAGCCATCTGCAAGCCAGGAAGAGAGGCCTCCCCAGAAACTAATGTGTTGGCACCTTGATCATGGACTTCCAGCTTCCACAATTGTGAGAAAATAAATTTTTGTTGTTCAATTCAAACTGTGATATTCTGTTATGGCAGCCCTAGCAAACTAAGATGCCTGGATTAGAAAAGCTACAGATGGAGGAGAATTCAGAGAGAAACGCTGGGGTGCATGGATGGTCATTTTGGCCAAGAGGATCCCATATGGGCCAAGGCCACGTTAAATTTTTCTGGAAGCGTATAGGCTTCAATCTGATGTCCAAATAATCCTCTTCTGGCAGAACACAACTTCCTGATGTTGAAAATAAAGAGCTTAACAAAGCCTACTAAAATAATTCCAAAGGCTTCCTGGATATCAAATGGCCCTCACTGAAAAGCATTTTGATGATTTAAAAGTCCCAGACATGTGCATATTAGAGAATTCCCTCAAAGTGCATATGGTTTTGCCACTGGTATTGAACTCGTCTTCTTCTGTTCTCTTCTCCTCATCCTCAATTTGGGTGCTTTATCTTGACCATTTCTGATGTCTGTATGCCAATCTCTCCTTCCCTGTCCTCCAGATTAGCTGCTTTTCTTTCTTAGATTTCTCCTAAGATTGCTTATTTCTGTAAGATCTAGTTAGTCTTCAGATGGTCTGGGCTGTAGGCAAATAGAATCTAGCAAGCAAGGGTCAATGGAAGGAGGAAGCTAAGAGCAACTGCCAAGGGCACATGGGTGGGGCAAACTGGGCATTGGCTGGCTCTTAAGGATGGGCCTAGGGTGGGAGCTGGCATGCCCAGTGGGAGACAGGCAGAACCCTAATCAAGATGGGTTCAATACCATGGAGGTAGCCCAGCATGGTGCAGTAACCCATGTCTGCAGACTCCATTTTCTAAGCCACTGACTTCATCCCTCACCCTTTGCTCTATTTTCCCAGGTTCTAGCCCCTGACCTTGCTGGCAACCTTCATGTTCACCTCACTCACCCATCCGGTTTCTTTGAGTTTCATGCTAGGTACTTTTTCATCTCTTTCTTGGCTTTCTCTTCTCACTGGAGACTCTCAAGGCAATTTCACCATCCCAGGACTTCTCTCAGGGTCGAGAGTAGGATTCCAGTAGGAGGCAGGGGATGGCAGAGACTCACTGGTCTCAGCTTCTCAGAGTGAGCTCTGGCACACACCACATGAGCTCGTGGTGATGTTCCACACCCCAGGGTCTCTGAAGGTTTCACCTGCTGAGTTAGTAACTGGGTGGGATGGGAAGACCTAAGGAGGTAGTAAACTTAGTATTTGTACTCAGGAATGAGGACTTCAAACTTAGGGCTCACTCTACTATAGCATTTCTCAACCCTTTAAGGTGCACCGGAATCTTCTTAACACACAGATTCTGATGTAGTAGAATCTGGAGTTAGGGGTCCTAAACTAACCCCAGTTAGGTCTGGGGAAGGGTCCTGAACTCTGCATTTCTAACAAATCCCCAGGTCTTGCCGACAAATTCTCAGCTGCTAAGAGCAGCTCAAAGGTACTTCATGCACTTTCAGGCCCCACTGCATCGCGTTAAGCGATGGGTACCAGTGCCGGAATTTCAGGTACCGTGAAAGGATGGAATATTTTTGAGTACTGTGGGCCTCTAGTCAGACCTGGTAGGTACCTGGTACTCCTTCCCTGCGTCACATCAGGCTTGGATCTGTAGACAGAGGTTTACAAGCTCCAGCTGCATTAGAATTGCCTGGAGGGCTTGTAAAACACAGCTGACTGGATGCCCCTCCCAGACTTTCGAATTCAGTAGTTCTGGGGTGGGGCCCAAGAATTTGCATTTCTGATAGCTTTCTAACCACTGCTGTAGAGTAACTGAAACCAGGGCACTACTTGGGCCCTACGATAGAGGACCCGACAGTGCTGAACTTGAATCTGACTCTGCCCTTTACGAACAGCATGATCTCGATCAAGTCACTCCAGTTCTCTGAGAACCAGTTTTCCATCTCCACAAGGGTGATGATGCACCTCACTCTGCAGGGTTGCTGAGCAGATGAGAGTTAATGTTTGTGAGGCTTTCCCAAATGTTTCTCCTCAAGGCTGATTTCCCAGTCCGCATTCAGGTGTCCAACTGCTGCGGTCACACCAATTAAAAAGCTGTTTTCAATCCATCAGTTGTTTTAATTGCTTGACTTACCCCGTTCATGGAATCAAGTGGATTCACCAAATGAATTGAAAATGTTTTTTCAAGACACTGTTTGGGAATGTGGAGTCTACAAGACCCACATCCTAATCATCTGGGGCAGGGCTTCTTAAACTTTAGTATGCACACGTTGCCTGGGGATCTTGTTTAAATGCAGATTTTTATACAGTAGGTCTGGGATGGGGCTTGAGAATTTGCATTTCTGTTGATTTATTGAGACAGGGTCTTGTTCTGTCTCCCAGTCTGGGGTGCAGTGGCATGATAGCTCACTGCAACCTTGACTTCTGGGGCTCAAGCGATGCTCCCACCTCAGCCTCCTGAGTAGTTGGCATTACAGACATAAGCCACTGTGGCCGGCCAAGAATGTACATTTCTAATACACTCCCAGGCCATGCTGATGCTGCTGGTCCTAGGACCATACTTAGAATAGTAAGAATTCTAGAACAATATCAACACAAACATTTCCTTTCTTTCCTTCTTTTTTTTTTTTCTTTGAGACAGAGTCTCTGTTGCCCAGGCTGGAGTGCAGTGGCATGATCTCAGCTCACTGTAATCTCTGCCTCCTAGGTTCAAGCGTTTCTCCTGCCTCAGCCTCCCAAGTAGCTGGGATTCCAAGCACTTACCACCATGCCCAACTAATTTTTGTATTTTTAGTAGAGATGGAGTTTCGCCATGTTGGCCAGGCTGGTCTTGAACTCCTGATTTCAAGTGGTCTGTCTGCTTCAGCCTCCCAAAGTGCTGGGATTACAGGCATGAGCCACCACGCCTGGCCCAATATTAACACAAAAATTTATTGGCCCTGCCTGGACCTATCCTGTAATTTCCTCAGGTAATCCTTTGGTTAACTAAAGTAGGAAAGCCATTTTCTCAGTGGTCACTTTAGTCTTTCGCTTTTTAAATTTAAGCTACAGCCCAAACAATCGGAGACTTCAACATCACACAATTCCACACCATTTCAGGAAGCAGAGGTAGCTTCCAGTCTCACTTCTATCATGTACTGGCTGTGTGATGGTGCTGGGCAAATCATTTCACTTCCGTTTAATTCTTCTGAAATAATCTGCTCCTCCGTAGAGTGGGAAAAATACCTGTCCTTGTAATGGGTCGTTGTGAGTCTGGAGGACCCACTGTCCAAAAGTACTTTGGAAATTGTAAATTTGCAAACGCAAAGGATTATCTTAGAAAATGGAAAAACTTAGGCAAAACTTCCTGTCTCAGCTTATGAAAAACTCATTTTATGTGGGCCCTTTGCCTACAGTGAATTAATGCAGAGAACAATGAAAACAGTAGAACATTTGGATGTTGGTCCTAACTTAATCCAGCCATAAAGTTACAAGACTTTTGAATTTTGACCACCTTTAAAAACAGACAGTTGGGTGTGAATATATCTCACTTAAAGGTTGTTGAAATCGTTAAATGTACATTATGTTAACACGTGCAACAATTAGAGAGTAACTGATAACAGCAGAGGCCTCCTCCAGCTTAAGAGTTAGTAGGGTTTCAAAAGCAAATCTCAAACTCCTGACCTCAAGTGATCCACCTGCCTCGGCCTCCCAAAGTGCTGGGATTACAGGTGTGAGCCACTTGCCTGGCCCAAAAGCAAGTGAGTTGTTTGAAGCTTCAGAACTAATTTCACAACAAAATTAATGTTGTAAATGTTGTTTGAATTCCTAAGCTAGCTCACAAGCCCATTTGCCTATTACCATAGCAAATCAGCAATAAAAAAGTAATATTAATAGTAACAATGTGTAATGAGCATTATGGTTTACAAAGCATTAAATTTTTTTAAAGAGATGAGGTCTCGCTATGTTGCCGAGGCTGGTCTCAAACTCCTGGCCTCAAGCGATCCTCCTCCCACCTCAGCTTCCAGAGTAGCTGGGATTACAGACACGGGCCACCGTGCGTGGCTACAAAGCATTTCTATGTCCAGTAACTTGAAACCCTCAGCTATATTCTCTGATAGGATTTTACTTCCTTTCCATTTCAAAGATTAGAAAACTGAGCATAGGGAAGCCAAGACCTAGTGCCTCACCTGCCGATTTCAAGATGTACATCTTTACCGTCTTCTAGAACCAGTCCCAATTAACAGCGTTCTAAGTGTTCCACCCTGGATCCACATGGGCACACTTGTGCCTGCATTTGCAGGATCTGGGGATTCCCCTTCGCCTGCACAGTCTCCCACGTGGGTCAGTGGGAGATTCAGCAGCACAGGGCCGAGGGCAGAAGTATTAGTCAGGACAGAGAGAGAGGCGGCCGTAGTATTACAGTTTTTGAGAGATGCTTGTTGCCCCTTGGGCTCCTAGTTACACTTTCTTTAATTCCAAGGAAATGGACTCATCTGTAATATATGCAAAGTTACTGATTCTAATTTAAGCAAAAGAATGGATGTATTGCTTAGGATTCATTCTGGCTGCTAATCACTGAGACCTGTAATCATATTGGCCTATGTAAGATGGAAGACTTTTTTGTTTCCTCTCTCCTAAAGCCAGAAGGCAGGCGATACAGGGCTGGTATGGTAGTTTCCTTAACTCCTTAGGAACCAGGCTCCATCTACCTTTCTCTTCACCATCTTCAGGGCTGGTTTCCATCCTGAAATTCACTTTATGGCTGCAATGCAATCACTGTAGATCCAACCGTCACATCAGTATTCCAGGTAGAAAAAAGGAGAGAGAATAGACGAAAAAAGTGCATCTCCCAGAGGAGTTAGTGCCTTTAAAGCTGAGGGTACATTTACACACACAGTAAACTCCATCTTTTTCTCCTAAGGAAAAAGGGGGACTAGGTACTGGCATCTCTGCCTTGTTGGGATTCTGGTAACTCCTGGAACTGAAGGATAGGACCACGGCAAATCTGAACATCTCAGGAACCCATGGAATGTCTCTTTAGGGAGCTGCTGTGGGATAACGCTGCCTTCACTCACTGAGAATATCCACTCAACACTCAAATTCCCAGGAGAAGGAGAGCCTAAATTTAAGTGTAGCCTAGCTGCCCATTGGATGGTCAGGGAAATAAGGCTCCACAGTTGACACGCCCCCAATTATATGGACTGGGGCAGGATCGTTCCCCAAAGAAAGGGATTTGGGAAGGAAAAAGTCACAAGTGTCCTTCTGGCTTTATCTGTTCTTCCATTTCATTCTCACTGTTCCAGCCCCAGACTCTTCAGAGCAGAGAGAAGGCTTGTGGGGGTGTGGCGTGAAAAGAACAGGGCTCTTGAGGTCTACATACGGGGTTAATCACGGTTCTGCCACTGACCAGCTCTGTGATGTTCCCATCACTTTGCTGGGCCTCAGCTTCCTCAGCTGTTAGAATGAAAATAATCCTAGGCACCAGGCAGTTGGTTGTGAGGATTAGCATAGGAGTCATGGCGTTTTCCCAGTCTCATTAGTCTTGAGTATGAACTGGTCACTTTGACAGTGGCAACCTAAGTCTTGCAGATTGTCAATGACGTGTGATCCCTCCTTCCCCTGCTTCAAGGACTAATAAGGGCATCTGGGGATGCCCTGCACATGTGCTTGCTCCCCAGCATTGGTGCCACTTTGCCGGGCACCTGGACCATGGTCCTTCACTGGGGCCAGGAGTCCTTAAAATATCAAGACAGATAAATGTCTGAGGACATTGTAGGTAAAAACCTCTTCTACCCTCTTTTCATGTTACTCTCTGTGGGAGGAACCCCAACTTAGCACTCAGGCCCACAACTTTTAGAGTTTTCTTGTAGCCTCTTAGCTCCCCAAGACTCAGACATGTATCCATGGGGCAGGGCGTGGGGCAGAGCTGAGCTTAGGTTTCTTGGCTGGGTCACCATGGCTAAAGCTGTTCGTTGCCTAACCAAAAATCTACCCTCTCAGTTCTCCTTAAGAAGTGAATCTTGATTCCCAGTTGGGCTTCTTAACACCTGGGGCAAAAGACAATATTTCTCACCTTCCTTCCCCTGGAGCTTGGTATGTCCATATGATCAAGTTCTGGCCAACAGGATGTAAGCAAAACTGCTGTGTGTAAGGAAGTCTGTTTAAAGAACCGACTCACCTCGAAGCATGTCCCTTTCTTCAGCCAGCAGCCTGAGATGCAATGGCTGGAGCTCCTACAGCCATCTTGGACCATGAAGAAAGCTTGCGGATGGAAGCTATGTTCTCAAACAGTGGAGTAGAAATATTGAAACCTATGTTCTCAATGACACGGTGGGGTCAGACCAATACTGGGCCATTGGTTCTGGACCTTATTTGCATGAAAGAAAAATAAATTTATTTTCTTTTTTCTTTGAGACAGGGTCTCACTGTGTTGCCAAGGCTGGAGTGCAGTGGGGTAACCTCAGCTCATTGCAACCTCTACCTCCCAGGCTCAAGCAATCTTCCCACCTCAGCCTTCTGAGTAGCTGAGACTACAGGTGTATGCCACCACACCCAGCTAATTTTTGTATTTTCTTGTAGAGATGGCTTTTTGCCATGTTGCCTGGGCTTGTCTTGAATGCCTAGGTTCAAGTGGTCCTCCCATCTCAGCCTCCCAAAGTACTGGAATTATAGATGTGAGTCACCACATCTGGCCAGAAAATAAGTTTCAATTTTGTTTTGTTTAAGCTATAGTTAATTTTAGGGGTTTCTGCCCCCTGCTACATTCAGCTGAAACGAATCCTAATGGATAGCACCACACATATGCCATGTAATTCCTTTTTTCACTTAGGACGGATTCTCTCCCAGGAGACCTCTTAGTCTATGTGCAAATAGATTTCTAATGGGCTTCTACCCCATGGTATTCTGGACACGTCCAGGTCCACCTGAATCAAACTGGGACCCTCACAACAGAGTGGCATATCGAACGTATCCATCACATGTTAACTAGTATTATAATACATGGTCAGGCACCATTCCTAGCACACAAGACTCAAAAAAATGAGTCAGCTCTTTCTCCTTCTTTTATATGTGTAGTGAGTCACCTTCTTCTACTTGTTAGGTCTGGGCTGTAACCCAGGGGGCAGAGCTAGGGGGTAGAGAAAATTCTAGATAAGCAGCTATGAACTAATTTGTTCCCTAAAAGTTACTTTCTACTTTTGCTTTCCCTTTAGGACACTGCTGGGCCAGATCCCAAGCTCATCAACCAATAACACTCCCCGTGTAGCTGTGGGAGTGGGAGTCCCAAAGGAAGATGATAAAGCCTCTAGCCTCAGTGGTGCTTTGCCAAACAGGGACTAATAACACCAAATGATTTGTGTGGGGACTGGGAGAGTCCCAGGAACACCATGTCAGCTCAAACCATCGTTCCAACAATCCACTATGACCCTCTGAGGTCTGACTTGTCCCAAATAGCCCATAGGTTTCCTGGGTTACCTACCCTGGACCTCAGGACTCAGAGAAACTCTCCATTTCCATCCCCTACCCCATGCTGACCTGAATCTAGGCAACTGCTGAAGCAGAGGTGCCTCATTACTATTAGGCTCATGGGTGGTTAGAATGACTTTTGTTGTTTCAATGTATTATTTTTTAAAGCAGGAAATCAGATCTCAGCCAATGGTAGAAATTCAGCTTGTTAAATGAACTTGAACTAAGGAAAAGGGGAATAAAAAACCATCCCAAACAAATGAAATTAACGGGGCCAAGTCAAGAGATGGCTTCCTTCCATGTCTCAGCTAAATGCAGGAAGTATGCTTCTCCCGGCCCTGGATCCTGAGGCTGGGGAGTCACTGTTTCCCCCTACCCTAGTCCCCATCTCCCTCTCACTCCTCACCCCAGGCCTGGCTGAGGAGTCTGGGCTTTATCTTCCAGCAAAGTCACCTGAGGAATCTGGGGACCAGGCTCAATCAGGAGACCCCAGTAAGTGGCTGTCCTGAGGCCCTGCAGCCCTCCTTCCTTCCTGGAGTCTTAAGAGTTAAGACCTGGGAAGGTCTTTGCTTTGCAGAGACTCTCAGACAACAGAAGGGGAGGCTGAAGTGTGGAGGTTCAGGGGAGACTCAGGCAAAGGTCCCAAACTAGTGTTCCTAAGGAAAATGCTCCTAGAAGCATTCTTTGCTGTTCCCTTCACAAGGTGCTGGCTTAACTGTGGAGTCCTTTCACCAGTTCCACTGAAATTGACATAGTTCCCCTTACTCTGTAAGTCCGAGGCTCATTCCTCCAAGGGAACAAGATTTCCTGGCAGTCACCCAGCCGTATTTCCTAAAGCTGGTCCTGGAAAACTTTATGGACTAAGTGTTACAAAGTCTTGGAAAATTCTAGCATGTGATCATATTCTACACTATGCACACACATTCTGTAAAACTAAAAATTAACTGGTACCTTGGGAGACAGGGCCTTGGGGTGTCTTGCATCAAAGCTCAAGGGAGCTCACAGGTTTCCTTCATTATACACAGGACTCATCAGGCAAGATTTATTTTTATGGCATCTAATCTCCATTTGAATGGTTAATGCAAATCCAGTGACGAATTACAATATCTCTTTAAAACTGTGATGGTGAGAGGATCTTGAGAATTTATAATAGGTAAGGGATGGTAAATGGAATATAAATGTGTTCTTTATTACCAATTTATAATATGCAAACTATCACTGTCAGTCTATTTTATTTGTGTATTAGTTATTTATTGCTGCATAACAAATTATCTCCAAACACAGTGGCTTAAAACAGCATTGATTAGCTCATAGTTTTTGTGGGCCAGAATTTAGGAGTGTCTGGCTCAGAGCTTCTAGCACAAGGTCTCTCATGAGTTGCAGTCAAGCTGTCGGTTGGGGTTGCCATCTCAGATGAAAGCTCAACTGAGGCCGGGATCTGCTTTCAAGCTTACTCCCATGCTTATTGGAAGTCCTTGTTCCCTCACCATGTGAACCTCTCCACAGCTGCCTCACAACATGACATTTGGCCTCCCCCAGACTAAGTAATCCAAGAGAGACAGAGGCCCAAAACAGAAGTCACAGACTTTTAATAACCTAATCTTGAAAGAAGTATCCCTATTAGTTTCACCATATTCTATTTGTTAAAAGTGATCATTTGATCCAGGCCACACTCAAGGGAAGAAGATTAAATAAGGACATTGTCTTTGTGTGTTTTGTAATGCTGTAAAGGAATATTGGAGTGACTAGGTAATTTATAAAGAAAAGATATTTATTTGGCTCAGGATTTTGCAGGCTGTACAAGAAACACTGTGAGAGCATCTACTGCTGGTGAGGCTTCAGGCTGCTTCCACTCATGGTGGAAGGTGAGGGGAGCCAGCATGTGCAGAGATCACATGGTGAGACAGGAAGCAAGTGAGAGTGGAGGGAGATGCCAGGCTGTTTTTAACAACCAGCTCTCATGGGAAAGAATAGAGTGAGAACTCACCCCAGCCCACTCAACCCCTGGAAGGGGATTAATCTATTCATGAGGGATCTGCCCCCATGACTCAAACGCCTCCCATTAGTCCTCACCTCCAACACTGAGGATCAAATTTCAACACAAGGTTTGGAGGACAAACATCCGAACTATAGCATTCTACCCCTGGCCCCCAAAACTTATGTCCATCTCACATTACAAAATACAATAATTCCTTCTCAATAGTCCCCCAAAGTCTTAACTTATTTCAGCATTAACTAAAAGTTCAAAGTCTCTCCTGAGACTCAAGGCAAGCTCCTTCTAGCTATGAGCAAATAAAATAAAAAAGTTATTTATTTCCAGGATACAATGATTGTATCAGCATTGGGCAAATATTTCTGTTCCAAAAGGGAGAACTCTGTCAAAAGAAAGGGGTAAGAGACCCTGCACAAGTCTGAAACCCAGTAGGGCAGACAAAATATCGTATAGCTCCAAAATCTCCTGTGACTCCATGCCATGTTTCCTGGCATACTGGTAGGAGGGATGGGTTCCTAAAGCCTTGGAAAGGTCTACCCCTATGGCTGCTCTCATGGGTTGGAGTCTGGAGCCTGTAGCTTTTCCAGGCTGAGGGTGCAAGCTGCTAGTGGCTCTGTAATTCTGGGGTCCCCAAGGTAGCCCCATTCCCTGGGGTCTCAGGCTTTTTGATACATCTTCTGAAATCAAGGTGGAAGCTGTCACACCTCCATCGTTCATGCATTCAAGGTACCTGCAGACTTATCATATTAAAGCTGCCAAGGTTTACCACTTGTGCCCTTTGGAGTGGCAGCCCAAGCAGTACTTTGGGCTGTTTGGACTTTGGCTAAAGCTTGAGTGGCCAGGATTGTGAAGCAGCCTCTTGAAGTGGTGCAGGGCAACAGTGCTCTGGGCTGTCCCATAGAACCATTCTGTCCTCCTATGCCTCTGGACCTGTGATGGGAGGGGTAGCCTCAGAGACCTCTGAAATGCCTTTGAGGTCTTCCCTCCATTGTTTTGGCTGTTGGCACTTGGGTCTCTTTTATTCATGTTAATCTCTCTATGGTTATTCCGTAGGTACTCTTTGATTCCTCTCCTGAAAATGTTCTTTCTTTCTATAACACAGGGTCAGGCTGCAAATTTTCCACAATTTCACATTCTGCTTCCCTTTTAATTATAAATTCCACCTTTAGGTCATTCCTTTGCTGCTGTATCTGATTGTAAGGTGTTAAAAGTAGCCACACCACTTCTTGAATGCTTTGCTGCTTAGAAATTTCTTCTGCCAGACCCTAGGTCATCACTTTTAAGCTCAGTCTTCCACAAAGCCCTGGGGCATGGACACAGTGTAGTCAAGTTATTTACTACAGTGTAACAAGGGTGACCTTTGCTCCAGTTCCCAATAAATTCCTCATTTCCATCTGAGCCCTCATCCTTATGGCCTTTACTGTCTATATTTCTATTAGCATTTTGGTCACAACCACATAACTAACCTCTAAGAAGTTCCAAACTTTCCCTTATCTTTCTATCTTCTTCGGAGCCCTCCAACCCATTAACCAGTTCCAAAGCCAAAGCCACTTCTACATTTTTTTTTTTTTTTGAGACAGAGTTCACACTGTCACCCAGGTAGAGTGCAGTGGTGCAATCTTGGCTCATTGCAACCTCTGCCTCCCGAGTTCAAACAATTCTCATGCCTCAGCCTCCCAAGTAGTTGAATTACATCCACGTGCCACCACACCTGGCTAATTTTTGTATTTCAGTAGAGACAGGGTTTCACCATGTTAGCCAGGCTGCTCTTGAACTCCTGGCCTCAGGTCATCTGCCTACCTTGGCCTCCCAAAGTGCTAGGATTACAGGTGTAAGCTATGGTGCCTGGCCTTCATGTATCTTTATAGCAATGCCCCACTTCTCAGTACCAATTTTCTTAGTCCATTTAGTATTGCTATAAAGGAATATCTCAAGGTGGGTAATTTATAAGGAAAAGAGGTTTATTTGGATTACATTTTTGCAGGCTCTGCAAGGAGCATGGCACCAGCATCTGCCTCTAATAAGGCCTCAGGCTGCTTCCACTCATGGCAGATGGTGATGAGAGCCAGTGTGTGCAGAGACCACATGGTGAAACAGGAAGCAAGACAGAGAGAGGAAGGAGGTACCAGACTGTCTTTAGCAACCAGCTCCCATGTGGACTAATAGAGCAAGAACTCACCCCCACCCAGGGAAGGGATTAATCTATTCATGAGGGACCCACCTCCACCACTCAAACACCCCTCAGAGTCCACCTCACCAACACTGGAGATCAAATTTCAACATGAGGTTTTGGAAAACAAATATCCAAACTGCAGCAGGCATGAAAACCAGGAGGCAGGAATCACTGGGGGTCATCTCAGAAGCTGCCTTCCACCCTTCCACCGTTTCTATCTTTTCTTTCCTTCTTTTTTTTGCAAACATCTCAAATACAGCATTTCTTTCTTTCTTTCTGTATATATATATATATTTTTTTTTTGAGATGGAGTCTCACTCTCTTGCCCAGGCTGGAGTGCAGTGTGCAATCTCAGCTCACTGCAAGCTCTGCCCCCTGGGTTCATGCCATTCTCCTGCCTCAGCCTCCGGAGTAGCTGGGACTACAGGCACCCGCCACCACACCCAGCTAATTTTTTGTATTTTTAGTAGAAACGGGGTTTCACAGTGATCGCCAGGATGGTTTCGATCCTCTGACCTCATGATCCGCCCACCTCGGCCTCCCAAAGTGCTGGGATTATAGGTGTGTGCCACCGCGCCCAGCCAAATACAAGATTTCTTTGGCTTAATCATCACCTTGGTGTGCCTACTGTTTTTCTTAGGTTCTCAGGAACCTACGTCTTGAGGTTAGAGAGAGAACTCTATCCTGCAGTTATAGGGTCTTTAAAATTCCCCTGCTTTTGGGATAAATGTTTCACAGGTTGAATTTTCCAGAAAACTGAAGGTTTTTCCTTTAATGCATCCAAATTCTTCCCATACTGTACAGGAGACCCAGGTTATTCTGGAATGTAATTCCCCAAATCATGGAGATTCCCCAAGCCATGGAGATTTTGACCTCAGTTGAGCTTTCATCTGAGAGAGTAACCCCGACCGACAGCTTGACTGCAACTCCTAAGAGACCTTGTGCCAGAGCTCTGATTATGGAAGGAAAGGTATGTACCTGTGACTCAGCAATTATAATCCCACAGTGCCCCTGTTTCCTGTCAACATCCTCACACATTAAGCCAAATGTAAGTTTTGCTAACTCTCTTACTTGATTAATAATATTTGTGCTGGTTGGAACAATTGCTGAAAGAGCTTCAAAAATCCATTTTTCTTATTTCTAAAGGACTTGGTTATGTTTTAGCTATGAGCCAACATTGAATTAAGCATTTTTTTTCTTTAAATTCCCCCAAGCATTTATTTCCTGTGAAAGAACGATCAATTTCTTAGTCATCCTCACTTTGTCTTCACTTCTATGATAGCTTTAGAAGTCAGCTTTCTTGGCCGGGTATGGTGGCTCATGCATGTAATCTCAGCACTTTGGGAGGCCAAGGCAGGCACATCACTTGAGATTCGGAGTTCAAGACTAGCCTGGTCAATATGGCGAAACCCTGTCTCTGCTAAAAATACAAAAATTAGCCCGGCCTGGTGGTGTGCACCTGTAATCCCAGCTACTCAGGAGGCTAAGGCAGGAGAATCACTCGAACCTGGGACTGGAGGTTGCAGTGACCTGAGATCGCACCATTGCACCCCAGTCTGGGTGGCAAAATTGAAATTCTGTCTCAAAAAAAAAAGAAGTCAGCTTTCTTTGTTTACTTTCCCATTTCACAACATCCTCTTTGAGGCAGTACCATGGTTACAAGGGGAGGTTCTGGAGATACACAGTCTTGGCTCTGTCACTTACTGTGTCACTGCAAGCAAGTCTCTTAACCTCTCTGGGTTCAGCTTCCTTATCTGTAGAATGGGGCTTTTTGTGGTTTCTACTCATAGGGCTGTCGTGAGGACTAAATGGAAGGATCCACATACCTGGAACACAGCAGATGCTCAAAAATGTTAGATGCCATGATCAATAGTCATGGGAATAACAGAAATCAACAAGGCCACACTAAAGGGCAGATCTGGTCATTGACAGGTGTACTCAAGGGCATTCTGGCATCCAAATTCTTGCCCCAACCAATGGGCAAATCACTGCATGTTCAATCCTCAGGGTTGCTCGTGAGTAGAGAAGACAGCAAGGATGGACTCTACTGGGTACTTCCTGCTGCAGAGGGAGAGCGCCAGGAGCCTCAAGGGACCTTTCTCTAATGACTCAGGGTCCTCCTCAGAAACCTCCCAGGTCCCACTGCCCAGGACTGGGATACAGGGGAGTCCTCGTAGGTCTCCAAGGCATGCGCTCAGAATGGGTGGGGCACTCGCATGTGTTGAGTTCCTGTGCTGGCTTTCACAGCTTTCTGCCTTCTCTGTCCCCTCCAGATGTTGCTTGTTACTGTCAGTGTGCCTGCTTCCGGCCGCTGGCTTCCATGGGCTGGGAGACTGGAGAGTGGAGCTGCTTAGAGTTTTATGTAAAAGAAAAGCCTTAGAGGGAGGGCCTGAGGGCTATGCCATGAGCAAAGCCTTGAGCTGTTTTAGGTTGTGTACTGGGGTGGAGACTGCAGTGGGCAAGGAGTTGACCTGGTATCAAATCATTATTTTAAAATATCTTAAAAATTGGACGCAGTGACTCACGCCTGAAATCCCAGCACTTTGGGAGGCAGAGGCGAGTGGATCACTTGAGGCCAGGAGTTTGAGACCAATCTAGCTAACTTGGCCAAACCCCATCTCTTCTAAAAATACCAAAAATTAGCCGGGTGTGGTGGCACGTGCCTGTAGTCACAACTACTTGGGAGGCTGAGGCATGAGAATCGCTTGAACCCAGGAGGCAGAGGTTGCAGTGAGCCAAGATCACGCCACTGCACTGCAACCTGGGCGATATGGCGAGACTCTGTCTCAAAGAAAATTAAAAAAATATATATTGTGTAGTAAAAATTGGCTTTTTTCTTCCTTTGGTGTACAGTTCTATAAATTTTAACACATGTATAAATTTGTGTAACTACCACCACAATTAGGATACAGAACAGTTCCATCACCCCAGAAGGTTCCCCTTACAGACACTCTCCCTCCACCCGTAAGGCCTGGCAGCCACTGAGCTGCTCTCACTACTACAGTTTTGTCTTCTCGAGGATGTTACATAAATGAAATCATACATTATGTAAGTTTTTGAGATTGGCTTCTTTCCTTCGGCTTAAAGCCTTTGAGATTCATCCAAACTGTTAGGTATTAATAGATCATTCCTTTTTACTACTCAGTTGTATCCCTTTCTATTGTTTTAACCATTCACCAGGTGAAGAATTTTTTTTATAGCTATTATTTGATCACAAATAAAGCTGCTATCAGCATTTGTGTGCAAGTTTTTGTGTGAACATAAGTGTTCATTTTTCTAGGGTAAATATCCAGGAGTGGGATTGTTTGATCCTATAGAACATACATGTTTAGGCTGGGTGAAGTGATTCATGCCTGTAATCCTAGCACTTTGGGAGGCTGAGGCTGGCAGATTGCTTAAGCTTAGGATTTCAAGACCAGCCTGGGCAACATGGTAAAACCCTGTCTCTACCAAAAATACAGAAAATTAGCAGGCGTGGTGGTATGCACCTGCAGTCCCAGCTAATCTGGAGGCTGAGGCATGAGAATTGCTTGAGCCCAGGAGGCAAAGGTTGCAGTGAACTGAGATCATGCCATGGCACTCGAGTTTGGGTGACAGAGCAAGACCCCGTACCCTGTGCTGGGATTACAGTCATGAGCCACTTTGCCTAGCCCAAACATATTTTCTGTAGGCTCAAACAATCCCACTTCTGGATATTTACCCCAGAAAAATGAACACTTATGTTCACACAAAAACTTGCACACAAATGCTGATAGCAGCTTTATTTGTGATCAAATGATAGCTCAAAAAATCCAAATATTCTTCACCTGGTGAATGGTTAAATAATACAGAGGGATATGACTCAGTAGTAAAAAGGAATGATCTATTAATACCTAAAAAAAGAAAAAGAAAAAGAGAAGAAAATGTATATTTAACTTCATAAGAAACTACCAAAACATTTTCCAGGCTTTACCATTTTGCATTCCCACCAGGCATGAGGGTTCTAGTTGCCCTGCATCCTTGGTCAGCACTTGGTTTTGTCTGTCTTTTTAATCATAACCATCAGAGTGGGTTTGAATTGTTATTCCACTGTGGTTTTGATTTGCATTTCCCAAGTGGTTAATGGTGTTAGATATCTTATTTTGCCATTCTTATATCCTCTTTGATGAAGTATCTAAGTCCCTTGTATTTTAAAAAATGGAATTGTTGATTTTCTTATTGTTGAATTTTCAGAGCTCTATGTATTTTGGATACAAGTCCTTTGTTGGATACGAAATTCAGCAATGCTTAAGCAAATTATTTAAGCCTTATGCCTCCCACTTATTAAACGGGGGACAATGCTATTTTCTCTGCCCGTCTCGCTATGTTGCTGTAAGGATCAAATGGTAAAAGGAACGTGAAATTAGAAATTAGCAAGTGATTGTCATTGCTCTTTGGATCACCCGGGAGTGGGATTACATTTCACTTGCTTATTTGTTCTTAGCTATGTTTTTGATATACGTTCTTATGATGAACTGTCTGTGGCTAATGGTGTTTTGAAAATTTGCATAATATTATGCCCCTTTCAAGCAGGTACTTGACAGATTTAAAAGGTTCATGATAGAGGGGAATTGTACAGAGAAATGGCCTTGACTGACAGTTGTGCTCTGGGTCACAATTTCCTCATAAAGAGCCCTTGAAGACTTGGCCAGGAAGGTGGTAGAGGTCAGAGTGTTGAACAGTTGGCATGAGGCGCTCCTCTTCATGTGCTTGGCCCAGACTTCAGAAAGCAGCTCCTGGCTTGGCTCAGTGGCTCACGCCTGTAATCCCAGCACTTTGGGAGGCTGAGGTGGGTGGATCCCCTGAGGTCAGGAGTTCAAGACCAGCCAACATGGTGAAACTCTGTCTCTATTAAAAATACAAAAATTAGTTGGGCGTGGTGGCAAGTGCCTGTAATCCCGGCTACTCAAGAGGCTGAGGCAGCAGAATTGCTTGAACCGGGAGGTGGAGGTTGCAGTGAGCCAAAATCATGGCACTGCACTCCAGCCTGGGCAACAAGAGTGAAACTCCATCTCAGAATAGAAAGACAAAGAAAGAAATAAAGAAAGAAAGAAAGAAAGAAAGGAAGGAAGGAAGGAAGGAGAGAGAGGGAGGGAGGGAAGGAGGGAAAGGAAAGGAAGGGGGGTAGGAAAGAAAAGAAAAAAGAAAGAAGCTCCTGTCACTGCCAGGGGCACAGCCCAGTGCTCCTGCTCAGAGAGGCTCACCCGTCATCCCTGAGAATTAAAGAGCCGTGTTAAAGAGTGGATTTGCCACTTCCCCACACAAAAGGAGGATCACTGGACTCCATCCTCTGAAGCTCCCACTGCTTTGTGGGCTCCCTTGTGAGTGAGCCCAAGCTTGAGCATGACTAGCTGGAGGCAAGAGTGGTAGAACATATGTGCTCATGTGGTGAACATAGCAGTGACCTCTCCATTGCCCAGTCCACCCCTGGCACAGGGGACAGTAGGACTTTAGTTTGAACAATTAACTTCAGTTCAAGGAGTGCTCCGGTGCCTGGGAGAATAATCCCATCTTCCTTGCTACTGACTAGTTCTGGAATGGGCATGTGTGACCCGATTCTACCTATGCGATGCAGGAAGTGGTTTGCCGAAGGTCTCTGGGAAAATGTTCTTCCTTTTGTGGAGGGATGAGAAGCCGGATCCCTTCTCTCTCTGGCTCTCCTTATCTCTCTGTTTCTGTCCCTCTCCCTCTGTCCCTGTTTCTCTCTCCTCATTTGCTGGGGTGCTACCAGCAGTGCTCACAGGGGCCCAGTCTTCTGGCATCAGTACTGAGGATGGAGGAACAGAGACCTGGAAAACAGCTGAGCCCTTAGTTACAGCCTCGAACCGTGCACTCCGCTAGCCTGAAGCCCCCGTCTGGATGTCCTTGTAAGCAGCCAACACTCTTCTTTCCCGGTTAGCTCATTTGAGTTGGGATCTTTATCGTTTGCACCCCAAAGTGTAATAACGGTCCTAAGCTGTTCGCCTCCCCAGATTCAGGAGCCCTCCTTCATTGAGTAGTTAGGCTTCAGAGATGCATCAGAGAAGCTGGGGGGCAGGGGTGGAGGACCAAGGCAGATGACAATGATCTTTTTTCTGTTCAATGTCCTGACATCAAGGTAGTTTTATGGATCAAGTCTTAGCTTTGTTTTTTCTATTTTAGCATGGAGGCATTAAAAATCACCTAAACCTTATTAACTTGGGTTATATGGTGGGGAGATTCTGCAATACAGCACCTAGCCAAAAGAATACAGTTTTCTTCTATTTTAAAGTGCACAGAAACTGAACCAACCCCGGGTGGTGGTCCTGCTGGGCCTGCTTTAGGAAAGACACAATTAGCATATTGTTGCTATGCCAACACTAATAATTTCTTTGGGGATTTTTTTTCTTCACATATATAGGCATTGTGGCTGAGTCAGTGGTGTAAACGAGGTAGCAGTGGCGGTGGAGGGGCGTTTAACCTATTTCAGGGAACAGACTGTTTTCAAGGACTTAAGTGCTGGCCATTGGCAGGAGCCCATGGTGTTAATTATGCATTCATTAAAGCAGGCTCTGCAACGCCAGCCCTGGCACTGCCCAAATGTTCACAACTTTTACATCTGAGGAATCCTGACGAACAACGCTGCGAGGCACACGCACGGGAAGGTGCAGGCGACTGGACTCACACGTTCACTGGCGACTGCACAGCAACACATATGAGATGCTTTGGAAGAAACTCGTCTTGCCCGTGTATTAGCAGAGGATTTCTCATTTGGTAGAGTGTGGCTGTGGCTGAATTTGGGCTTTTTTAGTAACTACTGGTTACCAAGGCTGTGTGTGTGTGTGAGAGAGAGAGAGAGAGAGAGAACAGAAGAAGGAGGGCAAGAGGTACAAAGAGAGAAGTGGAGGGGAAGAGGGAGTAGGACAAAGAGAGAGAGAGAGAGAGAGAGAAAGAGAGAAAGAGAGAGAGAAGAGAGAGCATGCTCATCATCCAGCCAGCCAGCAAGAGCCTACTGGGTTTGTGGGGTTTCTCCCGAGCCCCCAAGCCCCTGAAGGAGACTATAAGTCCTTGGTCCTCCACCTCACTCCAGTTTTCCTCTCTGACCTGAGATTGTTACCAGAAATCTTGAGGACAGGAGCAAATCAGGCTATTGTTTCCCTTAGCAGGAAAGACTCTCATGTTCAGAAAAGCAGCCACCTCATATCTATGGTGCTGCATGGAGCGGGGGACGGGGTAGGTCCCTTTTAATAAATAGGAAATGACGGGCAGGAGCGGGGATCCCTCAGCTCATGCCGGGTGATGGAAGCATTTCCCTGAGCTACCTGAAATCCAGGTTTCCCTCTTTCTTCCTTCATCAAGTATGTCTTGGGCACCTGCCATGTGTCAGGCACTGTGCAGTGTGGATGCAAATGAATGAAGCACAGAACCTGCCCTTGCATGTGTGCCCTGAGGGACACACACACACATACACACACACACAGCTCTAATGTGTGTTGAGATGCACAAGCAGTCAGGAGCACAGAGAGGCGGAGGACTCAGGCTGGAATTTGAAGGTCAAATAGGCGTTCCAAGTACAGCAGGGGAAAGCCAACAGCGTGGGCAAAGGCTTGGCAGTGTGTGCGTAGGCGGCTCATTTGGGGACCAGGACGGCCCTCACCTGGCCATGTGGTGCGGCGGTTCAGAGCATGGGCTCTGCGGGTGAATTGGCCAGGTTTGGAGGCTGCACGACCTTAGGCACTTTAACCTGTAAGTCTTTTCTGTAAAGCAGGCATAATGATCCTCCTGGCAGGGGGCCGTGATGATTAAGTAACATAATGCAGATGAAGTGCTCAGAGCAGTGCCTGGCAGGTAATGAGCGTGTCATTCATTCCTGGGGTTTCATCTGCATCACTTTGCAGAGGACTCTGCCTGTGCTTTTGTACTCCCTGAGGCGGATACTACCCTTGATTCTTCCTCAAGGCACCTTGGTCCTGTTGGGGAACCAAAAGTCTTGATCGTGGAAATGATAACCTATTTTTTTTAAAAGTGAGGTTCAGCGAGGCATTATGCTGAATTCAAACTATCTATATAAATTCATAATCTCAAAAAGAAATGTTTCCAGCTTTGCCACTACGAAGAGTAAGTCCCATTGCAGCCGGCTTTTTTTTTTTTTTTTTTTTGAGATGGAGTCTTGCTCTTGATGCCCAGGCTGGAGTGCAGTGACATGATCTCGGCTCACTGAAACCTCCGCCCCCTGGTTCAAGCGATTCTCCTGGCTCAGCCTCCCGAGTAGCTGGGATTGCAGGCGCCCACCCCCATACCCAGCTAATTTTTGTATTTTTAGTAGAGACAGAGTTTCATCATGTTGGCTAGGCTTGTCTCAAACTCCTGACCTCGGGTGACCTGCCCATCTCGGCCTCCCAAAGTCCTGGGATTATAGGCATGAGCCACTGCACCCAGCCTGGATTTTGATCTTTAATACTTGTTCTCTATTAATGGAATCAGGACTCCACGGATTTCCTGTGTTGGGGCAGGAGGAAATCAGTTCTGGATCATCTTTACAGTTCTGGATCATCTTTACAGTTGCCAGAAAGGAAGAATGCTTTCAAGGATACCAGGGCCATCCTAAAGGTGTTCGCACGACAAGTCTGACAATTTGACCATCTAATAATGTGACTCAATAGAGCAAACACATGAAAGACCCTGAGCTCATGACAATCTGCAAACGAGAAAAATGTACCCTTGTATAAAAGGATCCTTTGAGGAGAATGACGAGGAGGATGTATTTTTTTAGTTTAACAAGTAAGGGAGCGTTCATAGATATGAGAATGTGGTCCCTCCTGTAAAGCATACGACAGTTCGTAATGAGCGGGGATGTGCGTGAGCCTCAGCTTCACCCCTGGCCTTTTACCTCCGCGGTTCTGGCCCCTTCAGGCTGCAGTTCTCAGGCCTCTGGCTGGGCGTGGCCAAGTGGGAGGGCGGCTAGAGGGGAAGGAAAGGAAAAGCCAGGCTGAGTCTCTCTATCTGCTGGCTCCATCCCCAGCGGAGTCCCGGGGAACTGGCTGCATTCTCTCCTGGCATCCGCTCCATAGCTATGGCTGCTGTCCTGTGGGAGCCACTATCGCATCAGCTTATTCTGGGGGACCCCGGCACAGGGGCTGCAGTAGCATGCCTTCCGAGGCTGCTAGCGGCTTCCTGCTGTTGCTAAAATCTGGGCCGCTTCACTGTCCCCTGTTTGGTTTCTCAGCTATGTAACCAACTCCCTTCGATACATGCCCTCCGCGTAAATTATTGAAATGACCTCTATCTTCCTGTTTAGTATCTGATAGACTATGTCATCGTTTCTTCCTGCATAAGCAGGAAAGAATAAACGTCAGGGACTGTGAGTAAACCAAATAATCCCAGAATGAATAAACACAATAGCAAGGGCAGGAAGGGTCAGTGAGCACGGGGTAGGGCGGGGTGGGGGAAGGGGTCCAACATAAAATCCAGGCAGAGAGGGACTTCAAGCTGAACCGCACAGGCAAGCACGCAAAAAGCAAGCAGAAAGAGGCTTCCACAGGACCCTCCCAGGGACAAATCAGCCAAAAGTCCTGAGGAGGAGAACTCGCTTTGCAGATTTGATCCTTCCTCCAGGAGGAGATGGCATTTTTACATGATCTTATAGTAATTATCATGAAATGCTAATAAAGAATATGGAAGTATTAAATAATATTGTTGGACCAGGCCAATCTATCAAAATGATAGGATAATGGGTTCAATGCTATCAGCCAAGAGGCATTAGCAGGCGGGCTCAGTTCAGGGAATGACGTGGAGAGCGGTGGTACTGTCATGTCCCGTCCATCTCTCCTTGGCCCACATCATCCTCCTAGTCTGTTGCTGAACAGCTTCCAACTGCAAGCCCTGCAGCTTCACCTGCAGCTTCGCTGGCCCCTGGAGCTTGCTTGGCCCATGTTGGGTAGGTGGGACGTGTGTAGTCCCAGAGCAGCCTTCACCCAATATCTCATGGGAATGGCAGATAATATTCCAACACCTTTGTCTCTCCTTGGGATAACTCGGAGATGTTATTTCCTATATTTCCATGCAGGCCTGAGCCCCGGTTACCCACAGCGGTCATCTGCTTGCCAGTCCACCCTCTGGCGATTCCTCCCTTTCTTGTCTCACATGCCCACTCCCTACCAGGTGAATCCTAGAGTCACCTCTCAAAGGAACGACTTCCACTTATATCCTTGCCTCAGTGTCTGCTTTTGGGGGCGCCCAGCCTAAGAAACCATTGAAAAAAATAAACTCCATTTGGAATAATTTTAGATTTAAAGAAAAATTGCAAAGATAACAGAGTCCTAGTACACCCCTCTCCCAGTTTCTTTTAATGTTGACGTCTTACATTACCTTGGTATATCTGCCAAAACTGAGAGATTAACCTTCTCTTATGTTAACTATGAATTAAACTCCAGATGTTATTCAGGTTTTATCAACTTTGTCTACGAACGTCGTTTTCCTCTTCCAGAATGCTATCCTGCATACCACATTCTATTTAATCAGTATGCCTCCTTCGTCTCTTCTGGTCTGGGATGGTTTCTTAGTCTTTCCTTGCTTTGCGTGACCTTGACGGCTTGGAGGAGGACTGCTCAGATATTCTGTAGAATGTCCCTCAGTGTGGGTCTGTCTGATGTTTTCCTTAGACTAGAGGGATGAATCTGGGGGAAGAAGACCTTGCAGCAAAGTGTCCTTCTGTTTACATCCTATTGGGAAAGACACAGAATTCTAAAACTTAAAAAAAATTGCACGAAAAAAGACGGATGCTTAAAATTCCCAAGCCATCACAAGAAAAACTTTTATGAGAAGTGACCCAGCCTGGAGACCCAGGACTCGTGTTCGAATCACCCAACGTTCTTGTTAAGTTTAGATTTAGGTGGTCCGTGCACAGGTTTGTTACGTGGGTGTATCATGTGATGCCGAGGTTTGGGCTGCTGATGATCGCATTGCCCAGGTAACGAGCATCATATCCCATAGGTGGTTTTTCAGCTCTTGCTCCCCCAACTCCCGCCCTTCCTCTCCCTTTTTGGAGCCCCCATCTTTGTGTCCGTTTATACCCAATGTTTAGCTTCTGCTTATAAATGAGAACGTGGCACTTGGTTTTCTGTTTCTGTGTTAATTTGCTTAGGATAATGGCCTCCAGCTGCATCCACATGGCTTCAGAGGACGTGATTTCATTCTTTTTTATGGCTGCATAGTATTCCATGGTGTGTATGTACCATATTTTAAAATATCTAGCCCACTGTTGATTGGCACCTGGGTCATGAATCACCTTATGTTTTGCATTCAGGCTCCATGCCCTAGTCAAGAATCAATTGGCTAATAACCCAATTCTAGGTCCTCAGCTTGTCTGAGAAAGTGTCCTCTGTCTTTGGGTCTGGTAAGACTAATGACCTTCTCTAGCCCCCTTGCACCCTGGAAGGACTAAAAGTGTTACTGAAACCCTAGGATGATATAAAAATAATGTAATAAATTGTCTCAGTGTCTGCCTCTGGGGGAGCCCAGCAGTCCTCCTCCAAGCTGTCAAGGTCATGCAAAGCAAGCAAAGACTGAGAATGTAATAAATAATTATAATAAATAGTAAGTGTAGCAAGAATCCTGGGAAGGCAATATATCAAGTGCAGAATAATGGATTATGGCTATGGTGTGGATACTTTAGAGTGAGCATAAGCATGAGTTTATGTGTAGCCATGATGTTTCTGAATGTTTTGTCTGCTGTTTGAGGCATGGAAGTATTCAAAATAAATCAAATGCACTGTCTGTAATTGCATTTTAAATTGTTTAGAATATTTATGCCAGGCATTGTGGCTCATGCCTGTAATCCCTGCACTTTAGGAGGCTGAGGGGGAAGATCCCTTGAGCCCAGGAGTCTGAGACCAGCCTGACAACTAGGGAGACCCTGTCTCTACTAAAACTACAAAAAATTAGCCAGTCATGATGGCACATGCCTGTAGTCCCAGGCACTCAGGAGGCTGAGGTGGGAGTATCACCTGACCTGCGAGGTTGAGGCTGCAGTGAGCTGTGATCATGCCACTGCACTCCAACCTGTGTGACAGGAGTGAGACTGTGTCTCACACACACACAAAAGATAACATTTAATTAATCAAATTAATAATTGAGAAAAATTGGTTTTCTGAGTTGTTAGATACAAGTATAACAAATTAAGCAATAAGGAAAGTTCAGGCCAGGTGCGGTGGCTCACACCTGTAATCCCAGTACTTTGGGAGGCCAAGGAGGGTAGATCACCTGAGGTCAGGAGTTTGAGACTAGTATGGTTAACATGGCGAAACCCTGTCTCTACTAAAAATACAAAAAAAAAAAAAATTAGCCGGGTGTGGTGGCACATGCTTGTAATCCCAGCTACTTGGAAGGTTGAGGCATGAGAATCGCTTGAACCCAGAAAGCAGAGGTTGCAGTGAGCCAAGATCGCCCCACTGCACTCCAGCCTGGGTGACAGAGTGAGACTCTGTCTCAAAAGAAAAACAAAACCAAAACAAAACAAAAAGGAAAGTTCACACAATTGTGGGAGCTTCTTACCCCAGTAGAAAAGCCCCTTGAGTATTGAGTTGAGTCATCTATCAGTGGTTTACAGTGGGACTGATGGCTTCCCCACAACACTTCCTCATCTTTAAAGCTGTCAGTTTTCAGGCTGCTGCAGTAATAAGGCACTGTCATGGATGCTTGAGCATCTACAAATCTTTCATCTCATTTCATCCACACAAGATCCGGTGGTATTATCCTCACTGAACAAATGAGAAAAGTAAATACAATTTAGAATGCATTTGGCTGCAAGAAAGAGAATAATGAACTCAAAGTGACTTAAACAGCAAGGAGTTGATCTCTTTGAAAAGCAGTTCTGCTGGCTGCAGGGCTGGTTAACTCAGGGGCTCCACCACACCCAGTCCCAGCTCCTCATGGTCATAAGGTGGCTGCAGCAGTTCCAGGCATCCAAGTGTCTTCACAGAACGCAGGCTCTCCTGTGGGGCTATGGTATCAAGAGAAGAAAGCCTTTCTCAGCATCCCAGTGGTGTCTTCCCCTCATTGGCCAGGATCAAATCCTGTACTCAGGTCTCAGCCAATCACTGACAGAGGGGCGGGGTTACCATGGCTGACTCGGTCTAGTACTTCTCTATCTCCTGGGGCTGGGAGGGTGAACCTCCAGCCGTATCAGCAAGAAGGTCAGGCACAGCAGCAATGACTATAAGGAGGTGGCCTGAGTGTCTGCATAGGGAGGCCTAGAGAGGGGCAGGGCTTGCCTAATTAGGCTCAACCTGCCAAGCTTGGACTGGAATATTAGGTTCTGCCTCATTCTTGATGTTTTCCAAAGACCTCCGCTGAGTCCTTAGAATGGAGTCATGCCTTTATATGGCAGTCGACTTGGAAAGAGCCTCCAGGGACTTCTGAGCCAGCCTCCCTCTGCCTGGGAGGTGAAGTGGATTGAAATTGCTCCCTACAAAGGGTTACCTCACTTCTTCCCGAAGACTGTCACAGCTCCCAGTGCACTGAGGTCCAACTAGTCTATTCCTTCTATTGCACAGATGGGAATACTGGGGTGGGGCAGGAGCAAGGGCTCAAGGTCACAAAGCGCGGTGACAATAAATTGCCCTGTCTACTATTCCTGCTTGTTTTGTGGGGGACACAAACAAAAGTTAGCATGAATGGGAGGCACTTTAGCATTTGAAAGCATCAAGTATAGAGCCGGTCTCAGGGCTCAACCACTCACCAGGTAGGTGACCTTGGGCAAGTTACATAACCTTTTGGTTGCTCAGTTTTGTCATCTGAAAAATGGGCATAACAGTAGGACTGCTTCCTTGGCATGTTGTAAAGAATAAGTGAGTCCATGTAAAGGCCTTGGTACACTTAGTGAGCTCTGTAATTACTGCGCTCCTACTGGGCGCCCAGCATCATGTTATATGCCCAGCATCATGTTATATGTCCTGCATCCATCTAGTCTCTCTGACTCCTCTGTTAATAGCCGACTTGTTTTACAGATGAGAAAATGAAACCACAGAAATGTCAAGTGACTTACATGAGTCCCTTGGCTGAGGCCACATTGAGTTTCAAGCCCACATCTGGCTGCCTCCAGAAGCCCAAGCTCTTAACTGCTTTGCCATTCTGTCCCCACCCCATGATCTTCTGCTTCTTGCTTCCTCTATGGCAAACAAAGGAACCTCGGCCCAGGGAGGTCAACCCATTGTTCACAGTCACCCAGTTAGTAAATGAAACAGGAATTAGGATGCACAAGCCCTTCCATTGACCCCACACTTCCTCTACAGGGGCAGAAGCTCTGGAGCATCCTGCAGCAAGATTGGTCTCAGCCACCCTATCAGGCCATTCCTCCTTGTGTCAGACCAAGATCTGGCCTGCTTTAGTTTATGCTTATTTTCTTTTGCTGCATTCTCGAAAGAGGCCTTTCTCTGGTCTGTTTGAATCTTTAGCTTGTGACTTACCTGCCTACTGCCCAGCTCTGACCTGTCTGTCCCCACATGTCCACGTTGGCACCTCTCCTTGAGATGAGGCTAAGGCTTCATGAGCCACCTTCAGGGACAAGTGGACCAAGGGTCTCTAGGGAGTGTCACTCCTGCCGCAGTCTCTGCTGAGCCTCAGTGGGATCTGGTTTTTTTCTCAGGCCTGGCAGTGAAGTGCCTCCTTCCTGATGTCTTTTGTCCATACTTCTCCGGACTGCCACCTTCCCACCTTGCTGGAGATTCATGTGCTGTTTCTGATATGTGATCTGGGGATGAGGGAGAGTGTCCTCTAGACCTGCTCTGTCCAATGACATAGCCAGTAGTCATGTGTGGCTATTTAAATTTAAATTAATCAAAAGTAAATAAATTTTGAAATTCAGTTCTGTAGCCATACTAGCCATACTCGAGTGCTTGGCAGCCCTCTGAGACCAGGGGCTGTGATACTGGACCCGGCAGATATACAACATTTCCATCATTGCAGAAAGCTCTAGAGGACAGCCCTACCAGTGCTTCTCAAACCCCAAATCATTGAGTTTGCCCAAGGTCACCTACCTGGTGGGCGGCTGAACCCTGATTCTAGCTCCATAGTTAATGCTTTCAAACGCTAAAGTGACTCACATACATGCTAACTTTCGCTTGTATCCACCTACAAAACCTCCAGGAATGGCAGAGAAGACTTGTTAAAACACCTCATGCTGGGAGTCTTACCCTAGAGTTTGCACCTCAGTAGGTCTTGGCAGAGTTGGAGGATTATTTCTAACAATTTCCTAGCTGAGGCTGCAGCGGCCTGGCTGGGGACCCTGCTTTGAGAACTGCTGCTGTTCACCCAGCACTGGGAGAGTCTCTGAAAAGGCTGCGTGTGCTGATCTTGATCTGAGGGTGGTGAAGTCACTGGGGGACACAACTTTTTCAGCTGAGGTTAGAAAAGGAGCCTGAGACCAGCTTTCCAGAAAGTGAACATTGGCTGGACAGTGGGGTACTTGGACGTGCCAGAAAACCCCCAAACCCAAGCAAACAAACCAAACCCAAAAAAATAATCCTGGACCCCCATGGATTGTCTGGGCTTTGTTTCCACTCGTATGTAATTTCTGAGAGAAAACGACTTCAGTGTCAACCCTGATCACTGTCCTTCTCCAGTGACAAATGCCAAGCAAGGAGCACACCCCAATGTCATCTCAGACATTAGTCCTTGGTTCCAGTTTTCCTTCCACCTTGAACTTCCTCAGAACTGCTGATACTCTACACCTTCTTTCCTGGAGAGGCTATGCTGGGGACAGGAGGCAGAGCACTGGATTTGGAGTTATAAGATTTGAATTCAAGTCGCTGTGTGAGCTTGGGCATTGCCCCTCTGAATTTCATTTCTATACAGGCAATAATGTTATTTACTTTTTAAAGCCACATTATGTTATGCTCACATGATATCATATGTGAATTCTTGTTTGTAAATCACAGAGTACTTTCTAAACCTCAGGTCCTATAGGTTGGTGTGTAACTTTTATAGCACAGGCTAAACACACACACAATCACACACATTTTTGAGACAAAGTCTTGCTCCTTTGCCCAGGCTGGAGTGCAGTGGTTCAATCATAGTTCACAGCAGCCTCAACCTCCCAGGCTCAAGTGATCCTCCTACCTCACCCTCCTGACTAGCTGGGACTACAGGCAGATACCGCCATACCCAGCTAATTGTTTTTATTTTTGGAGAGATGGGGTCTCACTATGTTGCCTAGGCTGGTCTTGAACTCCTGGGCTCAAGCAGTCCTCCCACCTTGACCTCCCAAAGTGAACACAGGTTATATTTGATCAGAATTATTTGTTTCTATGCACATCTCTCGACAGCCTGGGAGCTCCTTGAGGCAGGGCTCTATTAATCTTTTTTTATTCTTTTTTTTTTTGAGATGGAGTCTCACTCTCTTGCCCAGGCTGGAGTGCAGTGGCTCAATCTTGGCTCACTGCAAGCTCCGCCTCCCGGGTTCACCCCATTCTCCTGCCTCAGCCTCCCAAGTAGCTGCGACTACAGGCGCCTGCCACCACTCCCGGCTAATTTTTTTGTGTTTTTAGCAGAGACGGGATTTTACCATGTTAGCCAGAATGGTTTTGACTTCCTGACCTCGTGATCCATCTGCCTTGGCCTCCCACAGTGCTGGGATTACAGGCATGAGCCACTGCACTCGGCTGGCTCTATTAATCTTAAAGCCTCCTAGTGCTTGATTTCAGGCCCAAGCAAATGTTTATAAAAATAATGATAATCATACTAAAACATCCTGCATTTATTGTGTGCATAAATGTGCATCCAACACTGTTCTAATGTATTGATTCATTTAATTCCACACCACCCCCAGAAGATATGTTACTATCATGAAATTGCATATAATAGGTGCCCAGTAGACATCTATAAAATAGTCAAGGGCAGCACTTCTCCAACTTTAGCATGCATAGGAAGCATTTGGGAATCTTATCTTCTTAAAATACATGTCCTGGCTGGGAGTGGTGGTTCATGCCTATAATCCCAGCACTTTGGGAGGATGAGGTTGGAGGATTGTCTGAGCCCAGGAGTTGGAAACCAGGCTGGGTAACATAGTGAGACCCTGTCTCTACAGAAACGATGGCTAATAACCAGGCTGATCTATTAGCTAAATGTGGTGGCACGCACCTGTAGTCCCAGCTACTCTGGAGGCTTAGGTGGGAGGATTGCCTGAGCCTAGGAGGTAGAGGCTGCAGTCAGCTGCGATTGCACCACAGCACTCCAGCCGGGGTGACAGAGCAAGACCCTGTCTCCCAAAAAAAAACCCAAGGCCCCCAAAACAACACACCATGACTCTGCAGGCCCCGAGGGGAGTCCTGTATTTTCAACAAGCTCTCAGGTGATGCTGTGGTCAGCAGACACTATTAAAGATCTAGATCATTTAACATTTTCTCAAACAGAAGAACCTCCAGTCTCCTGTGGGAGAGGCAGGAGTGGGAAGCACACTGGGAAAAATAACTCACCTCTTACTTTGGGAGTGACAAGATTACAGACCCTCAGAACTAACATTCTTTGAGGGGACAGGAAAGTCAGTCTACCGAAGGCAGCTTTTCAAGTCTCATTGGAACAGCCTGTTCTCACAGTCTGCAGGAAAGAAACAGGGCAAACATTTTCCAACATTAGGAACAGAGCTTCGGACTGGGGCCACGTGTCTGAGTTTAACGTGCCTGGCTACAGCTGCCAAATCGCCTGGGAGGGCTAGGAGACCTTCCTAAGACAGCACTGGTACAGGTGGAACTGAGGCCAGCTCCCCTAGAGGGTGGATGGCTGCCCAAGGGCAGTGGAAGGGGGTGTGCAGATGAAACGTGGCCTTCGAGTCAGACAGAGCTGGCTTCAAATGCAGCTTTGCCACTTACTAGCGGTATAACCAGAGGCAAGTTACTTCTCCTTGCAGTTTTGTTTTCTCACTGCAGCCCAGAAATAATACGAACCACACGGGTTTGGCTAGAGAATGGAAACCCCTGGAGAATTTCAAACAAAGCTACTTTAATACAGGGAATTGGTTACACGAGTGATGGCAGAGCTTGGAGGCCAAGTGGGGGAGGGTAAAGCAATCCGGAGACCAGCAGGAACACAACTGCGAGCTGGAGGCTGCAGGGGGGAGATGGTGTTGCTGAAGCCCAGGGTTCAGGTTGCCAGGTTGGGGCTGGACCCTCAGGGGGCTGGTCCAGTGGCCACACACAGCTCTTGCCGGGGTGCTATCTGAGGAAGAGGGAGGAGGAGGAGAAATAGCCCAGCTTCTCCCTGTCCCTCACCTTCCAATCTCCCACCGCTGCCTCCATTGGCTGGACCCACCCAGCAGGAAGCTGGGAAGCTCGGTTGGCAAGGGAAGTGGCTGGGGGCCAGCAGGCTCAGGACCTGCACAGGACACCTTGTGTAGGGCATCCGCAGCACATTGCTCGGCACATCGACTAAGCAGGTGTCCTTTCCTGTGCCCTGGAAACAGCCAGCCTCCCTGGATTAACTGTGTCTTCTGTGATGACGTTTCGGCCATCAGCGGTTTCTCTCTCGACATCCCTGTGTGTTGGGAACTCCAGGCCCTGTGACTCAACTGACTGCTTTTCCTCTGGCCTTTTGGGATCCTGGGCACCTGCTGTAGGGGAGGGTTCTTCCAACCAAAAGACCACCAGGGGCCAGAGGAAGTGGCTGAGGTTGAATGCAGGGACACTGGCAAAGGGTGAGGGCCTGGACAGGCCTGACTGTGTTGTTTGCTCCTTCCTTCCTTCCTTCCTTCCTTCCTTCCTTCCTTCCTTCCTTCCTTCCTTCCTT
>NW_012116265.1:1190422-1248107 GCF_000951035.1 Colobus angolensis palliatus | reverse complement strand
TTCCTTCCTTCCTTCCTTCCTTCCTTCCTTCCTTCCTTCCTTCCTTCCTTCCTTCCTTTCTTCCTTCATTCCTTCATCTCTTAACAATCAGCTATTGATCTAGAACCACACTAGATGCTAGGACTGCAGATGGTGTCCCAATCTGGTGGGTAAGACGTTCCTGTAAATTTCAGTCAGGGCTATTTTGGTTGTAATAAATAGAAACCCATTCAAAAAATGCAAATGAGAAGGAGTTTTCCTGAAAGGGATTAGGGAATCTGACGGAGTTAATTGAGGAAGCGCAGGTAGGCCTCCCGTGAGCTGTCCTCATCTTCTCTGCCTCTCTGAGCTCCACCCACCTCTGCAAACCAGATCACATGTTTTTTCTGCTCCCCTAACTTCTGGGTGACTTTGACTCCACGGGGGTGTCAACTGGGTCAGACCATGACTCCTTGAGACCATGTAAGTCCAGTGCATTCTTTCTTACCAATTCACTAAAATTGGTGGCCTCTTAGGTTAAACTATTGACAGAACTTAACCCGATCAGCTCACTTGAGTCAGACTTCCTGTCCCATCAGGGTGGCCGGGACAGGCCAGGTAGTGGGGACAGGGGAAGGGTCTTACAGCTTGCCCTTTGGAGAAGCAAGTTCTGAGAAGAGAGTTATGGGCAGGGCAGACAATGAAACATGTTTCCTGCTGGAAATAATTGCAAATCTGGTCTAAGGGGAAAATGGATTTGAAAAACCATTTAAAATAATAATAGTGACCATTTATCAAGACGTTATGTGTCAGACACAGGAAAGTGTTTTTTGTGCATTTACCTCTTTTAACCCTCAGAAGTCGTTATTATTATCCCCATTTGCCCATTTTACAGATGAGGAAGCTGAGATGTAGGAGGTTAGATAAGGTTGCCTGGGGTCAGATGGTGGAGGTGGCAGCAGCAGGCACAAAATTGTCACTTTGGCAGCACATATACCAAACTTGGAATAATACAGAGAAGCTTAGCATGGTCCTATGCAAGGATGACACACCAATTCGTGAAGTATTCCATATATTTTTAAAATGTTCTTAAAAAAATTCTTGGCCATGCGTGGTGGCTTACGCCTGTAATCCCAGCACTTTGGGAGGTCAAGGCAGGTGGATCATGAGCTCAGGAGTTTGAGACCAGCCTGGCCAACACGGTGAAACCCCATCTGTACTAAAAATACAAAAGTTAGCCAGGTGTGGGCATGCCTGTAATCCCAGCTACTCCAGAGGCTGAGGCAGGAGAAGTGTTTGAATCTGGGAGGCCGAGGTTGCAACAAGCCAAGATCGCAGCACTGCACTCCAGCCTGGGTGACAGAGCAAGACTCCCATCTTGAAAAAAAAAAAAAAAAAAAGTATTGTCTCTGAGCCACGTGCCTGAGTCCTGTGCTTGGCAGCTTCTGCTGAGAGCAGAAGCCAGCGATCAGGCCATTTTCTCCCCCACAACCTCAAGGAATGTTCTCCAGACAGGCATTTGCCTTCCTGTGGCTGCAGAGATCACTGGCCACCTCTGGCAGGACCTCTCTCTTCCTTTCCTTCCCTTTGTTTAAGGATTTCAGGTGCATGGACTTGGGGGACTGATGTCCCCCATTTGATGGCTTGTTGTCACCACCCATCTGGACTTGAATCCTCTTTTGAGATTATCGTGGTTGTGTCTTTCGCCTTTCTCCAGGTCTAATCCTAGTCCCTTCCCCCACAGGCATCCACTCCAGGGCAAACAACACAGGTTTCTTCCAATTTCCTTTGTGTGTGGATCATTTGTGTATGTCATGTTTGGAAAGCTTATGTTTGGAAAGTGTTAGGGGTTTATTTTTCAGGGGGGATGTTATTTTTAATTTTTTAAGGTCATAAATAACACTGTTTCTTTTCTTCTTCTTTTTTTTTTTTTACTTTTAAATAAACTTTATATTTTAGAATAGAATTGGAATTCCAGAGATGTTGTAAAGATACTGCAGGGAGTTCCTAGATGCCTCTTCTCACTTCTGCCTATTAGCATATAGTAGGGTACATGTGTCACAATTGATGAACCAATATTGATATATTTTTAGTAACTTGTCTATACTTTTTCAGATTTCCTTAGTTTTCTTGTTGTTGCTGTCATTGTTTTCTGAGACAGGGTCTCACTTTTTCCACCCAGGCTGGAGTTCAGTGGCACAGTCATGGCTCACTGCAGCCTCCACCTCCCCGGACTCAGGTGATCTCCCCCACCTCAGCCTCCCGAATAGATGGGACTGCAGGTTTGAGCCACCATGAATGGTTATTTTATTTTATTTTATTTTTTTTGGTAGAGATGGGGTTTTGCCACGTTGGCCAGGCTAGCCTAGAACTCCTGGGCTCAGGAGATCCCCTGCCTGCCTCGGCCTCCCACAGTACTGGGATTACAGGTGTTGAGCCAGGATGCCTGGCCTTATTTCCTTCGTTTTAAGCTGACGTCCTTGTTCTGTTCTAGGATCTCATCTAGGAGACACTACATTTACTCCTGAGGCTCCTCTGCTGGGACAGTTCCTCAGGCTTTCCTTATTTTTTGATGATCTTGACAGTTTTGAGGAGTATGGGTCAGGTGTTTTGTAGAATGTTTCTCAGCTGGGATTTATCTGATGATTCTTTCATGGTTAGACTGGGATTATGGGTTTGTGAAAGGGAGACCACAGAGGTGCAGTGCTGTTTTCATTACATCATATTAAGGCTCCCCTTGGCTGGCGGTTACATCACTCCTGTCTCTGCCTCTGTGGTCACACACCTTCTTCTCTTCTCTCTATCAAATCACCCTGTATCTCTCTTCTAAGGATACTTGCATTGGATTTATGGCCTACCCGGGTAATTCAGGATGATCTCATCTCAAGGTCTTTAACTCAACCTTTTACAAAGACCCTTTTTTCCAAATAAGATCACACTGACAGATTCCAGGAATTTGGATGTGGACTTCCTTCTTTTTTGAGACAATGTCTCACTCTGTTACCCATGCTGGAGTGCAGTGGTGCCATCTCGGCTCACTGTAACCTCTGCCTCTGGGTTCAAATGATTCTCATGCCTCAGCCTCCAGAATAGCAGGGATTACAGGCATGTGCCACTACGCCTGGCTAATTTTTGTATTTTTAGTGGAGACAGGGTTTCACCATGTTGGCCTGGATGGTCTTGAACCCCTGGCCTCCAGCGATCTGCCCGCCTTGGCCTCCCAAAGTGCTGGGATTACAGGCATGAGCCACTGCACCTGGCCTGGACTTACCTTTTTGAGGGCCACCATTCAACCCGCTATACCCACATGTGAATTTTATCTTTCATGAATTGTGCTTTTGGTGTATCTTAAAACTCATCACCAAGCCTAAGGTCATGCATATTTTCTCCGGTTTTCTTCTAAAAGTTTCATAGTTTTACATTTTACATTTAGATTTGTGATTCATTTTGAGTACATTTTTGTGTAAGGTGTAAGGTCTGTGGCTAGGTTCATTTTTTTTTCATATGAATATCTCTTTGATCCAGCCCTTTTTGTTGGAAAGACAATTCTCTCTTCATTGAATTGCCTTTGTGCCTTTGTAAAAAATCAGTTGAATACAGTTGGTCTATTATTTGTGTTCTCTTCTGTTCCATGGATCTATATTTCTATTCTCTAACCAATTTCAGCAATCTCGATTGTTATAGTCTTACAGTAAGTCTTAAATTGGGTAATGTGAGTCCTTTGTTGTTCTTCAGTATTGTGCTGGCTATTCTAGGTTCTTTGCCTTTCTATATAGATTTGAGTCAGTTTGTTGATACCTACAAAATAGCTTGCTGAGCTTTTGACTGGGAATCTGTATCAAGTTGGGAAGAACTGACATTTTACCAATATTGAGTCATCCAATCTATGAACATTCCAGTCCAATCTTCACTTATGTTTTATTTTTATTTTTTGAGACAGAGTCCCACTCTGTCGCCCAGGAAGGAATGTAGTGGCGTTATCTTACTGCAACCTCTGCCTCCCAGGTTCAAATGATTCTCCTGCCTCAGCCACTGTGCCTGGCCACTTTCACTTTCTTTACATAAATCTAAGTTTCTGACTGTTATCATCTTCCTTCTGCCTGAATAATTTCTTCTGCCTTTTTTTTTTTTTTTTTTTTTTGAGACGAAGTCTTACTCTATCACCCAGGCTGGAGTACAGTGGCTCACTGCAACCTTCGCCTCCCGGGTTCAAGCGATTCTCCTGCCTCAGCCTTCCAAGTAGCTGGGACTACAGGTGCACGCCACCATGCCTGGCTAATTTTTTGTATGTTTTTAGTAGAGACAGGGTTTCCCCATGTTAGCCAGGATGGTCTCGATCTCCTGACCTCTTGATCCACCTGCCTCAGCCTCCCAAAGTGCTGGGATTACAGGCGTGAAGTGAACCACCATGCCCAGCCTCATTCATTCGCTTTTAATGTTTCTCCTCCTCTTTGCATAGTTTTATGTCAAAAAGTCAGCTGTAACTCTTAACTTTGTTCTTCTATGAGTTTGGTATTTCCTACATCTATCCTTCTCCAGCTTCTTTTAATATTGTTTCTTTGTCTTTGTTTTTCTGTGGTTTATTTATTTATTTTTTGAGGGGCATGGTTTGGAGAGAGACAGGTAGCAGTACTTTTTTACAAAACTTTATTTTATTTCAGTAGTTTTTGGGGAACAGGTGGTTTTTGGTTACATGACAAGTAACCAAAATCTCAATTTTGAGATTTTGGTGCACTCATCACTCAAGCAGTGTACACTGTACCCAAAGTGTAGTCTTTTATCCCTTACCCCCTCCCACCCTTCCCCCTGAGTCCCCAAAGTTCATTATATCATTCTTATGCCTTTGCATCTTCATAGCTTAGTTTTAACTTGTAAGCGAGAACATATGATGTTTGGTTTTCCATTCCTGAGTTACTTCACTTAGAATAATGGTCTCCAATTCCATCCAGGTTAAAGTGAATGCCATTATTTTTTCTTTTTTATGGCTGAGTAGTATTCCATTACACACACACACACACACACACACACACACACACATCTCCCATGGAATATATGGAATGTATATCCTACCCAGTAATGGGATTTCTGAATCAAATGGTAGTTCTACTTTCAGTATTTTCTGTAGGTCAAATATGATGTACCTAGGTGTTTTTTGTTTTGTATTTGTTGGTTTGTGTATTTATTCTGCTTGGTGTTTTCTAAGCTTCCTGGATCTGCAATTTGGAAAATAGTAGCCGTTATTAGCTCAAACACTTCTGCTCCATTTTCTCTTTCTTGTCCTGCATTTCAGTTATGCATATACTGTACTTTTTGATATTGTCTCACAATTCCCAGATTCTCTGTTCTGTTTTTGTCATTATTTTTCTTTCCCTTTGCATTTCAGTTTAGGAAGCTTCTACTGACTGATGTTCAAGGTCCTTGATTCTTTGACCATGTTTACTCTGTTGATGACCCCATCAGAGGCATTCTTCATTTCTGTTATAGTGTTCTTAACTTCTAGGGTTTTTTTTTTTGATACTTAGAATTTCAACTCTGCTTACATTATTCATGTGTTCTTGTATATTGCCTACTTTATTCACTAGGGATGTTGCATATTAATCATAATTATTTTAAATTATCTGTCTGATATCCGACACTTGTGTCATATCCGAGTCTGGTTCTGATGATTGATTTGCCTTCTAAGATTGTATTTTTTTTCTTGCCTTTTGGTGTGCCTTGTAATTTTCTGTTGAAAGCTGGGTTTGTTGTATTGGGTAATAGGAACTGAGGTAAAGAGGTTTTTAGTGGAGATGGGTTGTGTTTAATCTTTAATCTAGCTGTGTGATCCAGAGTCTTTAAATTCCTCTAGTGTCCTTGTTTTCATCTCCTCTTGACATTGGGCTTCCCTAAGGACTCCTCCTCAGAAAAAGTCTGTGCCTTGCAGCTCTTTCTGTTGTTATATTGGACTCTTCATATGGTGGCTTTGCTATTCGTTAGCTTTGTGACTTTGAGCATGTTTCTTCACCAAGTCTCTTTCCTCACATATAAAATAAGAACAATATTCTCTTATAGAACTGTGTTGAGGATTAAGTGGAATATTAAATTAAAACACTGAGCACTGTGCCTGATATAGACTAGATTCTTGATTGAATCAATGGGCCTGTTTGGCTCAAAGCCACTAATTGCTACTTGTTTCGTTGGCTAGTGACACAGAGTATTGCTTTTCCTCCCTCAACCATGTAGTTAGAATCAGAACTCATTTCTCCTCATCCCAGTGGCTTAGCAGTGTGGATGCTGCAATAGGCAAGTTGTTAAATATAAATGAACGGTGCCTCCCAGGTACCTGAGATGCTTTAAGCAGCACCTAATGACATATTTAAGTGTAGAACCTGCTGGAACCATCTCCTTCTCTTGAGAAAATAATGACCTCTCTAATTGCACACTGACCCAAGATACATTCTCCCAAGTAAATAATACGCTATTCAGAAGCATCCCAATTAGGTATTTACCACAGAGATGTCAATGGCTTCATCTTGCTCCCCAGGGAAGTATTAAGCATCATATCAGGGCTGATAGAACTGAAAAACAAACTGGCCTCAAGAAAAACTGTGTCAATGAGTTTCCATGAGAAGATAGAGAGGTGGGGCTCCAGGAAGGAGAAACAATTGGCCGACCCTAGGGTTAGGCGGCCTCTCTACATGCATGGAGGCAGCTTCTCTCAAAGACAGCCACAAGTTAGATGGACAGGCAGGACCCCTTGCTCCATCCTCTTAAATTAGGAGTTGAGACTGTGTGGCGGATGCCTATTGCCCAGGCTCAGATTGCTGAAACAACAGCTGGCCTAGGAGCTGGGGTTCCAACCATTAGGAATCGCTTGCTTGCTGGAGGTGGTGGTGGGGTGAAGTGTTCTCTCTGTGTCCTTCTTCCAGTTCTCACTGTCCCCTGGTAACCAGCAGCTCCTAGAGGGAAAGGGAGCTTCAGACAGCCTTGGCTGAAGAAGAGAAAGTGACCTGGTGGCCTCCCCTTCTTTCTTCTCTCTCCCTCCGTCTCTTCTCTTTCACTTCTCACTGTCCCATTTCCCATTCTTCCTTCCTCTCCCCTTCTTCTCTCACTTATTTTCTTCCTCTCCCACCTCAGTTCTCACCTCTCTTCTTCTGTCTTCCCCTGTGTCCTCCTTCTGCCTCCCTTCCTCCTCCAGAGGAAGAGGGAAGATACACTCCATCTTCTTACTAGAAGTTTGCAGGAGAGCTCAGTCCTGGAGCTTTGCTCTTTCATGTTTGGGCATCATCCCCTGAGCCTCAGGGTGGAAGTCATAGAGCCCTCCCGGTCGAAGACCTCTGTGGATACACTGTGAAGTACATGGGCTGCCCTTGGGATCTACCTGCAGATTACACACTCAGATGGGGAGGACTCTTCTCAGCAAAGAGGGGCAGCAGCAGACACAGTCAATGAAGGGGGCCGAGGAGCGTGGATCTCCTTCTCATCTTGGCTAGTTCTGCAACGGCCCAAAGAATATGCCCTTTTATCTTCATCCACAAAGCCCTTCCTGTCTAGCACAGAAAGGTGCTATCTGCATGGACAGAGTCAAAGGGACCTCAAAGGTTGCCTAGTCCTGGAATTTTTAACCTGGGTTCTATGGACCGGGGGGCTGTATTAGTCTATTGGGGCTGCCATCACAAAACCCCACAAGCTTGGGGGCTTAAATAACAGAAATGTATTTTCTCACGGTTCTGAAGGCTGGAAGTCCAAGATCAAGGTGTCATCAGGATTGGTTCCTTCTGAGGCCTGTCTCTTCGGCTTGCAGGCGGCCGCCTTTTCTCTGTGTCTTCACATGGTCTTCCCTCTGTGCCTAAGTCCTAATCTGCTTTTCTTATAAGGACACCAGTCATATTGGATTAGGGCCCACTAGATGCCTCATTTTACCTGAATCATCTCTTTAAAGGCCCTAACTCCAGATACAGTCACATTCAGAGGTACTGAGGGTTATAGCTTCAACACGTGAATTTTGGGGAGGACATAGTTCACGGATAAAACGGGGATAATAGGCCAGGCACAGTGGCTCACGCCTGTAATCCCAGTGCTTTGAGAGGCCAGGGAGGGCGGATCACCTGAAATCAGAAGTTCGAGATCAGCCTGACCAACGTGGTAAAACCCTGTCTCTACCTAAAATACAAAATTTACTTGGCGTGGTGGTGCACACCTGTAATCCAAGCTACTTGGGAGGCTGAGGCAGGAGAATTGCTAGAACCCAGAAGGTGGAGGTTGCAGTGAACCGAGAGATTATGCCATTGCATTCCAGCCTGGGTGACAAGAGGGAAACTCTGTCTCAAAAAAAAAAAAAAGGAGAAAGAGAAAAGAAAAAAGAAATTGGGGGGAAATGGAAAGGGAACAACTATATTTTTATTTTCACTAACTTCCAGCTGAAGTGTAGCATTTCCTTCCTTGCTTGTAGCCAGCAAGCCATAGCAGCATCAGGAGCTCCTGTGACATTGCTGTTAATAGAAACCACAAATATTTCATATCAATTATGGTTGTCACAGACATCTTGAAATATCATTTACTCTCACAACTACTTTAAAATTACAGTTATTATACCTATCGCTCAGGCTTGTTTTTAATTGCATTTATTAAGGAGTACATATATTGCCACATAACAAATTTCTTTTTACACTATGTTTATAATTGTATTACAGTTGGTTTCCCTTGTAAATCCTATTTCATCTCATGCATTTCAAAACACTGTTTGGAAAAGAAATCCATAAGCCTCATCAAACTGTCAAAGGCATCCAACAGCACACAAAAGAACCCTAGACCTAGTTTCAACTGTCTTTTTTTTTTTTTTTTTTAACAATGAAGGAGATGGGGTCCAGGGAGGGCAACTTACTTGTCCATGGTCACACAACTAGTTATGAAATGTTTGGGACTAGAGTTTAGGTCTTAGGATTCCTTGTCCACAGCTTGGCCCACTGTATCACATTTGCTAGTTGTTCTTCTACAAGGAAGACTGAAATATAAAACTATTAGCCATGATACGAATTTTCTAAATACCTTCAGATTCCTAGATATGCTTTATGTTCCCCAAAAGTCTACCCTTCTGGGTTAGCCTTCCATTTAACAGCCAACTAGCCCAGTCCTCCTGAGAGAGATGGGAGCTGAAGGCCAGCCTTTACCTCCACTCCAGACCTACTAGTGGATATCTTGGAGGAAGGTTTACAGGGCCCAAAAGTGGGTCCTGGGTTCCCTTCATCAGCCCATCCAGTGCAGTCACTAACTCACCCTGGTTTGCCTGGGACTTTCCCCACTGTTGGCACTGAAAGTCCCATGTCTTGGGAAACCCCTCGGTTCTGGGCACACAGGTGTCAGGCCCCTTCCCACTCAGCCTCTTGCCTGGACAGCTGCTCTACTCAGGGGTACCTCTCACCATCTCATCCTGGCCTGGCGGGGTTGCTCCCTCCTGGCCCACCCTGTGGGGTTCTCAGAGCCAGACTGAAACCAGGCTGCCTCTTGCTTCACAATCTCTCTGAAGCTTTGGGAATTAGATTGTGGGAAGGAGAACAAGATCATGTCTGAGAGTGGATATCCAGGCTCCTGGCTGCCTGGGACCCTCATCCACAGGCTGGCTCACTCTCCTCAGCCCCCACCTGCTACTTTGGGTGTGGATCAACCTTTGGGGGGGGCCTGGCAATCTGTGCACTACAAGCCCCCCAGAGGGGTTTCAGAGGGGCTGCCTGTGCCCCTCCCCAGTGCCATTTACAGATTACTGCAAGCATCCCCGGCCACTGCAAGTGCCAGCTGTTAATCCATCACAGCTACCCGCTTCTCTGGAGAATCTCCCTGTCCCAGGAACCTGGCTCACCTGGGAGAGCACTTCCATAGCTCTTGGCCTATGGCTGGCATTGATATAAAGAGTCCCTCGCTTTGCCCCTGGGCTCGAGGCCGGCTCTGGGGCACAGTGCAGGAGCCTGAGCTCCTGGGGGCTTAGCCTGACACTCATCCCCAGTTGAGTCCACACTCTCAGTTAGGCTGTCCCTCCCCTCTCCTGCCCGCCTCACCTTCCTTCTCCTGAGACTGCCCCCGTAAATTGCTTGAACAAGAAACCCTGTCTCTGGCTCTACTTCTAGGCACCAAAGTCAGAGGCTTCTCCGAGGAAGGAAAGCTTGAACGGGACTGCTGCGATTTCCTCCTAAATAGTCTCCCTGCCTCCTCTTTCTTTCCACTCCCCACTGTGCAGAGTAATTTGTCCAAAATGAAAATCGAATCATGCTCCATCCTACCTTCATCTCTATGAGGCATCCCACTCACTGCCCATGGCATACAAGACTCCTTTTATGGCTTATAAAGTTTTTGGGCTCTGACCTCAGCTGATTTTCCAGTCCCAGTTCCCCACACTTTCCCCAGGAACCCCATATCCCAGATGTACAAGACCATCAGTGTCCAACCCGACCATACTGGCACACACCCCCAGGCCTGTAAACATTTAATTTCCTCTGCATTTTCTGATTGTGGGCTTGTATTGATCCCTGTACCCAACTGTAGCAGGTGAGGACTGACCAGAGAGAGCCAGCCCGTGGATGAGAGTCCTGGGCACCCAGGAGCCTGGAAATCCACTCTCAGACATGACCTTGTTCTTTTTCCTACAATCTAATTCCCAAGTCTTCAGAGAGATTGTGAAGCAAGAGGCAGCCTGGTTTCAGCCGGGCTCTGAGAACCCCACAGGGTGGGTCAGGAGGGAGCAGCCTGGACCGGCCAGGATGGGGAAAGGCAGAGGAAATCCCACTGGGTGTGCCATCAGCGACTGGAATCACTTTTCAGTGCCATGGGGAGTGAGATGTGGGGACACTTAACTGGCTGAGGAGTGAATGAAGGTGGAGGTGCTGTAGAAGGGAATGTAGAAGCCATTCCCTGAAGCTGGGCTATGGAAGACAGCCAGGCACTCCTCGGGTCCCCCACCCCACCACTCAAGGTTCTCATCTGGCCACAGCTGGCTTCAGGCTAGTGCATCAACTGACACAGAACTATCTGGACCTAGGCAGACTCTAACAGTCACCTCCACCTCACGTGCCCCCAGCTTTAACCACCTGAGCTCCCTGTCAGCACAGATGGTGATGACACAGAGAGAAATCTATACACAGATGCGTGGATACAACACATTCCTAACATTCTCAGCCTCACGCCTCGGTGGAGTATCAGCAGATCAATTTTTATACATACCTGGACAGAGGGTGATCATTTAATACGGCTGACATTATTTGAAAATGCATTTTTCACTTGCGGACAGGCAAGTATGCTCTCTGAGGCAGTTTTTTGCCACACTTTAAAGAGATGGCCCAATCAATCACTTCCGATTCCTTAGCTGTTTATTGGAGACATCAATCACGATGAACACTCTCGGCGTTAATGGGAATGTCATCAGCACTTCTGTAGGATTCTCCCTGCGACTCAGCTTTAAATAACAAGATTATTATTTTTGACACGTTATTCAAGCTGGCATTTTTTCCCCCTCTATTGCTTCATATCTGGGAGACCCTCGCCTTGAAAGCACTTGTCCTTCTGGTCCACGACAGAAGGGGCAGTAGGCCTCAGATTTGGGAGGTAGAACTAGGCCAAGATAACTACCCAGACTAATTAGGGGTTGGGCTTAATTACAGGGGTTCTAAAATTTGCAGAGGCTGCAGAATGCCTCTCCTGATGTGGAATAATGATCTTCTTCCCCAGGCAGGGGGTAGCTGTGGGCTTGGTCTTCCCTGGGGACCTGACAAGTTGTGGGGTATTCCGAGGAACAATATGTGGGTGCAGTACTGGTAATATTTGCGATCTGTGAACTGGGCCTTTTTAAATCATAAAAAGGATGTAAAAATATCACCCGACATTTAGGACGTTTACCTCCCAGGGGTTATTCTCTGATCAGGAAAATCTGTGAATCAAAAGAGCAAGCGTACGTGTCCCAGCCCAATCCCTGAATGAGTGTTCCCCGAGGACTAATGAGACTAGGGGCTCAACGGACAGGGCAGGAATGAATGAGCCAATGGCTAAGGGGTGGGCGGCTTTAGGAGTGGGTTGGGCTGGGGAGCACGGAACAGGAGAGAACGTGGGGCCCTGAGCTGGGGTGTGGAACAGGGACCCTCAGCGTGGCAGAGTCTGTTTTCAGTCTCCAGCACCATAATTTTGTCTTGTCCACCTTGACTTTGACCTTTGGTTCAAGAACTCTTCCAAGACAGCCATCCCTGTCAACCCTTCACTATTGCTGGCCTGTCTGGCCAGTTCCAGGATTCCTGGGTTGCCGTTATGTTTCTCCTGTGGCTCATTCCCCTGGGAACCACTGGGTGAAGTGCATCTGTGCTGTGGGGAGGGCAATTGGGCAAGGAGATGTCCAGGATTCCAACTGACGTCTTGTGGTCTGGGCTACAAGATCCTGAGAGGATAGGAGCCATGGTGTTGACGGTGTGGTTGGGATGACAGCATCTGCTGGGTCTTCCTCCTTTGCACCATCTCCCATCCTCATTGCCACTTCCAGGGAAGCTTTCTGGAGCCACCTTCTCTAGCCTCTGGTTCCTGAAGCCCTTCATTTATACTTGCAGCAGCACAGCCTCCATGAAGACTTCCTGCTCCCCCTGACTGTGTCCTCTGGCCACCTCCCCCATTTTGTCTGGCCCTCTCTTTAGCCCAAATCACAATGAGCAGAATTTCTCAAAACAAGGTCCATGGACAACAACAGGACCACCTGAGGTGGTTGCTGGAAATGCAGATTCCCAGGACCCAGCTCATACCTATCTAAATCTCAGGGGTGGGGCTCAGGGATCACCCAAGACAGGCGATTCTTATCTTTCTTAGGCTCACTCAAGTGTGCAAATTGCAGCAACAGGCTTAAAGCTACAGTCAACTGTTGGCATAACCGTCTCTTGCCCCAATTTCCCCCACCCCTGGAACAAATCAGTCTAACAACTGTCTCTCCAGTGTCTACAGTGTGCCAGGAACTGTGGTAGATTCTTGAAGACAGCCTGGGGGTAGGGAGACCAGGATGGACTCAGGAAACCAGAGAGCAGATGAGAGGTGAGGTGGCTGGGGAGGGCGGAGTTGGATCTGGAAGTGCTTGGATTTGAGGGTCTGGGAAAAGGCTCCACAGAGCCTGGGGGTGGGGAGGGGCAGGTCTGAGGGCTGTTTCTTGGCTGGCAGCCCCGATTTGCAACAGCACTTCCCTCTCTCAAGCGTCTGGGCTCCTCCACTCCAGGGCCAGAGGACATTGGTGCTGCGCTAGAAGAGGGTGGTGGCCCGACCAGACGAGGTGGTCAGGAACCCCCACCCCAAGCCCGGTCAGGTCAAGAAGGCTGGTCCTCAGACTAGGAAAGGGAGGGAACAGGACAGGAGAGTTCAGATTCCTGAGAGCTGTCACAGGAGGAAGAGTCAACCTTTCATCCACAAAGCAGAACATTCTAGATTGTTATTCCAGGTTACAAGGGAGACAGACTTCCATTCTGTCTAAGAATTATTTATTTATTTATTAGATGGATTCTTGCTCTGTTGCCCAGGCTGGAGTGCAGTGGCACAATCTCAGTTCACTACAGCCTCTGCCTCCTGGGTTCAAGTGATTCTCTTGCCTTAGCTTCCCGAGTAGATGGGATTACAGGCACCCACCACCATGCCCGGCTAATTTTTGTATTTTTAGTAGAGATGGGGTTTCACCATGTTAGCCAGGCTGGTCTCAAACTCCTGGCCTCAGGTTATCCACCTGCCTCAGCTTCCCAAAGTGTTGGGATTACAGGCGTGAGCCACCGCACTCCGTCAAGAAATAATTTTTAAATAAGAGTTACATAAAGATGGAACCAGAAATATGGAACAGCTGTATGTTTTTGCATTTTATCCAACAAACATATAACACTTACTCTGTGGTTGGTACTATTCCAAGCACTTTACAAATATTTATTCATTTAACCCTCATAAAAACCCTGTGAGGTAGGAACTCTTGTTTATCCCTACAGCATGGAGGAAACACATGAATCCTGAAGGCCTTTGATGAACATATTCATTCATCCCCTCACTTGTGCCCTCACGTATGGTTTACTCATTCATTCACATAAATTCCACGCAGTCACTGGGATGTAAGGAGCATCGTTAAGGTGCTTGGGCAGAGCCTGCAGTTCAGGGCATGATGACCACCTGATGGGGACATTTGAGAGGGGACTTGGGCATTTGGTGAGGTGTTGGACCAGAAGATGCATGGGGTGGCATCTGAACCTGAGGTTGTGCTCCTGAGAATCTGAGGTGCATGGTGGGACACCCCAGGGGACAGAGATGGCTTGAGGAGAGCCTGGACCTTCTGCAGAGCAAGCTCCCGGTGTGGTGGGTGACAAACTCTTCTTTCTCCCATGGCCCACTACTGACACCACCTGCTTCTTCCATGATGGCTAAAACCAGGGTTCAGGCCTGGCTCCTCCCCTTCTTCCTGAGCAAAGCACCCTGAGTAAAGCCTAGGGTTGGCTGGTACTGTTTTAACCAAAAGTGTAAGAAGACGACATAGCCAACTTGCTGCGTGCTTTTTGGCATGCACACTGCCTTCTTCTCTAAGTCCAGTTACCTCATCTGAAAATAAGGAGAGTAGACCAGAAGTCCCTTCAGCTCTAATGGGCAGGACTGTGTGGAACTGCAGGCTGCTAAGGGTATGTGGGGGCACACTGGGATCACCTAGGTGAGGGGTCTGGGGTCATAGGCTTAGTCTAGGCTCTCCCCATAGTCTCCTTCTTCTCCTTCCTGCTGTCTGATGCCAGATCAATGCTCCTATAGGGTGGACTCCCTCCCATCCCAAATTCTCTGCTGGTCCTGAGGTCATCCATGGCTCTGTTAACTTGCCTACACATTTATGGGCCACGTGCTGTGGTCCCCTTTGCTCTCTGTCTGTATTAGTGAGGGTTCTCCAGAGAAACAGAACCAACTGGATATATGTACATACAGAAGAAGAGATTTATGGTGAATTGGTTTATGTGATTATGGAGGCCAAGAAGTCTCACAATCTGCAGTTGGCAAGCTAAGAAACCAGGAAAGTAAACGGTATAACTCAGCTCAAGTCCAAAGGCCTGAGAACTTGGGACTATAACTTGATGGTGTAATTTCCAGTTTGAGGCTGTAGACCTAAGAACTGGAACGCGGGGAGGACCACTTATATCAGTCCCAAAGTCCAAAGTCCCAAGAATGAGATGCTCCAGTGCCTAGGACCAGAGAAGATAGATGTCCCAGCTCAAGGAGAGAGAGTGAATTCATCCTTCCTGCACCTTTTTTTCTACTTAGGCCCTCACTGGATTGGATGATGCCTCCCACATTGGTGAGGGAGAATCTTCTTTACTCAGTCTACTGATTCAAATAATAATCTCTTCTGGAAACATCCTCACAGATATGCCCAGAAAGAACGTTTTACCAGTTATCTGGGCATCCCTTAGCCCAGTCAAGTTGACACATGAAATTAACCATACACAGTCCCAGGCCTGGTATACAGCTGGTGTTCAATGAATGTTGGTTGAGTGAGTAAATGAATGAATGTGAATGTAGTCTAACTACTTATTGCTTATTTTCCCTGTTTGACCTTCATTCTTCTCTCTGGCTTGGAAAGGCCTCCACCTACCCTGTTTCCCAGTCCCTACTTCATCATCTTTTGAGATTCAACTCAAATGTTGCTATATGTGTCTCTTTTTTGAACTGAGAGCCAACCATGACCCTGTCACTCTGTTTTAAAACCTTTAAATGCCCTTCCGTAGTTACCAGCCCATTCAGCAAGTACTTACAGAACTCCTTGTGCAAAGGCTGTAGTGTGTCTCACAGTGTCTGGGACTGATCCTGACATGGAGCTTACATTCTAGTCAGTGAAAGAGCCACTTCCCAAGTCAAAATAAAGCAGAACATTTCAGATGGTAGCACTTGGAGCACATGGTCTTGGATTGGCCAAGAGAGACCCACAGCAAATGCTTCTTCTAGACTGTAAATTCTCATCCCGTCCACCTCTGCTGCCTCTGTTTCTTTCTCTGAACCTCTTTCTCTCCCTTTTACATACACGGCTGTAGTTTTCTCAGAAGGTCTCTCAGAAGGTCACAGGAAGCTAGAAGCAGCATCCAAGTCAGTAGTTTACACCAACATGAGGAGAGCTCCCAAGGGCATGAAAGAGGTGCTGGTTTTGTGGTTAGTAAAGGCCTCGATCCAGTGTTCTCAGGTAGGCAATGCTTGTCCGAGGCCTGATAGAGAAAGGCAACTGTGCTCCTGGGGCTCCTCTCAAGGGCTGCCTGCCCTGCTCTCCAGCCTCTGTCTTTTCTACTTCTTTCAGATCAGGGTCTGTGGTGAGCCTTAGGGGAATATTTCTTTTTTTTTAGTCCTAGGATCCAAGAGAGCTGGGTTCTAGTCCTATCCTTGCCCAGGCAAACTCAGGAAAACCTCTTTGTGGGCTCCAGTTTCCTTATCCCTGAGATGTTAGGGTTACATGAGATGACCTCTGAGGCCCCTTCCAGATCCAAGATTCCACCAGGCTTCTAAATGTCCCTGAAGTGTGGGGAGTCATTGTTCTTCAGCATCTCCTCAGGGGCAGCCTGGGCTGAGCAATAGTTTTGTGACTTGAAAAGTACTGGGAGTGGAGGTTATTCATTCAATCAAGACTTTTAGATGATCTGTTGCATCTTGCAACACCTGCCCTCTTGATCCATTTTCTGCTACTGGTCATCAAGATGAGGGTGGAATTCCCAGATAAGAAGAAGAAAGACAGAAAAAAGCTGCAGGTCCCTACTGTGGTGATCATTGGTGTGGATGCCAGATACATCCAACTCTGTGTAGGTGGTAGTGTTGTTTTTTGATCTGTATGTGTTTGGATGGGGCTGTGTTAATTGACAGTGGAAATTCTTCAGAGCTCTTGACAATGTTTAAGAAGGACTCTGCTCTGTCAGTCTGGGTGTGAGAGTAACCATATTAAGCAGAGCTTCCAACTGACCCTAGACAGACATGGAACATGAGAGAAATGCCCTTTGTTTATTTGGGGTCACTAAGTTTAGGGGCTCTTTGTTATTGCTACATACCCTAGCATGTCCTGACTATTACATAAACCTAGATTCTGAGTAGGTCAGTGGAGAACAAGGTTACTTTCCCCTGAGCAACTTTCATTAATCCTTCATTGGCAAGAGCAGTAAACAAAAGATGGCTACTAGAAAGCCTAAATGGGTGTTTCCTTCCCATCTTCTAGCATGCAGTGCCAAGGATAAAGAGGCCTGGGAATTATATTCTGAATGTGCAGATCTTTGCAAATTCCTACTGCACAGTTCAGACTCTTTAAAATATAGGCCCTGTGTGTACTCCATCTCACCTCCCTCTAGCCTACTCCACACCCAGCACAAGGAGCTTCCTTTCCCTAGTAAGATTTTTCTGAGACAGATGGATGAAAAATCAGTCAGGAAAAGAAAAATAAGACTGCTTGAACTTTCAGGGTTGAATTTGAAGGCTTTCCCTCCACTTATTATTTCACCTGTCAGAAAAAAAGAGAATATTCATTAGAAAATTATCTTTAAGAACTCTGCTCTTGTTTGAATGGTCAGTGTAATGGTCTTGGGAGGTGAGGCCTTTAAGAAGTGATTAGGCCATGAAGGCTTCACCAGAGTGGGTTTAATTCTTTAGTAAAAGGGCCTTTAAGAATGGGCTCTCTCTCAGCCCTTCCACCTTCTGCCATGTGATGCCTTCAGCAATGTCATGATGCAGCAAGAAGGCCCTCACAAGATGCCAGCACCTTGATGTTGGACTTGTCAACTTTCAGAACTATGAGCCAATAAATATCTGCCCATTATAAGTTACAAATTGCCAAGCCTGTGTGGCATTTTGGTAGAGCAGCACAAGAGGATTAAGATAAGCCCCATGTGAGGGACAAGAACCTTTCCCACTGCTGGTAACACTGGTAGATGATGTCATTTATTATGCATCATATCAAGAGAGATTATTATTGCAGTCCAATCCTCTGTTTCTCTGAGATTTTTATTGCCAGGAAATGCTGATTACTTACACAAGAATTTTAATGCTTAAACAAGACCCTATAGTGGATGATTTCAGAAAAGCAATTGTGTGGACTTAGAAAGAAATTTTAGCAGACATTTTTCTTTTAAGAAAACTTTACAAATATGAATCTTTCATGTAACATTGTACTGGCTCATTCTACTTAAAGTAGAGTTTGGGGCATGGCCAGTATAGGTAGAACCAACCATATTTCACTTGGTAAGAGGTGTCTGTGCAGTCGTAATTATCAATGGTAGCATTTTTATAAATCCTCTGATCATGTCCCTGGTAGGCTCCCAGGTTTAGAGCTAGAAGACTTTGCTTCAAGACCCACTTCAGCTGCTTATTAGCTATGAAACTCTCAACAAGCCATAGTATTTTTCCAAGACTCGATTTCCTCATCAAGAAAATGGATATACATTTACCTACTTCTTGAGGTAGTTATGGGGCCACACTGCTTCTAAGGCATAGTTCTGCTCATGGTCTTCCACGTTCAAATCTTCCTTGGCTCCCCAGTGCCTTGCCGTGCTGCCCAATACAATAGCCACTAGCCACATGTGGCTACTTGAATTTTATTAATAATTTATATCAATTAAAATGAAGTAACATGAAGAACTAAGTTTCTTCATCACACTGGCCACATTTCAAGTGCTCCTTACCCACATATGACTGGCTACTGTATTCGTGCAGATATAGAACATTTCCCTAAGCACAGACAGTTTTAGCAGTCAGCAGTGGATAGCACTCATTTTCAAAGGCTTTGTTAAAAGGAAGTCTTGTGAGAAGGTCATTTTTATCACACAGATCAGAGGAGAGGTTCTGATTGAAACCAAGTCAGGAGCTCAGAGTCCAGCCTGTCTTCCACCTCCCCTGGCGGCCCCTCAGGAGGGGGTCAGGAACCCACAGAGGCCTGCAAAGCAAAGTTGCAAAATGGCTGGTTCCCAGAAAAAAGTGCAGCCCTTCTTTTGTGTGGCATGTTTTAGCCCCATGCAGCCTGTATCTGTATCGCTTTCCCTTACCCCGCCTCCCGGCACAACGAGAATGTGCCCTTCACCCCACTGCCTATTAACATGAATTCATTTTCCAGCACACAGTTTGAATGCCACGAAGCAAGCCCAGCTCCACAAGTGGGGTTAGTCACTCTGTGTGCATCTTTTGCTGGAGTATTAATTGCCCTGCAATAAGCCTGTCTCCCTGACTAGACTGTGAGCTCCTGGGGCTAGAGATGGCCCCTTCTTGTCTACATATGCTGGGCACACAGGCAGGACCCAGGAAACACTAGTGGAATGAATGAGCCAAGTTACGTGGGGCCAGGATTTTGTCCTGTTCTCTCAAGAGAGCAAACTCATATGGGCCCCCTGCATAAATACACTCTAGTCGCCGCTGCTGGATGGCAAGGGTGTCTGTTATCTCAGATCTGTCCCTGTGCTGGTGGGAAAGGACACTGTGGCTGACTGAGTGAGGCCTGCAGTTCAGTAGCTCCTCATTTCCCCTCCTACACATATTTGTTAGGTGCCTACTGGGTGCAAGACACTGTGCTAGTTAGTACTGGCTGGGGACAGAGCCTGACAAAGCAACACAATCCCTTGCCCTTGTAGACTTTACGTTTTAAGTAAAATAAAACAATAATAAATACATAAAACATATATTGTGTCAGATGGTGCCATGGAAAAAATTGAGCCTGGAAGAAGGAGAGGGGAACGAAAGTTGAGGCCAGGTAGCAGTGCTAAAGGGGTCACAGTTTTAAGTAGGGTAGGCAGGTAGATCTCATGAAAATATCCAGTGGGAACCAACCACAGGGGAATGAGGACCCTGAACTTGCCAGTGGTCTTGACAGGGTTGGAGGGGAGGGTTGGCTCTGGGGTCAGCAAAGCAGCTGACCAAAGAGCCCATCTTGAACCCACTCCTGAACGGCCCATGTGCTCTGTGAAGACATGTCCATGGGGATGTGGGCAGGAAGGGAGCTGGAACATTTGGAGGCTCAGGTTGCTTTGGTGCAGGAACCCCTTGCCTAAGCATAAAACAGAAGGTGTTTTAAGTAGAAAGGAAACTCAGCTATCTCAACATGGCAGGCTCTAGAGAGCGGGGCCAGAGCCCTTTGTAGCTGTGCACGGAACACCGGAAGTGGCAGTGGATTACATGTGGGGAGTCTGGCGGTCACGGGGCACCTGGTTTTCTGCTCCATCCTCCCGACAAGCAAGATGTGAGCACAAAAATACTAGTTTCCAGACATGAGTCAGCACACTGGGCGAGTCTATGAACTCCAGGTAATAGGTTTCCATTTGGTCAAGCAGATGAGGCCCTAACCCAGAGACGTGGGTAATTAACATAATTTGGGTAATTAATTGGCCTGATCTGGTCTCATCTGGACCATACAGGTCTGGCTAACATTTGAGATATCATTAGAGGTTATTACCTGTGTTCCTATTGACTTTGCTTGTGGGAGACTCTTTTTGAGTTTACCTGGTGGGGTGAGAATTACTTCATCTGGCTTACAGAGAGAGATGCAGTGTCTGCATTTTTAGCTCAGTGGTATGTGGAGAAGGAGACAGGAGGCTGTGAGATTTGCTTCTGGTAATCCCAAGGCAATTTATGCAGCGGCAGACAGTCAGGCTAGACGATCTTCAAAATCTCATCTGTATTAGTCTGCTGGGGTAGCCATAACAAAATGCCATAGGCTGGGAGCCATAACAAAATGCCATAGGCTGGGGGCTGAAACAACAGAAATGTATTTTCTCACAGTCTGGAGGCTGAAAGGCCGAGATCAAGGTGTTGGCAGGGTTAGTTTCTTCTGAGGCCTCTCTCTTTGGCTTGGAGATGGCTGTCTTCTCCCTCTCTCTTTGTGTGGTCTTCCTTCTGTGCCTGTCTCTGTCCTAATCTTCTCTCTGTTTTTTTTGTTTGTTTGTTTGTTTGTTTGGTTTTTGTTTCATTTTATTTTATTTTATTTTTTGAGACAGGGTCTTGCTCTGTCACACAGGCTGCAGTACCATGGAATGTTCATGGCTCACTGCAACTTCGACCTCCCAGGCTTAAGCGATTCTCCCACCTCAGCCTCCCAAAGTGCTGCAGTCCCAGGCATGAATGAGCCACCATGCCCAGCCAATCTTCTCTTCTTATAAGGACATCAGTCCTATTGGATTAAGGCCCACCAGTATAACCTCACTTGACCTTAATTACCTCTTTAAAGACTCTATATCCGAATACAGACACATTGGGAAGGTACAGGCATTTAGGACTTCAACATGTAAGTTTTGGGGGACACAGTCCAGCCCATAACATCATGCAATCCCAAGATGTTGAGAGTCTGGGCTGGGTTCCTTCTCTGCTGCCAACTCCCCACAGACCCAGGTGTGACATATCCTTTCTGCACCTCAATTTTTCCATCTGCTCTGCCTCCTTCAATTGAGATGCTCAAATCACTTAATGTACAAGCAAGGGCTTTGTAAACCTCATAGCAGTGGACCCCAGAGGTGCAGCACCATCCTAAGGAGCACGTTGGAAATCTGTGGGTGCATGCGTTGGGTTGTCACAATATTTAGGGGACCTCATGGCATTGAGTGAGCAGGAGCCGGGGAGATGTCCAGCGGTGTGAGGGACGGTCACACACGATGAACTGTCCTATGTTACTCACCTCTTTCTAATATCTTCTGTGCATTTGCATAGCTGAAAGAAAACCCCACAATCATTGGAACCTAGTACCTAATTCTGTTTCACATATAAACACAAAGAATTTCTTTTAGCAAAATTTAAATGTATCCTTTTTACAGAAAAGCACAACCAAATAGAGGGAAGATTGTACCTTATTTTGTTTGAAACTTTACAGAGTATTCACCAGTTCAGAAAACACATGTTGATATGGTTTGGCTGTATCCTACCCAAATCTCATCTTGAATTCCCACGTGCTGTGGGAGGGACCCGGTGGGAGATAATTTAATCATGGGGGCAGTTTCCCCCATGCTGTTCTCGTGGTAGTGAATAAGTCTTACAAGATCTGATGGTTTTATAAGGGGAAACCCCTTTTGCTTGGCTCTCTGATTCTCTCTTGCTGCAGCCATGCAGGAAGTGCCTTTCACCTTCCGCCACGATTGTGAGGCCTCCCCAGCCACGTGGAACTGAGTCCGTGAAACCTCTTTTTCTTCCTGGTCTCAGGTATGTCTTTATCAGCAGCGTGAAAACAGACTAATACACCTGTCTTCTACAACACACATTTAGAAAGTGTGTGTCCAACGGCAACGCTGTTTGGTGCTTGAGTCACAATGCAACACTGCCCCGCTGCTCTGCGCCTGTAGCTGTCTCATCCACCCTAGTCCTACATGCAGGTGTCTCCCTCATTATGTTTCCTACTATAGCTGTGAAATATACAACCATGATTTGCTTTTCTTCTGTCCTTTCTCTGATAGTCAGGGCAGTACATATTTCTTTGAAATTATGAATTGGGTTGTTACATTATCCATGAATTTCATTCAAAGATGGTTAAAGTTAAAGATAGTTTAAACAGAGGCAATTACGCAGGAGTTGAGAAGCCCTCAATGATGCTCTAAGGCATCATTGGGCGCCCTCTTTTGCTGGGTGGTTCAACAGTGGCTGTCTTGGGGATTGGCTTTTCTTCAGTTTCCTGGCATAGCTGCACCCCACACAGCCCAGCATGAGTGCACGGCAGCAAAGCCCTCTCCAAAGGAAGGCAGCTTCTTTGCTTTCGTCATTTCTCTTGCCTCTAACACCAGTGAGGTGCTGGCAGCTGCACTGGTCAGTTATCATGAGTTTAGATGACAAGGTTGGTCACCATGGAGGCCTCTGGACTTCTGTCCCCCTGCTCGCTGGCACAGGGGAGCCTGCGGGTGAGGGCCTATAGTAGAAAGACCATTTCCCCTGAGCCTGGTTGCCTGGGCCAAGCAGCTGGCTACAGCCTGAGAAGCCAGGTCCCCCGGAGGCCAGGCTGGGGTGGAGCCGCGGGGACTGGTGTGGTCATCACGACATCACTGGGTGGGGCAGGGCATTGGCGAGAGTCCGCACCAGGGCAGGCCAGTTTGCCTCCCTGGCCACTTGTTTGTGTTCCAGCTTTGCTCCAAGCCTGGGTCTAGCCCCTGCCTTGCTTTTGGGCTTCCGGCTTAACTAGTGGCACATTTAAGTGAGGTCTGGCTCCCCGGAGACAGTCGCCCTCTCCTGGGCACTGCCTCTGAGCAGGCAGATTCTGCCCTAACCTCTCTCCCTGGCCCAGGTTACTTTACCTGGGCTCATTGCCCCAGGAAGACATGGAACACCCACCAGAGAGAGGCATCCTTAGTGTCTGTCAGATCCTGTCCTTGTGGATCCCTTGGGAAGCCAAGGGCCACGCTCTGTTGTTTCTGCGTCCCCTATTGGGAAATACCAGGAGGATCCTTCCTCTGCTCCCTCCTCCTCCAGGCCTCCATCTGAGAAGTCCCAGACACAAAGCCAAGCTCCTTCCTTGCTTACACACTGCCTCACCCCCACAGCAGCCCCGCAGCTCCTTTGGAGAGCGTCCGCCATGATCTGCAGCAGCGCTTGTCAAAATGCAGATTTCCAGGTCCTACTGATAACTTCTGTGGGTGCAGCCTGGAATCAGAATTTTGATATAAGCTCTGAAGATGATTCTATAGCTTTGGGAGCCCCTGGCTATAGAATAAAGCTCAAAAGTCTGGATGGCACCTGTGACCTACTCAGTTGGGTTCTCATCTATCTATCCAGCCTCCTTTGTTGGAACCTGACTCACATTGAACTTGTCATTATTCCCCAACATCATGGGCTCTACCCTTCTCCAATTCCTCTACACATGCTCTTCCTTTTGCTTGCAAGACTCTCTTTCCTGTTCCCACTTTGCAAATTCCTACCTATCTTTTAGGACAAGATCAAACAGCACCTCCTCCGGAAGCCTTCCTGCCTCCCTCCTGATGAGTGTTGGCTTCTACAGCGTGATGTTATGCCGTGATTACAGCACTTCTCACCCTGCCCTGTCTTCTTCCCTTTACCCCCACACAGCAATCGCCCCCTCCAATGTCAGTCCCTGGAAAGCAGGGTGGTATCTTATTTATCTTTAAAATTCCAGCAACTACCACCATTCCTGGTATAGAGTGGATAGTCGTAAATATTTATGTAAGTTTAAGTGGTCTCTGGGACCCTGATTTTCCATCTCTTCTTAATTGGGGTTCTGCCTTAGGCTGCTGGGCTTCATTTAAACCTCAGTCATTAAAAAGCAGTTCCTTTGTTTCCTCTGCATGGTTCATATTTAGCCACAGAGATTTATTTCTCCAATAAACTCCACTCTCCAAACAGCCACATTCCTCTGCTCCTCCTACTGAGAAATGAAAGGGAGTCACAGGATGCACCTAGAACTCCTGTGTTGGTGACTGCAGAAAAGAGGATCAGGAAAATTCATTTAAATCTTACTGCCAGCTGGTGATCAAGTGGCTTCCCTGGTGTTTGTCTCCTGTGTTTGCAGGGTTAAGTGAGACTCTTGGGGAGGTGGGGGAAAAATTCAAAACTCCTCTTTTGTTCTATCAACTGTTTTTAATTTAATTTAAATTTTTAACGGGATCTCACTCTGTGGCCCAGGCTGCAGTGTAGTGACTTGATCTTGACTCACTGCAGCCTGACCTGCTGGATTCAAGGGATCCTCCAGCTTCAGTCTCCTGAGTAGCTGTGACTACAGGCACATGCCACCATGCCCAGCTATTTTTATTTTTTGTAGGGTTGGAGTCTTGCTATGTTGCCCAGGCTGGTCTTGAATTCCTGACCTCAAGCAATCCTCCCACCTTAGCCTCCAAAAGTTCTGGGATTACAGGCATGAGCTACTGTTCCTGGACTTTCTTTAACCTTTAATATGAAAAAGGCAATCTCAGGTTTGTGTTCTAAGCAGGTGGCTAACCCATCAGGGATTTTAGAGATGACAAGGATGGTTGTTAGCAAGCCCATAACTCCATAAAAGACCATGCTGAGGATATTCCCCGGGTCCTGGTGACCCAATACTGCTGGAAAATTTCTGCCTCACATTGTGAATTCAGGTACAAATTCAGTCTGGAGAGCTGAGCGGGGTTGAAAGTCATCCGATTTTTTTCAGGACAGATCTCTTCTCTTTTGTTTTTCCTAGTCAAGAATTGTATAGCTCTAAGGTTTCCTGCTGCTAAACTATTTTCATAGATGCAAACCAACTGATCTGGTAGATAGGCTATTGTATTCTCTGCCAACTGATTTCCAGCAGAATTAAAGGGCTTCAGGGAAGGGAAGTATGGCAAACACTAATTGGACTGGCTGTGCACTGAGTTGGACACAAACAATATAGTCTTGCTCCTAGAATTTTGAAACTTCAGAGTGTGAAAGGAACTTTGAAGGTCACCTTGTCCAACCACCTCCTTATTCCATGCTTGAATTCCATTTGTGACATCCTCAGCAAATGAGGATTATCTAGCCCTTGTACAATCTCTTTCCGTGCCAGAGAACTCATTACCCTTGGAGGCAGCCCATTCCTTTTTCATATTGCTCTACTAGCCAGCTTTTTCATATGCTAGGCTGACATCTGCTTCTTGCCTCCCTGTAACTTCTAGGGGATGGATTTGCTTGTGCCTGCTTGTGTACATACAGAACGTCTTCAAAGATTTGTGGTTTTCTCCTGTCTAGGTTCATCATGTCTGGTTCCCATACACTACCTCTGTGGGTGATGGGAATCTACGTTATTTTTATCCTTTTTCCACATTATGGAGGTATCTGACAAAGAGCCATTTGGGGTGAACTATCAGTGCATAGTTCACTTCTCCCCAAGATGGGCATGTGACTTCCGTGCACAGTCATCCACACCAGAATGGTGGCTGCCACTATTTCAGTACTTGGCATAGTGTAAGGCAAATAGGGACACTCAAATAGTCATTGGAAACATATAAGGATGGATAGATGGATGGATGGTTGGATGGATGGTTGGATGGGTAAATGGATGGATGGATGGATGGATAGATGGATGGATGGATGGATGGATGGATGGATGGATGGATGGATGGATGGATGGTTGGATGGATGGTTGGATGGGTAAATGGATGGTTGGATAAATGGATGGTTGGATGGATGGATGTATGGATGGATGGTTGGATGGATGGGTGGGTGATTGAGTAAATAAAGAGATAAATGGATAAATGAATAAAAGAATGACTCAGTACATGGAGAAAGCAAACTTGAAAATATTTAGATCAATCAATATCTATGGAAGCTCCTCTATACCAATGTTGTGCTGTGTAAGGGAAAAATGAAGTGTTTACAAAGAAGTACAGACATACTCTTTCTTCTGATATTGGAAACAAGCTAGACCCAAACCTGTGGAAACTTCTTCCTCCCTCTCTAAGTCTGATGTTTATGGACATGTTGCATAATAACTCACCAGGCCAGGCATGGTGGTTTCTGCCTGTAATCCCAGCTACTCAGGAGGCTGAGGTGGGAGGATCACTTGAGCTTGAGAGGTGGAGGCTGCAGTGAGCTGTGATCGCACCACTGCATCCAGTTGGGGCAACAGAGTGAGACCCTGTCTCAAAACACAAACCAAAACAAAACCCAAAAGCCAGAAACCAAAACCAAACAAACAAAAAATAACTCACTAGCAGCATAGTAATTTGGGATTGAAGTCAGAATTAGAAGGGATATTATTGATGAATGGGTCACATCTCCTATTTTGCAGTAAAGAGCTGGAGAGGGAAATGACTTACCCAAAGTCAGGACCAATTCCGGAATCCCTATCTCTTGGCTCCTACACCTCTTTCCAGTATGCTTTCTTTGAAGATTATTTTGTTTCCATCCAGATTTCTGTGTATTTGCTCCAAAAGTCAGCTTTGCATTGACTGTGTAGACCTGGCTTTGAATTCCATAGACATCATTTATACATTCACTTACTCATTCTCCATCCAGCCACACTTGGGGAATATCTGTTATGCATAAAGCCCTGTGCTAGGCTTTGGGAATAGAAGAATGAGACATGGCCCCTTCCATGAAAGAATCTAGCAGAGAGAAAGACCCCTAAACAAGCAAAAGGCAATGTACTCAGGCTACAGAAGAGGTGTAGGTGCCCAGAAGAAGGAACAGCTATCTCTGCTTGGGGATACAGAGAGGACCTTCCAGGCTTGATAACAACTAAAGGGGTCTTGAAGGATCAATAGGAGTTTGCTGATGGATAAGTAGGGGAAGGCATTTAAGCAGAGAAAAGGCATTTGCTGTGGCGAGAGGCTTGAAAAGACCTAGCACCTGCTACAGCCCAGGGGAGGGAAGCAGCGTGGAATGTAAGTTCACAAGAATACCAGGCCTGTTCTCTAAAAGGGTCTCCTGAGGCCCACCAAGGAGCAGCGTAGGATGGCCTTAGACATTCCACAATGATTTGTTCTTGTGTCCTGATGAAATTTGGACAGCAAGAGACTCAGAAAATGAGTCCATTTGAAGTAGAATTCTTTCAAAGACTTCAGTATAACTTAGGAGTTAAAGAGTAAGCTACAAGTCATAACTAGTTGTGGGAAGTGCAATGTTTTGCAGAAATTATTTAGATTTTTTGGCTTTCCCTTTGATCATTAGTATCAAGGTGAAACAATTCTCCATGTGTGTATATTATAAATAACTTTGAAGTTAGTCTCCTTGGGTTTTTATGTAAGGTTCGCAACAACCTCTGTGTGGAAGCCAGCACGGAGTTGAAGAAGGCTTCATGTGATTTAAATTTAAAGATGGGCCAGATATGACCTGTGATCAATTTTCAGTGGCTGTTATGCACTTGGTTTGCAAAGACATTAAGGAAAGCTTGTAAACTACCTAACAGAGCACTTAAAAATCTAATAAATAAGAAATACAATGCCACTGTCAGAAGCCTTGATGGAGGTTGGAGGGAGCCAGAGAAGTAATTTGTGCAATAAATCCTGTGAATTCCCATTACTTCTTTTTTTTTTTTTTTCCTTCAGACAGGCTAAAAATAGAAGCCCCAAATAAATATACATCAGAGGTAGAAAAGAGAAACTGGTGATTTGGAGTGAATTGCTGCTCTATGGCCTAAGCCAACTTATAGAAATTGGAATGAGAGTGGCACCACCATGTTTTCTAGGGAGCCATATTTAATTTGCTAAAACTTCTAAAGGGTAGCAGAGGAGAAAATGTTACTATGTCCCCTAGAAACAAATTAAAGTGAACAAGGTAAGACCCGGGGCATGTGAATCTAGTCCCCACTTCACTGTTGTCTCCTGGACATCCCATGGTCTGAGTTCTCCTTTACGATCATTAATGACCATGACTGGAAGCATCTCGGTTCTGATGTCTGTATACCACCACCTGACTTCTCCTACCATCATGCAACGATTCTTCCCAAGACCACCAATGACCTGCTTTTTGGTGAGGAGGTCTTATTTTCTCCCCTGCTGCATGTAGTTCACCCCTCCTTCCTTGAAATGTGCTTCTCTTAGCTTTTAAGATACATGTAGCTCATGTTTTTCTTCCTACTTCTTATCCTCACTTTCTCAGTCTCCTTTGCTGGTTCCTTTTCTTCCACTTACACTTGAACCCCCAAGGGCTGTCCTCTACTCTCCTCTCACTCCACACACTCCGAGTACCTTTGAGATGCCCACATTTCCGTCTTCACCCAATCTATGTCTCAGTTCAGTGTTTTCAAATTCCTTCTGGATCTGTGCTTCTCAGTATGGTAGCCACCAGCCTCATGTGGCTACTTAAATTCAAATTCTTAATAAAATAAAATAAAATAAAATAAAATAATCATTGAGTTCTTCATTCACATAAGCCACATGTTAAGGACTTGATAGCTGCATGTGGCTACTGGGTTAGGCAGTGCAGCCATTGAACGTTTTTACCATCGATGAATGGGCAGCACTGTTCTACTTATTACCACCTGAATAGTCCACAAGTACCCCAAACTCATGCTGCAAATATATCATCAGCAGAATGTTGGTGCATGTGGAAAAGTGTGGCAAAGAGAAATAAGGGAAGGGGAGAAAGGATCCTTTCAGTTAGTAAGTCCTATAACATTCATCTCAAACAGGCTTCAATAATAAAAGGGGTTTGGTTGGGCATGGTGGCTCACACCTGTAATTCCAGCACTTTGGGAGGCTGAGGTCAGTGGATCACTTGAGGTTAGGAGTTCAAGACCAGCCTGGCCAACATGACGAAACCCTGTCTCTACTAAAAATACAAAATAAATTAGCTGGGTGGTAGGCGCCGGCTACTTGGGAGGTTGAGGCCGAAGAATCGCTTGAACCTGGGAGGTGGAGATTTCAGTGAGCTGAGATCGTGCCACCATTCTGTCCTGGGCAACAGAGCAAGATTCCGTCTCAAATAATAATAATAATAATAATAATAATAATAAGGGTTTATTGAGCCACATAACTAAATGGTCCAAAGGAAGTGTGGGTTTTGCAGGAGGCATGATCCAGCTATTCAGCAATGTTATCAAAGACCACCCCTCTATGCTACCCTCCATGGATAGTATTGACTTCATCCAAAGGCTAGCACCACTTGTGGATACAAACTGGCTGCCAGCAGCTCCCAGATTAGTAACATTCCTTACTCTTGTCCAAATGACGATAGGGGATCTTCCTCTTAGCATCTGCAATCAAAGTCTTAGATCCTCTCTGATTGGGCCAGCCCAAGCCACATGACTATGTCTGAGCCAATCACGATGGCCATGGCCAGGGCCATCAGAAACCTCGTGTTCCATCCCTGGAGCTGGAGTCATTTGGAATAAACTTTCCCTGACTCACGAGGATCCTCAGAAATTGGGAGCTGCTGGGAGAATGAGGAATAACCTGGATGCTGAAGAGGCACCCACAGATATCTAAGAGAGAGGGGGTATGATTTTTAAAAGGAGATGGAAGTGTGTTAATGTTGAATGTCCTTTCTTTTTACATTTTACAAACGGGACTTAGGTACTTTGGCTTGACTGGAAGAAGACTAAGCAGCAGTCACCGCAGAGTCAGGCGTCTTTTGGTCTGGGACCGGGTTCCTTCTATCTCGTGTGTTTCTTAAGGAAAGCTTTTGCTTTCCAGCTGCAGAAATGTGTTTTCCAGGGGGACTAGAGGACCAGCATGTGTGGTATTTCTTTCAAAGCTCAAATAGAGTGAGTGAAGAGCATAGGTATCAAACATGTACTATGATTTTTTTTCTTTCTCAAAATGGGGAAAGAAATACAAAAGATCAACAGAGAGAATGAAAGCAGAAAGAGATAGCCCAAGGAAATACAGTACCATATATCTCCAGTTTAGACTGGCAAAAAGCAAAACTTCTTCTATAATGGCACAGGAAATTATGTGACAAAATTAGAATAGGCAGCTTTCCTATTAATATTTACATTGCTTTATTTGTTTGCCAGTAATTCATATCACCTATAACAAAAGCACCATCTTCCTGAAAGTTCTAGTAAAAATACACTTCAGTTCACAGGGCAGAGGTTGGTAAAGTCATGTCTTTTCAGAAAGTGTGGATTAAAACAAGTATTCAAATGCATCAGACCAAAGCTACTATATTTCATAGCTACATATAATGAACATCTTCAGTGTAGGAACAGTGACCTCGCAAACTCTATGAACAAATAGTCACTTTATTTAGAGAACCTTATAAACCCCCTTTAGCTTTAAGTAGATTGTCACAGCTGGAGGGTCTCTACTAGAGGAACTTCAATTTTCTTATAAGAAATGTGCTGAGAAGAATTAGCCAGAGGATACTGAAATTCCCTTCTTGCACAAATGCAGAAAAGTATTTTTCTTTGAAGTTCCTTGAGATTATGTTTTTCAAAGCCAAAGCATTTGAAATGTGTCGATGAGGGGAAGCCTTTCTGACAATTATTTGTGAGACTCTGAGAAGCAGCAGAATAGGGGACAGCCACTTTTAGAGGTAAAATTATGTTCCTTAAAAAGATATGTTGAAGGCTGGGCACGGTAGCTCACGCTTATAATCCCAGCACTTGGGGAGGCCAAGGTGGGCAGATGGCTCAAAGTCAGGAGTTCAAGACCAGCCTGGCCAACTTGGTGAAACTTCATCTCTACTAAAAGTACAAAAAATTAGCTGGGTGTGGTGGCATGTGCCTGTAGTCCCAGCTTCTCGGGAGGCTGAGGCAGGAGAATAACTTGAGCCTGGGGAGTAGAGGTTGCAGTGAGCCAAGATCATGCCACTGCACTCCAGCCTGGGTGACAGAGACTCTGTCTCAAAAAAAAAAAAAAAAAAAAAGGTGTGTCAAAGTCTGATCCCTGCTACCTGCACATGGCACCTTATTTGGAAATAAGGTGTTTGCAGATGTAATCAAGTTAAGATGAAGTCATACCAACTTGGGGTGGGCCCTAATCTAGTGACTGGTGTCTTTATAAGAAGAGATCATTTGGACACAGAGACATGGACACAGAGAGGAGAGCAACCTGTGATGATGGGAGCAGAGATGCAGTGGTACATCTGCAACCAAGGAACACCACGGACTGCCCACAACTACTAGAAGCTTGGAAGAGGCAAGGGAAGATTCTTCCCCAGAGCCTTCAGGTGGTGCACAGTCCTGGTGACACCTTGATCTTGGACTTCCAGCCTCCAGAACTGTGAGAGAATGAATTTCTGTTGTTTTAAGCCAGCCAGTTTGTGGTCATTTGTCATGGCGGCCCTATGGAACTGATACAACCTGGACAAGCTCTAAGGTCTTCTTCCAGGCAGAGCAAGACCTATGTCCTCTCCTGCCTTGACTCTGCAGAGAAATACATGTCCTCAGCCAACCAGATGGACTCAAAGTGACCTCACAAGTGCCTCACTCTCCTGCCAAGGCCACCTGCCAGAGTCACTGTGTCACTTTGATTCCCAACCTCAAAGAACCCCAACTTTTGGAGTCAACTCTCACCAACTGGACACCATAGTTTAATTAGAAAAGGGGAGATTTAGACAGAAAAACAATACAGGATGTGGGTTTTCTGGGCATGAAATAGCTCCTGAACCCAAGAAAAATTTCATGTTCTGGTAGAAGGACATTGATGACAAAACCTGCTTCTGCCATTTATTTAATGGGGCTTTGGATAAGACACTTGAGTGCTGGGAATATCAAGCTGCTCATCTTTAAAATGGGTCTATCATTCCTGCCTGGCCAATTGCTTAGGGTTGTTCGGGGAACAATTGAGAGAGAACATGAGTGAACCAGGTTGAAATGGAAATTGCATATGAATCTAAGGCATTGATTTTTATCAGGGAGGCTACAAAACCCAGTTTTTTAGTGAGAGAAGGAGAAAGTATGAGAGGGAGATGCTGCTGGAATTTAATACCAGTGCGTTTCTCAGGCAGAGCTCAGGATGAAGAAATTTATTTGCTCAAGGTCAACCAGCAAAAACTGGAAAAGACCTACAACTAGAATTTGGGGATATAAAATTGTATACTTGCTCCTGTTTCTACCTTCTCACTGACCTCTTCCCTCCAACCTGCCCTATGTATTTTCTTTTTGAGACAGAGTCTTACTCTGTCACTCAGGCTGGAATGCAGTGGCACATTCTCGGCTCACTGAAAACTCTGCCTTCCAGGTTCAAGCAAGTGTCCTGCCTCAGCCTCCCAAGTAGCTGGGATTATAGGCACGTGCCACCACGCCCGGCTAATTTTTTTTTTTTTTTAGTAGGGCTGGGGTTTCACCATGTTGGCCAGGCAGGTCTTGAACTCCTGACCTCAAATGATCCACTCGCCTTGGCCTCCCAATGTGCTGGGTTTACAGGCGTGAGTCACTGCACCCGGCCCATATTTTCTTTTCTAAATTGTTTTATTATAATTGAGGAAGCTTCTGTCCCTCCTTCTCCTCTCTCAATTCCTGTCCCTCTCTCTGTTCTTCCTTTTCTCTCATCCTCTTTCACTCCCTCTCCAACCCCATCTTTCCTTTGAAAAGTTTCAAGTAGAATGAATTCAGTGTTCTCAGCTGAGTTCCAGCATAAAGAGCTCACTATGCACTTCAACAGAAATTATCTCCTTTGAAGAATCCCCACTTTAATCTCCTCTAAGACAGGTTTTTGTGGTGTTAGAGCAAAATGACACAATACTCTTCAAGCTAAAAGCCTTATTAAGTAGCATTCATAAAATCTTGCAACTTCCTGGTAATTGGAGGCTTAATTGGGTGGGTTTAATAGCATTTGGTTACTAGGGCTAATCAAATATTCCAGAATAATTGACTCAACTTTCTTGGGGGGGGGGCGGAAATTATCATCTCTAATATTGTTGTGATTAAAAAGATACATCTTGGCTGAGTGAAGACATTGTTCTATGTAATGCATGTCTCGGTAGGGTTGGAACCAACATACCCCTGGGCCAGCAGCTTCATGGCAGATTTGGTCACAGCACATGATCACAGCCCAGGAGAGCATCTCTTTCATCTGAGGTCTCTTGTGATGCAATGAAAAGCTTGATTGTTTCCAGGGAACTGTTTCAAGACCTGATTATGGGTATGGGAGAGAGACAGTTGGGTTAGACTATGTCATATCATTTCATCAGGGAGATAATAACCACCATTCTAGGTTGGAAACTCTTCCACCGCTAAATAACCATGGGACTTCAGGAAAGGGTGGAGGTTCCTGGGTTCTCAGCAGGGAAAGGAAGGATAATAATTCCTGCCTTTACCTCTCTCATGAGGAAAGGAGTATGAACAGACTTGAAATTAAATTGCAAAACCCTATGCAAATGGGAAGGGCTCCTCTCAGTGCGGTAAATCATCTTGGAGAGATCTGAATGGGGTTGGGAGAGTTTCTCTGTACTATTGCTTTCTTTGACTTGAACTCCAAATGAGTCATCCAACTTAGAGTCCCTTCTTAGGAGCTGGCCTTCACATTCCCATCCAAATAGGACCCTTCGGTCCTCCTGACATGCCCTCCCTCGTTGATTTTGAGCCAGAGAAAGTGCTGTACCCCAGGTTCTGCCTTAGCAAATGTAGTTTGTCCATGCTTGTCTCTCCAGCCCTCTTTGGTTCACCTGCCCCTGTGGCTACCCAGGTCTTGCTCCCTGAAGGTGAAGCCTTAGGGGACCAGGTGAGGGATACAGGGTCCTGACTGCAGCACTTGGAGCACCTCAGGATGCTGCTGCCACCGATTCAAACTCTCACCTGCTGTCCAAGCCACTGCCACCCCCATGCTGTGATTTCTCAGGGATGGTGGAGACCATCCTTGCGTTTCTGCCTTTGACCAGAACCAGGCCACACACCTTACTCCTGTCAAATCGATCTTCCTTCCTAGGAACTGAGGAAATGTGGGGGGTGAGAGGAGGGTGGCCCTTAGGTGCCAGAGCATCTGTCCCTGCAGCTGTGAGGTCCCTGCTGTGGTTCTCTGACGTGACCTTCCCCTGTGGGGGTGGGAGGGAGGAGCATTCCTCAAAGGTGCCCTTGAGGAATTCCAACACAGGAAGCCCCCACTTCCCTGTGTTGGCACCTGTTCTGTGGAACAGCCAGTGACTCCAGTCAATTCCATCTCCTACGTTTCCTCCAGGTCCATGCCCTGATGTCTGGCCCCAGCATCAGCTCTGAGTCCGCACCTGGTGTCACTCCTCTGATTTGCCTCTCTGTCATTTGCCCTCTGTCTTCAGCCCACCTTCCCACACTGGCTGCATCTAACCATGTCACTCACCTACTCAGAACACCTGGGGAGCCCCTCTTTGTCCCCAGACTCCACTGCCCGATCCCCTTGGCCCTGTAGGGCCTGGTCTTGATGGCAGGGGTTCTCCTGGAGCAGCCCTGGCCCTTACCCCTCACATTTGCTTCGGCCATGTTATCGTACTGCCTTGGCTCAGAAGCGTGTCTTCTTTTTTCTATGTTGTAACATTTCTGAAACTTCAGGAAATGCATCTGGCACGGACACATGCATCTGAAAATGGACATATATCCTCAGTATTTCGGTTCCTGTCCACCCTGAGAAGTAGTTAAGAAATCACTATCATCATTGGTGTGGCTGGAGTGACAATCACTCTGGCAACGAGGCAAGAAGTAGAGAGAGACGCTGTCCTCTGAGATTTGGGCTTCAACTAGTGGAGCCCCTGAAGGAGAATGAGAAGGGTCACATTTGTGTTTTGGCAAGATCTGTCTGGAAGTCCTATGAAGAATGGATTGGAAAATAATGAGAGTGGAAAGAAGACAGGGGTGAGAATCAGATCTTAGCAGCAGAAATCCCTAGAAAACACATGGTAGATGGATGTTAAAGCAATGACCTGTCCGTGTTCAGTGAGTGCACAGCAGGGATGGGCATGCTCTTTCTGTAAATGCCTGGATAGTGCATACTTTAGGCTTTGCACGCCATGCCGTCTCTGTCACAGCTGCACACTTCTGCCAGTGGAGTAGCTCAAAGCAGCTATAGACAATTTGCAAAAGAATAGGTGTGGCTGTGTTCCAGTAAAACTTATTTATAAAAAGAAGTGGTTTGCTGACCCCCAGTGCAGGGTGACACCCAGGATTTTCTTGACCAGAATTCTGTATTAACCAGAGTCTAGGAGTGGTACAGATACAGCGGGGGTATTAGTCAGGGTCCTCAATGGAAAGCATCAAGGTAAAGGGCCTATTAATGAAGGTATGAGTGCAATAAGGGAAGCAACAAGGGGTGCTGAGGGCCCCAGGGACCCACAGCAGCAGGAAGCCATCACCATCCTGAGGCCAGAGGGGCAGGGAGAGGAAGTGGCGTTCGTAGAACCCAGGTGAGAGCTGTGTCTTGGGAGAGGAGCCACCTGGCAGGAGCCGAAGCTGTGGTGGGACACAGTGACCTGTAAGGACTGTGCCCAAGCCAGGAAGAGAGGGAGGAGAGGAACAAATGGCCCAACCTCCTTCTCTGCTGTTTGTTTATTCCACAGTAGGTATTTGCCTCATTGCCCAACCTCAGCCCCATTTTACTTGTGGTTCATCATCCTGCCTCTAAGTCGTTACATATCTCAAACTAATGAACGTTATTAAGAAAGAAAAGAAAAAAAAATCCAAAGAACTTAAAATCTAGTAGAAGAGATAGGCCTGCTGACGAACCAGAGCAGGGACTCAAACACGTTATAGGAGAGGCATGAGCCGGGAGCCACATGAATGCCAGAGGGGCTTTCCATAATCCTGCTTTAGTAACTGAGTGCAATGTCCAAATGTCCTATCCTTTCTACCCAGCCTGCATTTCCCCCCAATCTAAACTTCACTTTTTTGTTGTTTATTTGAGGTGGAGCCTTGCTCTGTCACCCAGGCTGGAGTGCAGTGGTGTGATCATGGCTCACTGTAGCCTCTACCAGGAGGTAGAGGCTACCTCAAGCTCAAGCGATCCTCCCACCTCAGCCTCTCAAGTAGCTGGGACTACAGGCACACGCCACCCTGCTTGGCTATAACTTTCACATTTAATTTGTATTTATATCCTCTTGCTGTAATGTTCATGGCACAGTTTGAGGTACTGCAGATCATTTGTAGGTAATTAAGATTCAAGGAAATCAGGCCAGGTGCGGTGGCTCATGCCTGTAATCCCAGCACTTTGGGAGGCTGAGGTGGACAGATCTCTCGAGCCCAGGAGTTCGACACCAGCCTGGGCAACATAGTGAAACCTGTCTGTACAAAAGAACAACAAAAAAGCCAGGTGTGGTGGCAGGGCTCTCTGGAGGACAGAGCCACACTTTGTCTCAAAGGAAAACAAAAAAATCCAAAAGAACTTAAAATCTAGTAGAAGAGATAGGCCTGCTGACGAACCAGAGCAGAGATTCAAACATGTTATAGGAGTGGCATGAGTAAGGAGCCACACAAATGCAGAAGGCTAAATTCATGCTGGTCTGAAGGAAGGCTTTGCAGAGAGGATGACATCTGAACTTGACCATGAAGGGTGGACTAGGGTTTTTGCAGACAGAGGAAACAGCTTGAGCAGAGGCACAGGGTTGAGAGGGATGTATACTTGGAGGGCCAGGGGCTGGGGAGATTGAGAGCTGGAGCAGGCTGCATGGGTGCAGTGCAAGGTAGAGAGTGGCTGAAATGAGATTAGAAAGGCAGGCAGGGGCTAGGTCACAACGGGCTGTGGATAGCCTGCCCAGATAATTTGGTCTGATTCTGTAGGGCACTGGGGACTGAACAGAGACAAATAACAATTGAGCCCATACCTTGAATACTAAACTCTCATATTAACATTAAAAAAAAAAAAACCATTTTCTCTAAAATTCTGTCCTCTTCCCTCTCTGCTATGACTTTTACCTCAGCTTCGTCTACGTCTCAGACACAGATCCTGTCCTCACTGGCCCCCTGTTCTGTTCAACTGTTTCTTTTTTCAACCAAAACTGTCCTTCCAAACAGTTAAATATGAATTTTGGATCTCATTTATCTATTTCTACTTATTGCCAACTGTGGTTGGAAGATTTGCATGATGAAAAGTGGGAGGACAAAATTGTCTTCTCCTTGGAGAAATAATCTGTGCACCTGCCATTTGGAAATTATTCATGCTTTGTGAGAAAAGTTACAAATTGCTCCCTGGAATGGAGCTAATGTACCCATCCACAAGCGACCTCACCTTCATCTGGGTGCTTTATTAGCTGGAATGTCCCATGAACATGGCCTTGGGGAAGGGAAGAGGAGGAGTAACTGAGCACAATATTCAAATGTCCTATCCTTTCTACCCAGCCTGCATTTCTCCCCAATCTAAACTTCACTTTTTTGTTGTTTATTTGAGGTAGAACCTTGCTTTGTTGCTGAGGCTGGAGTGCGGTGGTGTGATCTCGGCTCACTGTAGCCTCTACCTCCCGGGCTCAAGTGATCAAGGTCACTGTTAGAGCATTCACTCATTCACTTATTAAATATTTATTAACAACTGATTTTGTGCCCAGCACCATACAAGATGTACGAGGAGATACATTCACATGCATCAGAAAATACAAGTCTTCCCTCACTAGAATATAAACCCCAGGGAGCAGGGACTTTGTCTGATTCACTGCCTTACTGCCAGTCCCTGTAGGAGTATCCAGCACACAGTAGGGTCTCAATCAGTATTTACTAAATGAAAGAAAGCTGTTATGTTGTACTGGAAAGAATACTGGAAACTCAGGTTGGAATCCTAGAATCTGATTACGAGCGAGCCAGTTTCTTTATCTATAAACTGACTTGCTCAATCAACCTTTAAAAGTTAAAGGTTTGCTCCTAATAACATTGACTGCATACAGCCCCCTATCAGATCCCCTACTTACATCTTTATTTTTCTGAATGGGAGAAACCAATCTAAAAAGATATTATAAACATCATGGTTTCTAAAATATCACTGTATACTCTATGGGCCCCAGATAATACTAATTAAAACCATAAACAGGGCAAACTAAGACTCCGACTGAAGACAGGCAGAAGGATATAGGATGAGTAACGCTTTTCCCTTTTTCTTTGTTGGCATAGCTATCAGGAGGCAGTGGAGGGATAGAAGCCCCACCATTTCTCACTCTGCCATAGCTGAATGACGCCAGTTGATGGAACTTTCTCCAGCCCCGTAGTTACACAATCTGAGAAGTGGAGCGCTCAGCGTGGCCGGCCACTGCCACGGCGCTCTGCTTTTTGGTCAAGTGAGCCCTCACAATGGCGGTCAGTGAGCCCGCCCTTCCTGGGTCGTTGTAGCAGTTCAGATAATAGGCCCACAGACGTCAGCCCTGCATTGATCCCCTTGACAATGGCTCAGTTCTGCACTGCGGCATTCTTCAAAGCCCACTCTGAGACAAATTCGCCTGGAAACACATACGCATGTGCCCCCCACCCCCACCACTGCTGGAAACATGGAAAGACATCTCAGCAAAACTAAGCTAGGCTATAACAAGAGGGGGAGTTTTCCTGAGCACGAGCCAGAGGCCAGCAGAATCTCAGTCAATACTCAAAAGCCAGGTGAGTTTTATATGCAGGGGCAGCATGCGGACGCCACGTCCTGCCTGGTGTGCAGACTTCCAGCTAACATGGCTTCAGCTAGACTTGTCATAACTGTAGGCAGAGGAGGTGGTGAGATCGGAGATGCTTCCCAATGTCCTATTTAAAGAAAAATATCCTCCTTGCCCTGACAATCTTCCTTCATGCCCAAAGCGTCCAGCCATCAGTCCTCTCTTTTCTGGGTCTCTAAAAGTTCCCTTGAAATAATAGAAGCACAGACATGCTTGTTGTTGTCACTGTCACCATTATTGTCATCATCATCAGATGTGCTATTTACACTTATAGGGGCTTTTGCTGTTTTCTCACTTGACTCTCACAATATCCTTATTGAACGATGCAAGGTGGGGACTCCCACATGTATAGACGAGGAAACTGAGACTCAGATGGGTCAAATGACTTGCTTAGGGTCACCAGCAAATATACATTAGAACCAAAGACTCTTCTGGTTGGGATTGACTCAACTCTCATCTAGTCCGAGTCATCTCTTCTACACTATTCCAGACAGGTAGTCACCTAACTTCTCCTCGGATGCTTCCAGCAATGAGGAACTTACTTCTTTATAAGAAAATGGCTCCCTTCCACTGCTGGTTAAACCTTATTGTTAGTTCACCTTTAGATTGGGGGAACGCAGGTCCGCCTTCATGTACCTTATACCCAGCACCCTTAGTTCTGTCCCCTTTGGCTATATGGAATCAGTGGAGCTTTCCTCTATGGCAGCCTTTGTATGTTTGACCATAATTCCCTGGCCTTCCACTGCCAGGTCTTCCTCTTCAAGACAAACAATTCCCTAAAGTTTTGAGATACCCTCACTATCATTTTCACTCTCCATTAAATGTGTTCTAAATTGTTAATATTCCTTTAAACATGGGACATCAGAACTTAACATGAGAGTCTACCTGTGACCTGAAAAGCAAAGTAGAACTGCTACTTTGGGTTTTTTGTTTGTTCATTTTCTGTTTTTTTGTTTGTTTGTTTGTTTTTTGACAGGGTCTCACTCTGTTGCCCAGGCTGGAGTTCAGTGGTGCAATCACAACTCTTTGCAGCCTCAGCTTCGTGGGCTCAGGTGATCCTCCCATCTCAGCCTCCCAAGTAGCTGGGACCATAGGGACGTGCCACTGTGACTGGCTAATTTGTGTGTGTGTGTCTGTGTATTTTTTGTAGAGATGTGGTTTCATCATGTTGCCCAGGCTGGTCTTGAACTACTGGGCTCAAGTAATCTGCCTGCCTCAGTCTCCCAAAGTGCTGGGACTACAGGCATGAGGCACCACACCTTACACCATCATCTCTTTGGATAGGACACTGCCCTTCTACGAATGCTACAGAGTCTGCATAAATTATTTTTATCTCAGTTTCATCTGGAATCCTGGGATCGAAAGAAGGTAAGATTTGATCAGAGGAAATCAAGAAAGCCTGAAATTTTGCAGGAGAGAGGCCCTGGGGACATTACAGTGGGGGTGTCGTGAGTGCTGCCGGCTGCTGAAAAGAAGAGTTGGACACTAAATAAAGAAGGCCTTGGTCATCCCCTCAGGCCACATGCCCCTTTCCCTTTGCTCTCCTGTTCTGTGCAGATGGGTCCACCAATGCCCCAACTTCCTCCTCCTCTTATCCTTCTCCTCGTCATTCTTCTGAATAGAGACACGTTCTCCCTCTGTCATCCAGGCTAGAGAGCAATGGTGCGATCATAGTTCACTGCTGCCTTGAGTTTCTGGGCTCAAGCAGTCCTCCCACCTTAGCCTCTTGAGTAGTTGGGACTACAGGCACATGACACCATGCCTGGCTAATATATATATATTTGTGTGTGTGTGTGTGTGTGTGTGTGTGTGTGTATATAGATTTTTTTGTAGCTACTAGATCTTGCCATGTTGCCCAGGCTGGTCTTGAACTCCTGGGCCCAAGTGATCCTCCCACCTCAGCTTCCCAAAGCATGGGTATTACAGGCATGAGCCACCATGCCTGGCCTAATGCCCCTACTGCAGGGAACCTCATTTGCTGACTAGGCTGCTTTAATCCCCCATATTGTGATGGCCAGGGTGACCAGAGGACATGTTCAGCAGAAATTGCTAGTGGTCCAACAAAATCTATTCTCTCCTTCCATTATTTATAGAGTTGTAGTTAGACTCTATCTAACTAGAGATGACATTTTCCAGTCTTCCTTGTGGGTGGATATGGCCATGTGACTAGCGTTCAGTGGAATGTGAGCCAATTCTTAGATTGGCTGTTAAAAGACTGGTCAGCCTCCTCCATGTTCTCTTCTCCCTCTCCCTATCCCCTCTAGGTGGAAGACAGGATGTGGCAAGGACCCAGCTGCAACCATACCAAAGAGAATAGCACGGTAGGGCAGTGTTTCTCAAACTCAAGCTCATCCGAGTCACCCAGAAGTCTTGTTTAAACACAGATTCCTGGGCCCACCCCAGTGTTTCTGGAATGTGGCCCAAGAATTGCATTTCTGAGAAGTTCCCAGGTGATGCTGCTGCTGCTGGTTGGCAAGCCACACCTTGAGAACTTCTGCCTCAAGGGATGGGGAAGCAGGACGATGAACCTGGGTCCCTGAATGACATTGTGGAGTTGGGCTGGTCTACCAGTCTAGACCAGACTCTTAAGTAAGAGAGAAATACACCTTTGCTTTAGGGTTGCCAGATTTAGCAAATTGAAATGTAGGATGCCCAATTAAATTAGAATTTCAGATAAAAAAATGAATGAATTAAAATATTGCATAGGGCATACTTAAGCTAAAAGTTATTTATCTGAAATTCAAATGTAATTAAGTATCCTATATTTTATCTGGTGATGCAATTCTTTGTTCTTTAGGCCAGTATATTTTGGGGTCTCTTTGCAGATTAACCTTCCTCATCAATACAACATCAAGACCCAGGGCTAAGTACTGGGTCTCACACAGGGTCCTGAGCATCTTGCCTGCTTTGATGTCCCCATGGTGATCATGAGGATCCTATCTGCTCTTTCCTCTTGTCTTCTCTGGACTCTAGTTTTCTTAACTGGGTTTGTGTTTTTCTCTTTGTACCATTGTCTTGCTCCAGTAACTGCCTGGAAGCTCAGGCTCTGATAGAATCAGAGCCATGATCATTACTCAGCACCATTTCTGGGTGTTGGGATCCTGGCCCAACTCCCAATTCTCTTTCCATGTTATTGTTTATACCCGAGTCTCTTTTCTTAGACTGTGAACATCCTGAGGGCAGAGGCTGTGTCTTTTAAGTCTCTGTCTCTGCAGCCTTGAGCTCCTGGGCTCAAGCAATCCTCCCTTGTTCTGTTCTAGGTATAATGCCTAGAACAGAGGAAGTCACCAATACCTGATTGTTAAGTTAAAAAATGCTGCCTTGTGCCCAGCTGGTCTCCTGGTGGCATGCTGGGAGCTCCAAGCTTACCAGCATGGCTGACTTAGCAGGGGCTTGTGTTCAGGCTCCACGGGTGTGTGGAATTGCATTACTATGCCCTGATGCAGTCATTGGTGTGCTGAGCTTGGAGGTTGCTGGAGAAGAACTGGGCAAGGAGCAGAGGAGTCTCCTTTGAGGAAAAGGACCAAGACCCCAGCCCCTCCCTTTTGAAGTGACTTTGATCAGGTGGCAGGAAATGGCAATGTAGCCCCTGAGATAGAATTCTCCAGGAGGCAGGAAACGGTAGAGACAGTATCAAAGGGTTGACCCGCAGCAAAGGCCAGAGGTAAGAGTAATAGAAGGTGAAGCTCTACCAGACAACTCTCCCAGGCAGGCTCTACAGGGTTTGTGCCCCAGGAAAGTGGTTGGAGAAGTGGCTTTGAAGGATCCAAATGCTGGGAGCCCAGGCCAGCTCTGCATGGGACTCTGCAGTTAGGGGTGGCCTGCCTTACTCCCTAAGGAGCCACCATGGGCTGGGCAGGACCCACCCCTGCTAGGCAGCAGGATCCAGAGCATTACGTGTCCCCAGCAGTATCACGGGCTCTGCCTGTCATCAGGGGCTGCCCAAGTGTTTATGGGGTACAATGTGAGGACAGACAGGACTGGCCCCTCCGGACAAAACATACAAATCTCACTGAATGCCTGCGTACACAGAGGCACCTCTGAGAGATTCTTGAGCCTGTCAAGGTGGGGGATCCGGAGAAAGCCTGAGCATCTTGTAAAATTTGTGAGGAAAAGCATGAGCTGAGTCCTGGCCCCTGCTGTGGAGTTATTATATTTGCATTCCTGAGCCCCGGAATCAAGACAATGCCAGTAACTCCAGATTTTGTTCCTTTTAATTCTCTGAAGCTGGACTCTGCTCAGATCACCTGATGGGACTCTCCCCTTGGACTTGGGATGCTGGTCATCCCTGATCTGGGAAGGAGCTGAGGTTCCTCTGTCCACCCAGTAGAAGCTCAGCTGTCAGCCCCTCTTCTGTCCAGCTGGGATGTCTGTCCAGTGCTCCTCTGGCCACGAGTCCCCATGCTGGCCTTACGGGGAGGATCCAGGAGGCAGGGCCCCCACTCACTGAATGTCTCCTCTGCCCAAGGCATTGTGCCAAGCACGCCATGTACTCGCTCATGTTTTTATCCATTCATTTACTTTATTCATATAGTTATATCTGGATTTGTCTCAAAAAAATTGTAAGGTAAATTTGTTTTTCAACCTTCACAAAAACCCTGAGAGGTAAGGATTATTATTTCCATTTTAAAGACCATGAACTGCTGCTTAGAGAGGGGCAGTCACACAGTTAGTGGGCATAGCTACTGGCAGAACTGGAATTTGAACATTGGTAGCTTTCACTCCAAATCATATTCTCTTTTTTTCCTGAATAGACCTAAAAAAATACGAAGCATTTGATATATACAAAAGAACACATGTAATGTCTACGTAGGTTATAAAGCACAGCAGTAACATGCCTCCCCTGGAAACCCACCCCCTTGGGTTTTCTGTGGGCCACATGACCTCCAAAGGAACATTGCTGGGGACTTGCCAGGAACCAAGCAGAGCCAAGTGTTCTCCAACATTTTGTTCTGGGACCCTCCCATCTCCCCAGGAAGCAGGCATTTCATCCTCAACATACAGATGGGGAAACTGAGGCACCGAGGCTCTCCCACTCAGGCCAAGGTTCCAGGCAGGAGGATGTGGTAGAAGGTAGTTCAGCTCCAGTCTGTTTGACACCCCCAAAGCCTAGGGCTTCGACATCTGGCTGCCCCTCACACACTCTGTGGACATTTTTGAGAATGTAGATCCTTGAGCTCCATCCCTGATCTTGTAGATCAGAATTTCCAGAGCCATGGCCCAGGGAGGTATCATGTTCAAAACTCCCCCGGTGACTCTATGCAGCTGCCCACAGGCAGCAGTGGGTAATGAATGTTCTCAGTGAAGTGCTACGAGTCGCTGGGAGAGGTGAGGATGGAGCTTTGGGCAAGTCTACCTACCTGATTCTGCTACTCATGATCCTCAGTGACCTGCAGCCCAGAGGAGGGCTTCGGAGACCCTCTGGACAGGAACACACAAACCCTTCCCCCAGGCAAAGCGTGCAGTACCTCAAAGGCTGTCATCGTCACATATGATCACGGTCACTTAATAAATGAGTATTGAGGGTTTCTAATATTTGGTGTTTATAATGTAAAAGGAGCCAACATTGGAATTTACTGAGAACTCGGACACAGTGTTCTACTAAGAAGTCTGGCTGCCATCCGGCTCTTGGCAACAGAGGTGGCTGGGAATCCTGCAATATGGGGGAAAGCTACGCATTGCCGGCATCCCGTTGGTGCTGTCTCCAGTCGGCTGTGCTTTTCAGTCGTTGATCTTCTTGCTCCTTGGCTGTACGTTACAGTGAATTCAGCTTCACCCATCTCCATGGTGTTTGTAGGGGGTTGTTTGGTTAACTCTGCAGTGTGTAGTGATACCCATTTTGCATCACCCATCTGGGGAGTCTATAATTTTCCAATGACTAGACTCTAGTGTCATAGATACTATGATTCCCATGGGAACCTCCACGTGCCTGCTGCAAAGGCAAATAGATGCGTGCATGCACCTCTGACTTCCCCAAATTGGCTTTATGGCAGCATTTCGTATTATCACACAGTATCTTTTCCATGGAAAGTTGGGACTGGATGAGGCAGTGGACCATGAGGTCTTTTGTCCTGCTCCAGCGGGTCACCCATCAACAAAGTTTGAGAGCCATCGGCTTAGAGGCAGCAACTTTTAGAGCTGGGAGAGGCCCCGGACCCAACGTCAAGGAGCCTCTTTAATCAGCTGGACCCAAGAAGTAGTTTCCCCCGATTTTTAAGACTACGGCCCACTACATGGACAGTGGCTGCCTTGAGGGGCTGTCCAATAATGTGATATTTCATTTACAGCAGTAAAGGAGCATAGCTTGTGAATGTTAATATTGGATTATTTCCCTTCATAGTTAGCTGCCTCCTCACTTCACTGTTTCCATGGCAACACTTCTCAAACACCACTTCATACTCTGAATACACAATGTAAACAATCTGCAGTTGAACATTTCCCAATTTAGGGGTTTGGAGCCCAAGCCAGCAGGCCTGCCGTTCGGAAGCTGCTGAGAAGCAGGAGGCTGGCGGAACTCACAGCAAGGACTGCCAGAGCCAGGCTGGGCTGGAGGGCAAAAGGTCACTCCCTGAGTATTCTGCTCTTTCTTTTGGGGGCATTTAGTACAGGAGGGGCTCGGAGTGACTTACAGAACTGGCAAGGACTCCCCCATCACTTAGAGATGAGGAGCTTCAAGCTCGGAGAAGTGAAGTGACTTTCCCACTGTTGCACAGGTTTGTGATGGAGCCAAGACCAGAACGAGGGCTTGTCCAGGCACTACAAATGCTCACCCAGTGTCTGCTCCTGAGCATCCCCACCCAGCACCCCCACCCCCCACCCCATGGTCATGGGTATTCCTTCCCATTGAGTCTAAAGACTGAATCATACTTCTCAATTTCAACACAACGTCTGTCAGTCCAGATGGACACCACTGACTGGCTGCAAGGGCCTCAGCTGGGCCTGTATGCAGGCAGCTCCATGGACCCTGGTCTCTCTATAAGGAAAGCAGGGACACAGCTTACTCTCCTGGGAGCAGTTCTGGACCTCCACTAAAGGCATCATTATTTTCTTTTTAGCAAAGGAACTATTTTTATTTCCAGGGTCTCCCCACACAGAGTAATGCATGCAATTTCCACATGGTTATAAGCAAAGCAAGGAGATTGTTGCTTTGTTTTTATTTTTTTTAATAGGAAAACCTCAGACCATTTCCTTTTAACTTCTTAGCAATCCTTAGCATCCTTTGACTTCTAAGCAAACAATCACATGATTGCTGTCTTTAGCAATGAGCCAAAGGACACTCACGACCTTGGGAAGTTAAAAAGAGGCTCAGAGAGTGTTTGAGAAAATGCAACCAGCAGGTGCCCTATGGGGATGGGCTGTTGGGAGGTGCTGGGGAGGGGATCCTCATTTAGCTGCTGACTGGGCTTTGGAGGGAGGGAGGATGGAGTCCATCATTGGAAGATTTTAAACAGACAGCTCGGGAGTGCAGTGTATCCCTAATACAACTGGGGCAGAGCTTCTACCTCTCTGCCCATATCCTGGGGACCCAGTGTGTACCACACTCACACCCATCAGAGCCCTTTCTGCTCCTATTCATTTGGTTTGGCTTGGTCACAAGGTGTGTGCCCACTGTGTGTCCTCCTAGGCATGGTCCATTGGGTCTCCCCACTGATGCCAGGTAGGATCACCAGAAACGTAAGAGTGTCTATGAGAGCCAGGTCTGGACTCCAGCTCCCATTCTATAACCCATGCTGGGCTGGTCCTGCTGGGCCTTCATCATGAGCACCCCAGGCCCTCAGATATTACCCATGGGACAAAATCCACAGGCACATCAGGGCTCTGATGAGCTGAGGAGGGTATTGAGCATTAAACCAGGACCACTGACAATGTCCTCACCCTAAGTGAACAGACATAGCTATTTCTGCCTTCTCTTCTCCAGACTGCCCCCCATCCCCAAAGAAGACCCTTTTACTGAGGCAATTTGCCAAATAGAGTTACAAGCCAGAAGACCAGGCTTTCAGGTCTGGCTCTATCACTAACTCACTGGGACCATGGGAAAGTCATGCCCCTTTTCTGGGCCTCAGTTTCCCCATATGCAAAATGCAGGGATTAGGCTATATCAATATTTCTCAAAACACCAGTTCTATGGGGACATTAACTGGTGATGGGAGCAAAAAGGATTCCAGGGTGAAATAAGTTCCAGAAATGCTGAATTCCACAAAATAATAGATGCTGCATTGTGGATCTTCCCAGCGCCAATAATATGCCTTGCAGGCCTCTGAAAGGGGATTACAGCATCCAATATTTCCAAAATGTATTTAACCACAGGGCCTCTACACTCTTCCAGTATCAACATTGGAATTCTCTTTCTTTCCTTGGAGAAGCAACAAGAAATTGGCCTTTGCTTCTTTAAGTGTCTGAGGCTATTTGGTCTTTTAGTTTATTTCTAAAATACAGTCCTGGGTGATGTCTCAGAGGAATAATAAAGATCCACCTTAAACCACAGGTTCTTGAAAGTCCTTAGAAGATGGCTTTTGGGGAAAGGGTTCCACTCCAGAAATTATATTCAAGGTCTTGTGTGTATATTATACGATAATATAGACCAAGGTCTATAGGATTAATTGGATTTTCAAAGGCCTCCGTGACCTTCAAAATGGTGGGCCACTGCATTTAAACTCTTACCAGCTAATACCTCTGAAATGAAGTTTGATTTTATAGAAATTTAGATGTGAAACCGTATGACATGAGATTTTGGTATCTTGATAGGATGTAGGGGAATGTGGGACAGAAACTATGGAAAAGAGGGCAGACAATGGGAAAACTAGAGGGACCAGTAGCAGCTCCATCTTGGGCAGGCCATGGCATCCCCAGTTTCTTCCTTGGTTCCAGTGTGAATGCTTCTAAAAATCATCACATGATGCTTCGTTATAAGACTCAGCTACTGAATATTAATGCTTTGTGGCAAGGAGAAAATTACTGCTGTATCAGAAAGGCTTTTTCTCTTACAGGTCACTGGGGCTCTACTTATTCAGTTTTGCTCAAGGGCACAAATGTCCCAAACGTATGTGTCTCAAGGCCAGACACTTTCTTGTTCAAAGACACCAGGATTTCCACTTTAGGCTCTCTTCCTGTAGAGCAAGGCTGAGACGCTGAGAAATGGTTGCAGGAATCCCCTCCTGCCTCCCATTATAAAGCGCAGCCTGCACATACAGATGTGTCTCGAGGCAGTGGGGGCATTTCTGAGGGGACTGAGAGAAGGTTCTAGAAGGTTTTTGCAGAGCCAAGAATGCAAGATGGGAAGTCCGGATCCACAGAGGACCATTGTGAAGTGTGAATTCAAAAGCAGTTCAATTTGAGTTCTAAAGCTTACCGTTCTGGCCATCTGCTAACTGTCTTTTGATCACTGGCCTTTGAAACAGAATACTAATAATAAGTTTATACATTATTATTTATCAGCAGCCTGAGGGATTAGAATTCTCTCGGCTTAAATGGCCCTATGACTGCTCACATGCATGACCCAGAGGAGGACGGTTTTAGCTTTTGGCAGAGGGGAAAACGTAATTGTGTGTTTTGATGACAAAAGAGCTCCTTTCTCTCCTTTGATATCTTCTAAAATATCTGCATTTTCCTAACTGAAATATCTTCATCTTATAGTAAGAATTTGCTAGAGGATTTGCTTTCAGAACCTGGTTAAAAAAGGGTTGGGGGCTGGGAGGAGAGTCCCCCAAAGCTAACCAACAACATTCATCAGAAATCCCTTAAATTAATTTAGAACACTGAGTCATACAGGCCCATCAACATTGCATAACAGCCATTAAAGTATTAGTATTACTTTGGGGGCACTTGATTATGCAACCCAGTAGTAAATCTCCTTTGGGCCTTTTTTCAAAATTCCCAAAAAGAGTCGCAGTTTGCTAATTTATTTTTGAATGAGCTGAGTCTGTGTTCATCCCAGCTTCCTATTCAGCTTTTTGCCTCCATGCAAGGATGGTGAGCCATGCAAAAATTGGCATCTAGCATTAAAGAGGTGCTTTATATTTCACTTTCAATCATTTGCAAAGGCAGAACCACCAGTTCACTCATTTAACAAGTGTTTACTGATAGCTTATATGTGCAGGAGAGTGAGGCTGAACCTAGAACAGATCTGAGTTTCCATCTAGCTTTGTCTTTCTGGGTGTCAATTTCCCCATCTATAAAAGGAGGACTTGGGCAGGAAGGCTCATTCTTGAGGCAGGATGGTTAAGAGCAGGCATTTGGGACCCAGACCATCTGGCTTTGAATCCCAGCTTGGTCAGTTACTAGATGTGTGTTGAGTTTGGGCAAGTTACTTAATGATTCAGAGGCTTGGGCTCTGACATTTGTGAACTGGTAATCACAATGGTAGTCACCTTGGAGAGGTGTCGGAAGGATTAAATGGGTCAGCAGAAGAAAGTTCTTTGAACGATGCCTGGCCCCGAGCAGGGATAGAGAAATAGGATCTGTTATGACTGTTCCTGCTGAGGCCCTAGCAAGATGACTGCCCACTAAGCCATTTCCTCTCCTCCTTCACCCCATGTCCCAGCCTTCCTGGAGGCCATGGCCATGTGGCTGAGTTCTAACCCGTGAAATGTGGGTGGATGCACAGTCACAACGTCCAGGTTTGACCCACAAAAACCTTCCATGTGGGATTCTCCATGTCCTCACCCCTCTGTTGTTTCAGTGCAGATGAGCTTGGCACCTCCAGAGGCCATGTGTGGAAGATGGCACAACCACAAGATGCAAGGGACCAGGAGTTCTGAATAAACACTTGGAGAAGAGCCACCTGCCAATCCATCCATTTTTGGACTTCATGTGAGTGAGAAATAAGCTGCAGAAGTGCTAAGCTCATGAGATTTGGGGACAGCTAGAGTTACTACAACAAAGTGCTGGGCTAGGTACTGAGTCTGATGGGGACGAAGACATTTTCCCAGAGGGACTGAACCTGTTTGCAATGGCCTGATTGCTTGACTCGCAGTTTCTGATGTTATCTGGGTAATGACCAAAGGACACCGAGTTCTCCGGTTGGGGACAAGAGCTCGTATGTCTAGCAAGCGCTGGCCTGGTCTCTGGCAAGTTTCCTGCAGACAGCTGCCCAAGCTGGCTGCTTGGGCTTACTGCCCCTGCATTCTGGACAATGGGGCAGCATTTCCACCCAGATGCCACAGGGAGCTACTCAGGTTACCCAGGCAGTAGCCCATGTTCAAAATATATGACCTCAGTCCTCAGAGCTTTGTCCATCTCTGTCTTCCGAGCCTTGGCCATCTTTTGAGTGGGAATTAGCAGGAATGTTTGTACGGGAGCCTCCGAAGTGGTCAGAGTAAAAATTTTCCTCATTAAAACTCAAAGCAGGCTGGGCACGGTGGCTCACGCCTGTAATCCCAGCACTTTGGGAGGCCGAGGTGGGCGGATCACGAGATCAGGAGTTTGAGACCAGCCTGACCGACATGGTGAAACCCCCCCTCTACCAAAAAAAAAAAAAAAAATAGCCAGTGTGGTAGTATGTGCCTATAATCCCAGCTACTCAGGAGGCTGAGGCAGGAGAATCACTTGAACCCAGGAGCGGAGGTTTCACTGAGCTGAGATTTTGCCATTGCACTCCAGCCTGGGTGACAGAGCAAGACTCCATCTCAAAAAAACAAAACAAAACAAAAACAAAAACAAAACAAAAAACTCAAAGCAAAATACACTTCCCGACAAAACACAGGACTGAAAGATGCTCACCATGTGTACTGGTTTCCCTTGGGGATTGATTTGGCAAACGTGCACCTGAGTTGGAGATGTGTCTGTCCCAGCAGTCCCAGCTGCATTTAGCAACTCCCCTTGTGGTAGAATCTCCCTTTGATGAAAATCTCCTCCAACACTGTCTGTTCCACTCTCCTAGCACTTGTCATTTTTCTCCTGGCACAATTGTCATTTCTCCCCATGTATTTAAGGCCCTTCCAGAGATGCAGAGGCCAGAGCTTTTGAGGCCCGAGCCATTAGCAAGAAATGAAGAAATGCAAGAGCAAGAGAGAGCATGGTCACAGAAAAACAAAAACTCAAGCTGCTCTAGCCTTGGGCTGTGCAGTGCACTGGTCATAAAGGGAAATCTGGCTTTTGTGTAATGCCACAGCTTATACGGAGCAAGGAGAAGCCAATCCAACAGCAGAAAATTAGGAAGGGTCTGAATTGGAGGTCCCTTTTGAGCCCTTGCCAAATAGCTCTTCCTATTGTCCCCTGTGGTCATCCCAACCTGCCTTATTTCCACTCTTAGACTGGCAAGAGCTAAGTGATCGGGGGAAGTGGGTTGGGGGTGCTTTCTGGTTTGCAGCTCGAGGTGAAGGCTTGGATCTGTGACTTATTACCTGGGAGAGCTTGGACTAGTCACTTAGTGACACTTCTACAACTCTGGTGGAGGCTGATCATTGCCCACTTATGTCCCTTTTGGCTCCCACAGTAACAGAATTCTCACTGGGCATAGGCTGCCCAAACATTTCCCAGACTTCCTTGTTTAGGTGTGGTCATGTGACTAAGTTTCTATCAATGGAATACAAGGAGAAGTGACACTGGCCACCTCCGGGTCTACAACTTGTGACACTGAGCACTCCTCCTCCATGCTCTCCTCCCCCTTCCTGTTGACTGCAGCCCAGGTGTGGTGGTGAATCAGCTTTGATCACAGGGATGACGATAATGCCCAGGGGATGGCAGAGCCACAAGGTGGAAGAAACCTGGGTCCCTGAGTGATGATGAGAAGCAGGGCTTCCTTCCACACCTGGACTGGTCTATAAGGCTATTGCATACAAAAAAGAAATTGCTTTGTTCTTCAGGTCACTCCAGTGCTGGGTTTCTTTGACAGGGTATGTTAGCCTTCTCTAACTCATATGTTCCTATAGGGTTATGGTGTGGTAAAATAGAGAACTGTAAAGAGATATACAGTTAGGTGCTCCATAAATGTCTTCTGAATGAGTGGTGAGCAAAGGGACTGGTTATTTCCATGTTTAAATTCTGAGAATCTGCTGGGCATGGTGGCTCACACCTGTAATCCCAGCTACTCAAGAGGTGGAGGCAAGATGATCGCTTAAGCCCAAGAGTTTGAGACCAACTTGAGCAAAAACAACAAAAACAGTAAATCCCAAGAATCTGAGAAGCAGCCTTACAACATATGTAGCAGCTACACACGATGACTGCAGGGAACCCCAGGCCTTGTCTGTTTAAGCATCTTTCCCCCTTGGCCGGAGGTTCCCACCATGAGTCAGTGACCATGAGATGACCCAGGCAGGAGACCGCTGTGGCACACAGCCTTCTGTCTCTACAGGAACTAACTTATCCCACAAGCTAATCAGCTTGCCTGTCAGGGTGAGCATCTGTGGCATGGGGTAGCAGGTGGAGGGTGTTTAAAGGGCAGAAGACTGGGTTCAAATCCAGCTGTCTCTCTGACTACTCATGCAAATTGGAGCAGGCCACTTAATTGTGAAGGATCTTGGCTCCCCGAGTGTCTGTAAAATGGGGATGCTAATTCTGGCTCTGCCTTCTCCCTAGGGCTACAAGACACACTCAAGAGATCCAACAATGGTGAAAACACTGCATATGGCAGATGACAATGGGAGAAACATGACAAGTCAAGTCACATTTGCTGAGTGTGGGCTGAGTGTGCCGGTCTCTTTCTTCCATGAATATTTATTGAGTACCTACTAAGTCACATCATGAGCATGGTAGTTCCTGTCTTCACAGAGCTTACAGTCTGGTGGAAACTATATATTATACAAGGAAGTAGACAGTTACTGTACAGTATGATGAATTATTGATAGAAATGCAAGGCACCATAAATATACAGAAGAGGGCCCCTAACTCAGGCTTCAGGGCTCCTGGAATACTTTTCAGAGGAAATGATCTCTCCTTTAAGACTGGAAACAAAGGACGAGTTATCCAGGGTAAGGGGACTTTGGAGGTGGGAAGCATGTTCTAGGCAAATGAGACAAGGATCACCCTTGAAGAACAAGAAAGAGCCACAAGAGGCTTAGAATAGCTGCAGCTTGGAGTTGAAGGAGGGGAATGATGACAGATTGGGCTGGAGGGGCCAGAAGGGTCTAGAGCAGGGTTTCTTCACCCCAGCTGCAGCTTGGAGAAAATGCTGATGCTGAAGTCACCTCCACCTGTGGTGGTTGAGAAGCTCCCCAGGTGATTCAAATGTGTAGTCAGTGTTGGAAGCACTGCTTAGACCATGTGGGATCTTAAAAGCCAAGTGAAAGACTTGGAAGTTTATCCAGAAAGCCTCTGACGGTTTTATGGAAGGAAGGGTTGTAATCAGATTTTTCTTTCTTTTTTTTTTTTTTTTTTTTTTTTTTTTAGACAGAGTCTTGCTCTGTCGCCCAGGCTGGAGTGCAGTGGCCGGATCTCAGCTCACTGCAAGCTCCGCCCCCTGGGTTTACGCCATTCTCCAGCCTCAGCCTCCCGAGTAGCTGGGACTACAGGTGCCCGCCACCTCGCCCGGCTCGTTTTTTGTATTTTTTAGTAGAGACGGGGTTTCACCGTGTTAGCCAGGATGGTCTCGATCTCCTGACCTCGTGATCCGCCCATCTCGGCCTCCCAAAGTGCTGGGATTACAGGCTTGAGCCACCGTGCCCGGCCAAGATTTTTCTTCCTCCAGATGCTGGGTGAAGAAGGGAATGAGACAGAAAGACTGGGGTTAGAGAAGCTGGTTAAGGAGGCTGCTGTAGTGATCCAGGTGGGAAATGGACCCAGAGCTGTCAACAGGGATGGCAAGAAGTGGACAAATCCGAGGCCTGGTTGATGATGGGCTGCAAGGAAAGATGTGGGAGACATGGGGAGACAAAGTTCATCCCCCAAACATGCAGGCTGAAATGACCAAGAAGTTTCCAGCTAGAGATACAGACTTGTGAGTTGGCAGCAGAGAGCAACAATGCACTCTCCCAGGAAGAGGGGTAAATGGTGAGAAGAAAAGAGGAACTAGAACAGAGCCCCAGAGGACCAGGGAGAGCTGTGCCCCAAAAGGACCAAAAAGAGCTGGTCAAAGAAGGAAGAGAAAAACCAGAATCACACATTGTCAAGAACATAAAGAATGGTGGCTAGTAAGAGTCAACATGTGTAAGAGGGTCAAATTCTGGGAGATGTACTCACAGGTCACTGGTAACCTTGGCAGCGAAGATGGGGTCGGTGCCTGGGTGGGGCTGAAGTGGTGGTAGAGCAGATATCATATAACAGGGGCAACTATTCTTTATCTATTTGTTTGCTCATTCAATAAATACTTCATATATGAAGCACCTAATGGCAGGGTGCTGTGTTCAGAGCTGTGGATAAGATGGCAACTCCTGAGGCCTTCACCCACTAAAAGGAGACAGATAATCTCACCCACATCACAAAACAATGAGACAGAAATGCTAGAATGAGGCTGGGTGCAGTGACTCACGCCTGTAATCCCAGCACTTTAGGAGGCTGAGGCAGGTGGATTGCCTGAGCTCAGATGTTTGAGATCAATCTGGGCAAGATGGTGAAACCTTGTCTCTACTAAAATACAAACAATTAGCAGGCATGGTGGTGCATGCCTGTAGTCCCAGCTACTCAGGAAGGTGAGGCATGAGAATTGCTTCAGCTCAGGAGGCAGAGGTTGCAGTGAGCTGAGTGCTGAGTTTGTGCCACTGTACTCCAACTTGGGTGACAGAGCAAGACTGTCTCCAAAAAAAAAAAAAAAAAAAAAAGGAAATGCTAGAATGGAGATGTAGTCCAGGGGCTTTAGGACATGGCGGAATCAACTCTACTAGAGAAGAGGAAGGGGCAGGCAAGGGAGGTCTTAGAAAGCAAGGAAGAGGGGCAAGGTTTGCACTGATGTGGTCGTCATCAAGGCCACCCATTGTAAAGTTCAGATCTTAGCCTGCAGTGGAAGAATGGTACTTCTGGACCTCCTCATGGATTGGTGGGGCCATGTGACCAGTCTGGGGCCATGAGTGGTGAGTAGAGGTGAGAGCAGTCATGTTCTGGCCAGAGCATCTAACGGTCAGCACAGGAGGCGCCAGAGGTCTCTGCCTTCGGGCACTGCAAACAGCCATGTTGAGACTGTGGCTGCTTCCAGGTACCTGACTGACCCCTCCTCAAGACACACACCTCTTGGTAGACCAGAAGCCCAAGCCGGAAACAAATTGCTGCTGTTTTAGTGCTGTGACTGTCATCATAGCATCCCTCAGCCCAGTGCTCCTCAAAATGTGGCCCCTGGACCAGTAGCATCAACTTCACTTGGGAACTTGTTAGAAATGCACATTCTCAGGCCCTACTCTGCATCTGAATTTACTGAAGCAGAAACTCTGTGGAGTTGGGGAGGGGGCGGTCCAACAACCTGAGTTTTAACAAACTCCAGGGGATTCCGAAGCACGTTGAAGTTTGAGAACTGCTGCCTATCCGGGGCTGATGAACAGTCATTTTCAAGGCAAAGCGGAAATTAGAAGTCATGGAGAAGGTCATTCTAGCAAAGAAAACTTTTTAAAATGAAGTAAGATACGAATTAAATGGTGAAGCTCATCATGTCACAGGAAAGGATTGTTAAGGAAAAATATGGTACCCACCTTCCCTGGGCTGAGACTTCCTAACAAAATGGCCTAAACTCTGGCCATGTAGACAATTCCCTGCAGTGTCGTATCAGAAGACACAATTGCAGAGGAGATAGTCTGAATCCAAAGGCATTGAAGCCAGGACCAGGATGAACTGAGCAACGCATTTTCCATTTGTCCCATGGCATCTGCTGATTTAGAAAATGCTCCTGAATGCTTTGAATCCAAAAGGTACAGAAAACCCAATTCTCTTGTCTGCAGAGTCATTAGAGCTGGAGCTGAGGCTATTTGGTAATGGGCACTATTTAAATAAAGTGAAAAGTACAATTTCAAATGAATTGCTTTTTAAACTGTCAAATAAAAGGAATCCATTTGTGCATGAGAAATTATTCCAAGCGTTCTAACTATTAACTGAAAGCAGGAGAAAAATGTCAAAGAAAAGAAAATGTCCTACTAAAGAGCTGACTAAATGTCTAAAGACAGACACCTAATGACTCCTTTGGCCGATTCAAAAACACGTATTTTCACCAGCCCTAGGTGAGCTCCATGGACAAAAGTTTTAAGAAAATATTAAATGCTAGTAACAAGATGCCATTTTGTTCATTGGCATTGCTTTAACCAATGTGACCCTGACAATGTTTTATGGACAGGAAAACAGCATATTTCCACTTTAACTTTTTCCTTTGGCTTACATTTGATGCCAAGGGCCCTTGACTAGCTCTCTAAGTGCCATATTTAACAATGTTTTATAGTCTTCTATTTGCTACTGCTGAATGCATCCTTGTACAGTCTAGTCAATGAGAAGAAAACTCTCCAAACGTATGAAAAGTGTCTTTTCTGTCATAGGCAGGCATGCTTGGTTGAGGTCACCAGTACAGAGAGTGAGCCTCAGTGTTAAGGCATCTCTGCAGACAAAAACAGAACCCTGGCCTTTTCCATTTCATTTCCTGTAGGGGTTTCCACTGCAATTAGTTTTGTGTTCATGCCTTCACTATCTTTGTTGGTATTGAAACAGAGCTGCTGAAAATAATCAGTGAGCCTTCTCCCTGCCTGGCCCTCTGGCATCTCTAACCTGTGTCACTATGCCAGACTAACACAAGCAAAATGATCCCTGCTTACTCGGTCCAGAGGGAACCGTGAGGGTGGTGACCGGCTAGAGTCATTGGAGCAGGTTCGAAAAGGGAGCACTCCTCACACGTGAAGGTGCACACACATTTCCAAGGGATCTTGTTAAAAATGTACATTCTGACTCAGTAGGTCTGGGGTGGAATCTTAGCCTGTGCGTCGCATAAGCTCTTAGGTAATTCTCATGCTGCGGAGGACCACACAGTAGTGTAGTGAGCTGTGAGTGAACAACGCACATTCTGCACAACAGTGACTTTTAGGACCCTCCTTAATGGGGCATTTATCTAAGGGCCTTGCTCCCTTTTGATTTAGGGTTCCTTGAAAGCAGAGAATGGGTCTCATACATTATTATTGTTTTGTTCTCCAGTTGGCACACGGCCTGCACACGGTGGGTATGTACTTATTTAATTAAAGAGTTGGCCTTGTTCCAAAAAGGGTTTTAACCCCTAGCAGCACTAAACAGGTGGCGATGAATTGGCCGGGAAGGAAGTCAGTCCTAGGGGTAGTCACAGACCCCCCTGGGCTGGGGTTCCCTCCACCTGCCTGCACCTGTATCACCCCTCAGTTGCTGTTCTGAAATTTTCCCTCCTGCCCCATTTTTAAAGCGGTTTACACCAGAAAGCCGACCAACAAGGAGAGATACAAAACCAAACCAGAAAGCCCTGGGAAACGGTAGGCTTAGGAACATCGAAAGCTCAGCTGTCGGTGGTGGGGCCCGCAGATCTCTCTGGTTTCCCTCTCTGCCCGGTCTGCAGCTTTTTTGCAGGTCGGTGTCGCGGCCTCGCAGGTCCCCAACAGTCCCGAGAGCCCTGAAGGAGCTGGTCCCAGCGGGTCCAGGCTCCTGTTGGCTTGGTGCAAGCCTGTGTGTTGGCTCTGCATGACCAATTAATCTTCTCCTGCATCTTCCGCCCGTGGCGGGTGGCAGGGTGGGGGAGAGGGGGTATGGCGGGGCCTTGGGTGGCCTCGGGGGTCGGGGAGTCCGGACAGGAGCGACTGCTCTGCAGAAACCCTTGTTCTAAGAGTCCCCAGCGGTGCCATAACCTGTTTCTTTCTGCAGCAGCCTCAGAGGGTAAAGGAAGGGCTCGTTGCTGTTCCATGTGGGAAGGGAGAGAAAAAGGGAGAAGGAAGGGGATTATATTGGTCAGTAGTTGGACCTCACGGTGGAAGGGAAGAGTGCACAGGGGAGTGCGCCCTACGGGAGGAGTACACGTGCTGGGAAGGGCGGGGGG
>NW_012116265.1:1159775-1189894 GCF_000951035.1 Colobus angolensis palliatus | reverse complement strand
GCACGGGACTCTGAGCTCCGGCCGCGTCGCGCGTCTCCACCTTCCCAAGGGGCTCCTCCGCAGACCTCGCCCGCGGGACATGAGGCTTTGGCCCGGGGCTCCTCGCCTCTGAGCCGCGCACCTACTGCTACAGCTCCAGCGCCGATCGGCCACTGATTGCACTCCCGCCGCTGAAGCTCCCCATCCTCTCCCAGGGACGGCACCCAGGCGCTCCGGGATGGCGCCCCGCGGGACCCTCCGGCCGCTCAAAGTTCGCAGGAGGCGAGAGATGCTGCCGCAGCAAGTCGGCTTCGTGTGCGCGGTGTTGGCCCTGGTGTGCTGTGCGTCCGGCCTCTTCGGCAACTTGGGTGGGTGCTGGTACGGGCCCCCTTTTCCTGGGGAGTTGGGGGCTTTGGCTGGGGAGTCTCGGGGCGGCTCCGAGATGTTTCCCCCCTTCTTCCTCGTCAGCTTGGTCCCAAGGGTTCATCCAGTCCCCTCCCAGCCGGGCAGGTAGAGCGCGCCCAGAAGGGCTGATGGACGCTCTGCGTGGTGGCGCCGGTTCCCCCGAGCTACGCGCGGCCCCTGGGGGCTCAGGACGCGGCTGCAGGTGTGTGTTACTAAGACGAAAGCAAGAACCGCTTCCGTCCCGGGAGGGCGCCCGGAATGGGCAGCGCAACTGCGGGGTGCAGGCAGGATTCTCTTGGTCTGGGGTGGGCGAAACTGAGTGGCTTTCCTATTCTGCAGAGCCGCAGGAACTGCCACTGCGTCTCGCCCCTGTCCTGGTTCAAAGGGGTCCCTTGGGTGCCCTGAGGTGTTCTTCCCCAACCCTAAAGCTTTGGGGCAGTCTGCCGCGGGGTATTGCTGCCATGTATCAGCATCGCGTCTCTCAACTCCCCTTAACTCCTACGGAGGGAGAAGCCGGGTGTGTGGAGCCTCGACCTGTGCCCCCTCCTCCAAGAGGGATTTGGGAGTAGCTTAGGCTATGCAAATTTCAGGTGAAGCGGAAAGAGAGAAGGAACTAACCAAAGAAATCTGTTTAGGGGGATGTGACCCCATGTGTAACCTTCAGGAGACATTCACTTCTCTAATTCAGGAAACATTCACTTCCCTAATCGTCTCATTTTGAGTTGGATGCTGTGAACCTTTTGTTTCATTTGTTTTTCAAATGTAAAAAAACAAAAGAAATGCTGGTGATTTAAACACCCAGACATGGAGGTAAAGTGGGTGGTACCTTCTTGAGCAGTTAGAAAGGCCATCAACATCCAGAGGCCATTTAGAGGTGTACACTGAAAGGTAAAATCAAGCGGAACTTGATTAAAGTTTTCGAAATAACTGCCTTTCGAAACCTACTTTGTGATTTGAGGATGCAGGGTTTAAAAATGGCTCTTTCCAATGAGACCCAGGAAGGTTATTTTGAATATCTTAGTACCTGGTGCTTTGCAATTGGGCAAGTCAGTGGTTTTTTTTATTTTTTGTTCCCCACCCCCCTCCCCAATTACACACCAGAAATAACAACATACCTAGAGGCTCTTAGATGTCAGCATTATGGAAGAGGTATCATTACTCAGCTGAAGCAATGAGCATCAGGAGAGGTAAATGAATACTTTGAAGGTCTTAACATGAGGATCATTTTTATTTGCTGGATCAGGAATTACCTTTAGGAGTTTAAGTGTGTTTGGTTGTGGGTGTCCACGAATTCTCTCTTGCTCAGTATGGCCCCTGGACCAGCAGAATCAGCCCCACCTGGGAGCTTGTTAGTGCAGAATCCCAGGTCCCACCCCAGACCTGCTGAATCAGAATCTGAAGTCTAACAAGATCCCCAGGTGATCTGCATGCACATTCAAGTGTGAGGAGCACTGGGCCAGACCGCATCAGCCAGACCGCATCATGCCCACCTGCTTGCTGACTTGCTGCTATTCATTTGTAGTTCCTCCAGGGCAGGGGCCCTCTGAGAGTGTCTTTTACAGGAAGAACACCTAAAGGGCCACCTATCTAAACCGTTTGTTGCACCTATGAGGTGCTGAGACCACCTCAGTCTTGGCCAAGGTCAGGTCACATGCTGACCCATCTGGGACTGGAAACGGTGAACTAGATCCGGGAAACAGACCATTGTATGTAAGCAGGTTATGTTATACTTCCAATCATCCTATCAGTTCCTAAAGATGGCTCCAAATAGGCAAACAGGGCAGTTGCTGACATAGATACACAAATATAAGATCATTTTGGAAATGCAGCCATCACACTGACCTAATGGTATCTGTAACTTATTTTCCAATCCAGGGCACAAAACAGCTTCTGCTAGCAAACGTGTCCTGCCAGACACGTGGAGAAATAGAAAGTTGATGGCCCCAGTGAATGGGACACAGCCAGCCAAGAACTGCACAGATCCTGGTAAGAAATCGATTCTTCTCCACCCAGTCTACTAAGGCGTTTGGCCTGACCTGGAGATGGTGCTTATGTGGGTGGTTACAGCCAGAGCTGAGAAAGGCGATTTGTGGACCTGAGTGGGAAAGGGTGGCCGTGAGGTGTTGAAAGGTAACATAAAGACATTCGTCAATGGTGCTGCTAAGCAACTCAAGTGCTTTCTTTATCCAGCAACTGAAAAGGTCACGTTCAAGAGTTTTAAAATGTTATTTTTTGTTCTCACAGTGTTCCTGAAGGCTAAGTATTTTCCCTGCCCTCTTGATTTTGTTTGCGGCTTGAGATGTCTTTGTTTTCTTTCCCTTTTGCTCACTGTATCCATTACTGGAGCTCTCGCAGTGGCAGATCCAGCTGCTGTGGCAATGGTGCTTTGAGATGGCCCACCAGGGTCTGGGCATGCCTGGGCAGATGCAGGGGCAGGACGCTCTGGGGTGCTGCAGCCGTTTCTCTCAAATGGGAGTCTGCAGGGTGTCATTCAGCCCTGGAGACTGATTCTGCTTGCCCCATTTTGATGTTCTTTTTCAGATTTTTCTTGGGGGTCCGAGGCAGTAGAGACCCAGAGGTGACATCTTGTCTGTTCTCCTGCCACAGACAGGCTTTGCTTAAATGAGTGAAGAAAATTCTCAGGAGAAGAGAGCATGTTGGCAGAGAGCAGAAATCACAGCCACTGCCCAGACCGCAGGCACTTCTATGCTTGAGCTCTGGTTCCAACCTTTAAGGTCTTTGTGAGGAGGATCTGCGGGGATGATACATTCACAGGCCCTTAGGGAACTGTGAGGTTTTAATATAGATGGCTTTGCCACTGAGTTACTGGGCAGATCACATCATCTTTGGATCTCTGTTTTCTCACCTGTAAATGGGCAGAATAGTTGCCTGTTGCAGGGTTGTTGGGAGAAACTGGGAAGGCTCTGTTTGGGACTGGGTATAAAAGGAGATGGAGCTCCAGGGCAAAGGAGCAGGGTTGGATGGGAGTTCCCATGTGTTTAATTGTCATACTCTGTGAGGCAAGTCTCGTCCCCATTTTACAGGTCAGGAAAGATCTAGGGAGAAGGCACAAGTTGCTCAAAGTCACAGAACTCATAAGTGGTAAAGCTGGTTTGAGAGCCTAGGCCTGTGTAACTAAAACCTTTGGTTGGTTCCCTGTGCTTAGGAGAGGGCGACCTTCTGTCAAAGTTTTCATACTGTTTTTTATGCCATCAGTTTCCCTGCCCTCAGATGGCTTCTGAGAAGTCCACCGGGAAGGACGTGGTGGTGGACAAGCGCAGGCTTGCAGAGAAGTGCTGGGATTAACTTGGAACCTGGGTGATTCCTCCTATCCTGGTGACCCAGCAGGCAGGGGTGTCATTCTGTCATTCCCTCCCCCAGGGTGTCTCCTCTCATCAGCCAGGCTGGTGGACATGTGGGCCAACTGACATATGACAAGGGTCATTGGTTGTACACTGAAAAACATGTGTGAGGCCAAGGATGGTTAATGCTGGGGGCCGTTCCCACCCATTCCAGGGACCAGAAATGCTGGAATTGGCACCATCCCCGTGGAAACCCTTTGCTACTCTGGATAAAGAATCAGGGTTGGGGAATGTTTGGGTGGTTTCAAGCTTGCTGGTGCCCTTATCCTGGGCTGGCCATGCGCCTTCCGTGACTTCTGTCGCTTAGACAGGGATCCCTTTCTTACCATAGAGTTCTCCTTTGCCCCACTGTGGGCTCTGTGTCTGTCTTCAGCTGTCTGATTAAAAATCATTCAATTAACATATAAAGTGTCTGTTCTATTCCACAGGAAGGCCTTACCTTGTCCCTTTTGTGGAAAGGGAAGTGGAGGGAACTTGACACTATCTTTAAAAATGGTTAACTTTTGCATTATGCTTTGTGTTGACTGTTTCCAGAATACAGCCTGGCCCATAGGAAGGACTCCATAAATATGGGTTGAATGATGGAAAGTGCATTTTGATGTATCTCACATTTTAATCCTTATCATGTTTTTGCCAAGACAAGATACACAAAGCTCAGAAGTTTAGTGGCTTCCTAAGATGTCTTGGGCAGCTGGAACATACTGGGGTCACCTGGATCCAGGTGCCAGGACTCTCCCTTGTCCTGCACAGTCCCCAGCTCTCCTCTCAGGCCAGATAGGGGCTGTGGCCGGCCTTCCCTCCCAGCATCTTCCTCCCTAGCCTATGAGAATCTCTGCCCCCTTTTCATTTCACAAGTCTGTGTAGCAAGCACCTGCTGGTGTGTGTCCATCTCTATTTTGGACACGTAGTGGGGAGTATAAGATGCAAGCCCCTGTCATTGAGTAGCTTATACTAGAGTAGAGAGGGCAAGATCTCAATACAGGGAAAGCTGGGTGACATTGACGGACTCCAGAGGCTTCCCAGTGAGCAGCCCTGCAGGAGGCACTGCAGGTGCACAGAGAAGGATGAGCTGGTCCAGTGTCCTTCTGTGTAGCCTGGGGGACTAGATGAGGCAGGGATATTTAGAGTTGCTGTGACAGAACTGGGTTTAGCAGAAATAGAAATTTAGTGGCTCAGTAACTGGCAGTGTGAAGTCAAAGATTACGAGGTGTCAATTGCTGTTTCTCCATCTCTGGGCTCACTTATCATCTAGCATGGGAAGGTGGTTACCACTGGCCCAACCTTTTGTTCTCCCAGACTCAAATATGCTGAGGCTGAGCAGCTTCTGCAGAAGCCAGAAAGTTCCGTTGGGTTGAGTTGGGCCGCATGACCACCCTTGCAGATTGATCTGGCCAAGGGAGTGCTGGGCCCAGGACTGGCTTAGACCTCGGTCATAGGCTCCATGCCCACCACCAGAACTCCGCCTGGGAGTCGGTGAGGTTGGGCACCTGGAGAGCAAACACTCAATTCTTACACCTCTTCACCCTGGCCTCCCATCCTGGGGCTTGCTGTGATAAGGAAGGCTGGATTAGAGCTTCAAGTGAGAGTTTCAGGTGTGTGACAGATGCTGCTGTCTGATGGCTGCCTCCCTTCTGCACAGTTGGTGGGGTTTCCTCATAAAGAATTGCAGGGCATCTTGCCTCCTCTTCAGGCTTCTGCTTTAAGTTTGCCTCCATGATTTGGAGGGCACCTTGTCCAGCTCTGCTGGGTGAGGCCTTTCAGGGATGTCAGAAGATGGAGCTTTAAGAGCTCTCTCCTGTGCTAAGGCACCACTTGGAGTGGGTGTCCCACAAACAGGAGCCCATGTCTCCATAAGAACCTCCAGTGTGTGTCTTTATGGCCTGTGCCTTCTCATGCTCGTCTTTACCTGTGAGAGGAAGAACTTTGTTTTCCAAAAACATGAATGGGACCCTGCTCTAGTCTTTCCTGAAGACTCTACATGGAAAATGGACTCTGCCCGGGGTTGTATCCCCAGATCTTGGTGTTAGCATTTTGATTTCATTGTCTGTGTTTCAGCATAAGTACCAGCCACCACCCTTCCCTTCCCCCTTTATCATCCTGTGTGTTTTGTTTGTTTGTTTTTGTTTAATTTTGTCACTCTGTCACCCAGGCTGGAATGCAGTGGTGTGATCGTATCTCATGGCAGCCTCGACCACCCTGGCTCAAGTGATCCTCCTGTCTCAGCCTCCCGAGTAGCTGGGACCACAGGCTATTTTTTTCTATTTGTTTTGTAGAAGCAGGGTTTTGCCATGTGGCCCAGGGTGGTCTCAAACTCCTAGGCTCAAGCAATTCTTCTGCCCCGGCCTCCCAAAGTGCCAGGATTACCGGCGTGAGCCAACGTGCCCTGCTGCCTGTGTTGTTTTTATGTTTTTGTGACATATGTCACTAACATAACTCACTTCATTGCTGGGTGTCTACCCTTGAGGGCTACCTCTTTTGTGGCCAGAGGAGCTGTTTTTAATCCTGGCTGCATATTTAGATCACCTCAAGAGCTTTATAGGAATATTTTGAAATGTCCAGGTCCCACTCCCAGAGTGTCTGCTTTCATTGGTTTGGGGTAGGGCCCAGGAGTCATTACTTTTTAAGAGCTCCCAGGCAATTTCAGGATGAAGTCAGAAGTGGTGCTTGCTGGCCTGGAGACCTAGTGCTCAGCATGGGAGCATCGCCTGGGAGCATATCAGGAATGCAGAGTCTCAGGCTCCCCGAATCAGAATTGGCATCCTGAAGAGATGCTCGGGTGGCTTTCTGGGCTAGAGCACAGCTCAACACTTGGTAGGTGTTCAATAAATATTTGAATGTTGAACAAAAGCAATTCAAACAAAAATTTGAATGTTAACACTTATTTAATGGAGCCATTTTCCTAAAAACCATTTTTTTTTTAATGTAGGAAAGATTTTTAAAAATCTGCTTTATTTTTGCTCAATGATGTCTATGGAAAATTTATAATTAATTTTTCCCTGGAGATCTGAAGGCAAAACATGGGCCTCTATGCCTTGATGTTTATTTTCATGGCCTGTGCAGAGCAAGCACTGAAAAAGGGAAGTAGGTCTCTCTCCATGCCACATGTATGATGTAGGCACGAGTGGCAGTGACTCTGAGTCCCTAGAGGACTACCTTAGCTCAGGCTGCTTTAGCAAAATATCATAGACAGGATAGCTCAAACAACAGACATGTCTTTCTCATGGTTGTGGAGGCTGGCAAATCCAAGGTCAAGGTGACTGGTGAGGGCTCTCGACTTGGCTTGCAGATGGACACCTTCGTATGCTCAGAGGGGCAGAGAGACAGCACACAGTCTCTCTTTCTCCTTTTATAAGGGTGCTCATCCCATCGTGGGGGCCGTACCCTCATGAACTCGTCTAACCCCAATTACCTCCCAAAAGCCCTACCTCCAAATACCATCATATTGTGAGTTCAGGCTTCAAACTGTGAATTTGCGGGGGACTCAAACATTTGGTCTGTATAAGGAACCAATGAGTTTCCACACATCTGGAGTATTTGAAGACAGCTGAGAACGGAACCTCGTGCTTCTCAACCTTGGCCTGTCAATGAAAGACACCAGGGGGACTTGAAAAACACAGATGGCTGGGCCCAGCCCCGACCTGTGAGACCAGAAGCAGTGACAGTTGCATTCTGTGACTGACTTTTGGAGTGTCTGGGAACCACACTGTTTCTGTCCAGATCCTCCAGGATAGGCTCCTACTTGCCATTGGCACCTTCACAGGCTTTCCCTGGTCACCCAGTCCAAAGTGGCCCTCTGAGTCCCTGGCTGTCATGGCATCTTGTTTTAGCTCCTTACAGGTGTGAATTCTTAATTTTATTTATTTCCTTTTTAAAAAATGAGACAGATTTTCACTGTGTCATCCAGGCTGGAGTGCAGTGGTATGGTCTCCGCTTACTGCAGCCTTGACCTCCCAGGCTCAAGCCATCCACCCGCCTCAGCCTCCTGAATAACTGGTACTATAGGCATATGCCACCATGCCTGGCTAATTTTTGTATTTTTAGTACAGATGAGGTTTTGCCATGTTACACATGCTGGTTTCAAACTCCTGAGCTCCAGCAATCTGTCTGCCTTGGCCTCCCAAAGTGCCAGTATTACAGGCGTGAGCCACCACAACTGGCCTGCAGGCACTAAGTCTATCCATTATTGTATTATCTTCCTCCCCTAACTAGACTATAAAAGGTGAAAGCCTTGTTTGCATTTTAAAACCATAGTATGTGCCTCACTTTTTCCATCTGTAAAATGAGGGTGATAATTACGGTTGACTCTTGAACAAACCTGCATAGGTCACTTACATGTGGATTTTTTTCTGCCTCTGCCACTCCTGAGAGAGAAAGACCAACCCCTCCTCTTTCTCCTCTCGACATGAAGATCATGAGGATGAAGACCATTAGAAGATTTGCTTCCACTTACTGAATAAACGTATTTTCTCTTCCTTATATTTTCTTAATAAAATTTTTCCTCTAGCCTACTCTTTGTAAGAATACAGTGATACAGTGTATAATACATGTGACATATATAATATGTGTTAAACAGGCTGGGTGTGGTGGCTCACGCCTGTAATCCTAGCACTTTGAGAGGCTGAGGCAGGCGGATCACTTGAGGTCAGGAGTTTGAGAACAGCCTGGCCAATATGCTGAAACCCCCTCTCTACTGAAAATACAAAAAAACTAGCCAGGCATCATGGTGCACACCTGCAATCCCAGATACTCAGGAGGCTGAGGCAGGTGAATCGCTTGAACCCAGGAAGTGGAGGTTACAGTGAGCCGAGATCGCACCACTACACTCCAGCCTGAGTGACAGAGTGAGACTCCATCTCAAAAAAACAAAAAGCCAATATGTGTTAATCGACAGTTTATGTTATCTGTAAGGCTTCCGGTCAACAGTAGGCTATTGGTAGTGAAGTTATTGGGGAGTCAAAAGTTATATGCAGGCCAGACACAGGGACTCCTGCCTGTGATCCCAGCACTTTGGGAGACTAAGGCAGGAGGATTGCTTCAGTCCACAGCAACAGAGGGAGACCCTGTCTCTCAAATAATTAAAAAATTAGCTGGGCATTGTGGGCAGCACTTGAGATCCTGAGCAACAGAGTGAGATCCCATCTAAAAAAGTTATACATATTAATAGACTTTCAACTGAGAGGGGGTGGCACCACTAATGCCTGATTTATTCAAGGGTCAAATGTACCTCCACCTCAGAGGATTGTTGGAATGAAATGAATCTAAATACCCATCAGCACTGAAAACACTGTTTGGCCCAGAATACATGCTCAGACACTAGCTTCTCTCTGTTACCACTTTTTAATCTGCTCACCCCAAAGATGATGTAATGCCTGTGTGTGTTAAGTACTGAAAATGATTTGTCAGTTGAATTTTCTGAGGGCAAGTTAACAAGTAAGCATCTTGCAACACATGTATTCTTTTCTCTTCTGGAAACCAATTTGTTTGTTTGTTAGTTTTTTTTATCTTTGAAGGATTTAGGATGCTGGAGGATGGCCTACCTTGTAGAACGTGCTTCTAAATAGAAGAATTTTCTTGTGTCTTGACAGGTGTTATTTTATATTTGCCTGCATAACTGGGATGGGCATGATTTCCCCTCTCTAACACTGCCTTCATCCCCAACTTTTGGGGTTTTTTAGAACTTTTTTTGGACAGAGTCTTACCCCCTCACCCAGGCGAGAGTGCTCTGGTGCGATCTTGGCTCACTGCAACATTTGCCTCCCAGGTTCAAGTGATTTTCCTGCCTCAGCCTCCTGAGTTGCTGGGATTACAGGCGCCCACCACCACATGTGGCTAATTTTTGTATTTTTAGTAGAGATGGGAGTTTCGCCATTTTGGCCAGACTGGTCTCGAACTCCTGGCCTCAAACGATCCGCCTGTCTTGGCTTCCCAAAGTGCTGGGATTACAGGCGTGAGCCACTGCACCCTGCCCCACTTCTGATATTGAATGTTTTTTTCATTCTCCACGATGTGACCCCTATCGGTTTGGGTTTCCAACGTCCCATGCCCCACGTTGGGGCTTGATTTCCCCTTGTTGTTGTGGGAGGGATTTAAATCCTCCTTTAGAATTTGCTTTATTGTGTGTGGTTTTCCTTCTTCCAAATACATCTGAGATGCCTGAGCTATGTGTCCACAGAAGAAAGGCTGGGAGAAGCGGGCTGAGGCAGGGTGCTAAGGAGGGTCTGAAGAGAAAGGTGCTTTGTAGCATTTCAGGGGAGCAGAGGAGACGGACACAGGCACTAGATGGAGAATCTTCGGTCATCAGCTTGCTTCTGCTCCACCCTTACTTTTTATTCTGTACCATGCCGGTGTAAGCGCGGTTGTGGAAGGGGAGAGGGTGGTAGAGTCTGGTGGGGGTGGGACCCTGAGCACAGGAGCTGGCACTGTGGCTGGGCTAGGAGGAGGTGAGATCACCAAGCAGGTACCCTTAGGGGTGGGCCTCTGTAGACTCCCCTGTGTGGGGAGCAGAAGTGGAGAAAGCACAAGAAATCAAGAGAAGGACGAGGGGCCTAGAGCTGCAAAAAGGACATCAGGACAAGTGGGTGGGGAGGTGCAGTGGCCCTGGTGGCAAGAAGTGTCTGGATTCTGAACAAACATCTGTTGGAATGATGCCTCAGTGGGCTTGGGAGACAAGTCACACATCCACATTTCAAAGTCATTATGTAAAAGCAAATTTTGAGTTAGAGAAGCAAGAATTGGATTTACTACTGTGGGCAGGGAGATCACAGTTCCATGCCTTTCCCAGACAGCAGGGGCAGGATGTCCAGCCTGGAGAGGGCCTTTCCTGAGAAGGGCAACCTCCAGAGGGCCAGGCAGCTTCTTGGGGAAACTGTCACCAACCATACTGGACAGCCATAGGCTGGCACAGCCACCAATCTGATTACAAACAGAGGCTGAGGAAGACGGCACCCTCTGTGCATCACTGTGCCCGCTGACGCCTGTTTCGGGGATGGGGTGGAATGGGATGTTATATAGTGGGTCAGTGGATTGGGAGCTGAAGGTCTGCGTTCTAGTATCAGTTGTGCCCAGATCCTGCCTGCTGGCATTTAGTGGCTGTTCTCCCTCCCTCCCTCTCTTTCTTAGCAAAAGGAAGTTACGCTGGATAAGTACAAAGATTTTCAGCAGCCAGAAAAGGCTCCTTCCTGTCTGTCTGTCTTGGAGACAGTAGTTGGACATGGTGAAGGCAGACGCGAGGGTCTGAGTCCCAGCTCACCACTTACTGGCCATGTGACCCTGGACAAGTTACATAATCTCGCTAAGCATCAGGATTTCTCTTTTGTAAAATGAGGATAGCAGCTCTTCTTACCTGTCTCACAGAGCTGCTGTGTGACACCACATGCTGCATGGAAGTATTTGAACCATACGGAGCCCGTGGTGGCTGCCATCATTATCATCATCATCATCTTGGCTAAGTCCAGGGTACCCTGTGTTGGGCACTAGTCTAAGCACTTTTCAGGTGTTACTTGCTTCTCGTAACAACTCTGAAGGCAGGTGCTGTCCTCAGTTTGCCGATGAAGTAGAAGAAACCCAAACTAGCCCAAGCCACGCAGCCAACAAAAGGCAGAATCAGTGGTTTATGTGTTTTTAATTCATAGCTTTATTTTTCAAGCAGTTGTAGGTTTACAGAAAAACTGAGCAGAAAATACAGAGTTCCTCTGTTACCCCTCAGTCCTCACAGTTTCCCCTATTATTGATGCTTTGTATCAGTGGGTATATTTGCTACAATGATGAGTCAATAGTGATACATTGTTATTAACTAATGTCCACCTTTTACATTAGGGCTCCCTCCTTGTGTGGTACATGCCATGATTTTTTGTTTTTTTGTTTGTTTTGAGACAAAGTTTCACTCTTGTTGCGCAGGTTAGAGTGCAATGGCAGGATCTCAGCTCACTGCAACCTCTGCCTCCCGGGTTCAAGCAATTCTTCTTCATCCTCCCAAGTATCTGGGTTTACAGGCATGTGCCACCATGCCCAGCTAATTTTTGTACTTTTTTTTTTTTTTTTTAGTAGAGCTGAGGTTTCACCATGTTAGTCAGGCTGGTCTTGAACTCCTGACCTCAGGTGGTCCACCTGCCTTGGCCTCTCAAAGTGCTGGGATTACAGGCATGAGCCACTGCGCCCAGCCCTCATGTCATGGGTTTTGATAGATGTGTGATGTCTCCTATCTACCATTATGGTGTCATACAGAATAGTTTCACTGCCCCCAAAATCCTCTGTGGAGCAAGATTTTTAATTCAGGTGGTCTAAATTGTGATTCCTATATTACTTACCCATAATTATTAATAAGTGGGGTAGAAAAGACAAACTAGAGATGGGAACTTCTGTAGCAGATTCCAGCCTGTCACTGTCTGAGTGCCCATCTGAGAAACAGAGAATGCCCTGTCCACGGCAGCAGCAAACACCTCTGTGTGCTTGGTATGTTTCTAATACCTATTTGTTTGCAATCAGAAGTTTTTTTGGCCTCATCCAAATGATCGGGCTATCTGCTCCCAATCTCTCCTCTTTGCTGGGCCATCTGCTACCCCCAACTTGTGGATTCTCCGCTCTTGACGCGGTGTGGCCCACCACAATCCAGAGAGCGCCTACTCGGCTTCCTCTTGAACCCTGAGGAACATTCCTCCCTGAGTTAAAAATGGAAATTATAAAGCATTGCCATTTATTGCCTTGGGTGAAAGAGATCCAGCCGTTCGACGTAACAGAAAAGTTGAATGCTTGAAAATGGATTTTTTAAATTTAACATTGTCCATTATAGAAGAGGCCTTTGGAACATGGCATTTTACTAAAAAGGAATAAAAATAAATGTGCCGGAATAATTTACTGCTTCTTCTGAAAAAGCAGTGGATGTGCTCCTTGGGAAAGGAACAGAGGTTACTGTGTGGATGAGAAGCGAAAGAGCTCCCTGCCCAGGGGGCCTTCCCATGGAGGTGGGAACAGGTGTGGCTGCCTGGTTTCTGGACCTACAGCTTCCTTTGCTAATTCAGCACAGTGCATGGCTCCAGCCCTGAGTCTCCTAATAACTGCCCAAGAAATTAAATTCAACGTATACTTCTTAAAGTCCACACACCCCGTACTGTACTAGGCTCTGAAGCTGGAAGGGACCCAGTCCCTGCTGTCAGTGAGCATGGGGAAAGACAGGCCAGGGCTGGAAAACCAGACCAAGCCACCTGCCACAAATACCACGGTGGGGGGTCTTCCTAGGGAGGGTGCCACAGAGGAAACAGTGTGGTATTTCAGGGCAAGGGTGCCCTCCCTGGAGAAGACCATGTCGGAGCCTGGCCCCGAAGGGTAGATGGAGGCTGTGGAAGGGCATTTAGGCAGACAGCAGTGTGCACCTGAAACTGCTCCCTGAGAAATCGCAGCATCACCTCCCGTACCTGGAGGAACACTTGCTAGCAACCACTGTGTCTTGCTCATTGGCTGTCCGAGGGGAAAGAGAAAACAAACACCTCCTAAGATTACCAGGCACGATAGTAAGTAATTAGGCTTTGGGGATTTATCCAGGAGTCCGTGCTCAACTAGGGCTAGGGCTGGATCAGATTACTTGGATTTGTTTTTTTTTAAAGCATGGGGAGGGGGTGGCAGTGATGCCTGGGAGATGCCAGCTACCTGCGCTGGCCACGGGGAAGTTGGCAAACTGGTTCTCAGTAATCCACAGTTGGGGTGGTCTCCGCAGTTAACAGGCTGTGCTTGGCTCAGTATTAGCTCATGGCAGATTGCGATGATAAGAATGTAGGAATTTGCCATTCTTTCCCTTCTTGCCTTTGAGCTCCTTGAGTGCAGGGACTATGTCCTCTATGTCCTTGGCTCTAGAGGTGAGACCAGAGTCAGGCATTTCATTCACTGATTTATCTGCCTGCCACTCAATAAAAGTGTGTGTGCATGTGAGTGCTTGTACACGCGTATGTGCCCCTGGAGGTCAGATGGTACCATTATATCAGGGTTCTGAGCACTGACTTGTGTTAATCTCTGTAAGGTGCTTACAGGAGTGCCTGGCATGAGAGAGAGCGCTCTACAAGTTTTTTTTTTTTTTGCAGCTGCAATTACCTGTTAAAGAGAACTTAAATTGAAATATAACTTCACAGCATAAATTTTCAGAGCTGCCCTCTGATAAAGGCTGGAGGCTGAATGTTGTAAGTGCAGCACTTGCTTCATTTTGAATTAAAGTTAAAAATGAATAGCGGAGCTTATATTTGCTTGTTATTAATTCTTTGAGGACAAGAAACTGTAGACCCTTTGCATGGCTGACACCAAAAGATGACCCAGATCACATGGGGTACAGCGGTATTCACTGTGATTGTTCCAGATAAAGTCCTTTCTGTTAGTGATGTGGGACCTGATGAATGAGAGCTGGAATTTGGAGAGTTTGCATTCTGGCCCTGACACAACCTGATTATGTCCAAGTTATTCTGCCTATCTGAGCCTTAATTCCTGGCTGTGAAATGGGTGTAATGATGATGTGGTTTGCCCTACAGGCTTTTAAGGATTAAGTGCAAAGTGCTGTGCAAATACGATTACTTTTGTTTGCCTGACTGTAATAGATGCTTAACTCTTTGGAGACATCTCTCCTTTGTGAAATAAAGGACATCAGTTATTTGGGGCTTTTCAGAATTGATCTATAAAATCACGAGTAGGATTTGGTGAAAGCATGGTGTTTGGCTAATGTGGTTGATGCAGTTCCTGCCTAGAATAGAAAGAGAAAGACCGTTCACACCACCCCGCCAACATACCAACTTGTATGACCCCGCCGTTGGTTTATCTCATTTCACACTACAAATGTCTGACTTTGGATTCCATTGTACATGCCAAGTTCAGGGATGGCTGGGCAGATGCCATGGCAGCTTGTTCAGCTCTGTACCTAAGATATCTGTTTATTAAAACAAATGCATTTATGAAAAAAATCACCCTACTTAGGAGGCCTATTGGGGGCAGTCTCCCCGACCTCAGGTGGAAGCCATCCTTGGTTTTAGCTCATGGCAGATTGCAATGATAAGAATGTAGGTATTTGTCATTCTTTCCCTTCTTGCCTGAGCTCCTTGAGGGCAGGGACTATGTCCTTTTTGTCCTTGGCTTAGAGCTGAGACGGGAGTTGGACATAGACTCTGCTTACAGCGAATGATGACTGGATGGACAGAGTCCCTCATTGTACCCCTCAGGGAGCTGTGCCTCCACAAAAGCAGCTACTGTCTCCCTGGCTGGCCCCTCTAGCCTGTTGGTGCCTTGGGGAAAATCAGAACACCCAGAAGGAGTTAAGTGTTAGAGCTCAAAGATCGAGTTGCTAGATGCATGTTGATTGAGCAACCCTGTCTGCTGGTCCCAAGGGGAAAAAAAAACTGTCCTAGATGTGGACCCGGCCTCCAGGGAGCTTCCATTTGAGTTGACAGGATAGGAATCCACAATGCTAACCTGTAATATGTGGGGGGTACACAGGGCTGCAATCCTGGTGGTAAGTAGAGGAGGGACGAGTTAACTCCCCGATGTCAAAATCAAAGAGGGCGTCCCAGCAAAGGTGGCATTGAAGATGGGAAGGTGTGGCTGCTGAAGGCTCATGATGGAGTAGACACTTGGGTAGCAGCATTCTAAGTGCTTTGCACACATCACTTCCTTGATCCTTGTGACAGTCCTGAGGGTAGATGGTGGTGGTATGTTGTTATTATCATACCCATTTTACAAAAGATATGAGTAAGGCACAGAGAGGTTTGATAACTTGCCCAAGGTCTCCCAGCTCAGAGCTGGCAGTGTGAGGATCTGAACTTGGGAAGCCTGGCTCCGGAGCATGTGCTCTTTGCTGGGGAAGGAGGAGGGTCCCCCTGGCTGAGGGAACTGTTGGCGCGGGTGAGTATGGGTGGCGAGTCATCCTGTAATGTATGTTGGAACCAACCAGTCTTTTTTTTTTTTTTTTTTTATGCTTTAAGTTCTAGGGTACATGTGCATAACGTGCAGGTTTGTTACATATGTATACTTGTGCCATGTTGGTGTGCTGCACTCATCAACTTGTCAGCACCCATCAACTTGTCATTTACATCAGGTATAACTCCCAATGCAATCCCTCCCCCCCCTCCCCATAATAGGCCCCCGTGTGTGATGTTCCCCTTCCCGAGTCCAAGTGATCTCATTGTTCAGTTCCCACCTATGAGTGAGAACATGCGGTGTTTGGTTTTCTGTTCTTGTGATAGTTTGCTGAGAATGATGGTTTCCAGCTGCATCCATGTCCCTACAAAGGACACAAACTCATCCTTTTTTATGGCTGCATAGTATTCCATGGTGTTTATGTGCCACATTTCCTTAATCCAGTCTGTCACTGATGGACATTTGAGTTGATTCCAAGTCTTTGCTATTGTGAATAGTGCCACAATGAACATACATGTGCATGTGTCTTTATAGTAGCATGATTTATAATCCTTTGGGAATATACCCAGTAATGGGATGACTGGGTCATATGGTACTTCTAGTTCTAGATCCTTGAGGAATCGCCATACTGTTTTCCATAATGGAACCAACCAGTCTTAAACACCCAAAGGCCTTCATGCTCTTTTGTAGGCTTTGGGAGCCAGGGACGGTTTCTGAGCCGTTCTGGGTTTTAGGAAGTTAGATCTGCTGGCAATGTGGAGAATAACTGAAATTGAAATAATATGTGAAAGTCCTTAGCATTATGCTTAATTAGCTTTTTAGGGCAAAAAAAGAAAAATGAAGATAGGGAGAATAATGAGAGGTTATTGCAGAGACTTAGCAGAAGGGATAGTTTTACTTAGGGTGTCAAGGAATAGGTTGAGAGAGGCAGGATCTGTAGGTCTCAGCAGATGCTGGAGGTGCAAGTTGCAGGTGGGGATCATCAACCCTGATTGCAGATGCAGATAAATGGCATCCCCATTTTCCAAGATGGGAGCATGAAAAGCACTTCTTCCGGCCTTTGATTTAGACCCCTCTACAGGATGCTAGTTCAAGAAGAGCCATGTAGTATAAATACAGTGGCTGGCTTATTTTCTATGTTCTGTATTCCAAAGTATGCACCCAGCAGGCATTTACTGGGTACCCGTGGGTGGGACACTAATGAGGCTGGGACAAAGGAGAGAAATCCCTGTTCTCAGTGAGCCCACAGGTTAGAGGACAAGGTAAACTCGTAATCACTGCATGTGACCTGGGGTGACACACTCACATGCCCGGCGTGGCTGGAAGGCTTCACAAAGCATGCAGCATTTGAGCTGTGATTTGACGCAAGAGGGTATTTGCTGGACAGATGGGGAGGGTGGGACATTTCTGGCAGTGGACTTGGTGATTGCAGAAATAGGGTGGTGAGAGAGAACTTGACCAAATCGGGGCGAGGGAGATGTTTTCAGCTGGCTTTGCAGGGTTCAGGTCCTTGGGTGTGGTGGCTCCCGAGGCTGCATCATGCCAAGCCTTGTGTGTGCTGCTGCAGGGAACCGGGCTTTTCTGTCTCACATAAGGTTTTAAGAGTGGGAACGATTCCTCTCCCCACTGTAGGAACTGCTTACCTTTTCACTTCTGGGCGCCTGGAGCCAAGGGATGGCAAGAGTGTGGTGCTCACCATCAGAAGCACAGCTGAGAGGGGGCATGGATCCCCCTAATTCTGTTCTGCCTCCACACACGGCCTCACACGTCAGGACACCCAGTTTATTACATTTTTTAGATCAGTAGGGCTTAATTCCAGCAGGATTTTGCCGAGGCCCCAAAGCAGATCTATTTGCTCTAAGCAACATTGGAGGCATGTAAGCAAAATGATAGGGGAGAGCTGACGAAATGTAGGGCACCGCATGTAACATGCAAAAGGGAAGAGTCGGGGCCTTTCTCAGGCAGACAACCAGTTCTTAGAGTCATCCTGGTTTCCTTTTCCATCTCTTGGTGCCTCCTCGGAGGAGTATGCAGCGAGGCAGGCTGGTGCTTATCCCGAAAGAGGATGCATCACACCACACAGGCAGCAGGCAAAGTGGCAGCGGCCCCGCCTTCTTTGGTGGCCTGGTGGCCTTTGTGTCTTGCCTCATTTGTAGATGAACACCTGGGAAGGAGGGGCCGCTGGCGCCTTCTGTGAAATACCCTCTGGTTGCTGAATATGCTGTCCTCATGAAGGTTGCTGACCTTGCCTGACCGCAGGGACATGAACAACACTCTGAGCAGGTGCTCAGGGAAGGCAGGACACAATGATTGGCCAACAGTGATTGAGAACGGGACATGAGGGTCATTGCCCTGAAAGGCCTTCAGCCTGGAGAAGCCCAGTGCTCAGAAAGAGGTGGAAACTCCCCAGAGACCTGCAGGAGTGTTGATAAAGGTGATTAATGGAGTAGATAGAATGACTTATAAACAAAGATCAGAGCAGCTAAGTGGTTCTGGCTTATTAGCTAAGCATTGGCAAAGAGAGCTGTGTGAACAAGAGTACTTGAGATGGTGCTGCAGCCACTCACCTGGCTGCAAGGGGTCCACCTGGTTACCCGGGTGCAGGGGCTCCAGGCTCCACCTGGGAATTGGCAGACCTGGGAGAAGAACCATCGACGGGCAGCTTGCCTCCCCTAAAGTGCTTCTTAAACAGTCTCTTAAACTGCCTCAAACAGTCTCCCCAGGAAAATGGGGGGAAATTCCATCCCCTGAGATGTTTCAGTTAGATGGGGCCATGTGCTGGAGGGTTTATTAGAGATGCTTCCATGCTGGCAGCGGAACAGAATAGCTGTGTGGTTACATCTTTTCACTCTCTAATTTCTGAGTGATTCTTCTCTGGGCCTCAGAGAGGGCAAGCCCTTGAAAGAATTACTCTGAAATCCCTTTGATCATTTAAGCCTTGCTTGGTTTTTCCTTAGCCAGCACAGATTCCGTATAGCCCTGTGTGAAAAGTGACTCAATGACTTGTGGGCTTTGGATGACCCATATGCGTAGGAGGAAGAAAGGAAAGGTGGGGAAGTTGGTACCTAATTTGCAGACTACACACACTGGGAGGATGTTGCTGCCTCTTCCACAGCCTCCAAGCCCCAAGCTCATCACCGATACTGAGAATCACACGATGAAGTCAGAGGGGTCTCAGAAGGGATCCAAAAGATCACAGAGGAGATCCTGGAGGAAAGCAGTGGGTCTTGTAGCTCAGAGCCATGCCTCTCTGTCTTTTATGTGCACATGGTCACCTGGGGACCTAGTTAAAATGCAGATGCAGGAGGTCTGGGGTGGGGCTGGGGGTGGGGATCTCCATTTCTGACATGCTCCCAGATTCTTCTTTATTTTTTTTTTCCTATTTATTTATTTATTTTGAGATGGACTTTTGCTCTTGTTGCCCAGGCTGGAGTGCAATGGTGCAATCCCAGCTCACTGCAACCTCTGCCTCCCGGGTTCAAGCGATTTTCCTGCCTCAGCCTCCCAAGTAGGTGGGATTACGGGTATGCGCCACCACGCCTGGCTAATTTTGTATTTTTAGTAGAGATGGGGTTTCGCCATGTTGGCCAGTATAGTCTCGAACTCCCGACCTCAGATGATTCACCCGCCTCGGCCTCCCAAGTGCTGAGATTACAGGTGTGAGCCACCGCATGTCTGGCCTGCAGGTAATGATTAAACAACAGCAAGGATAACAATTTTGATTCTTGATCACATCCCCCATTTAAAGAGTTTCCATGGCTTTTTAGTGCCCCTGGGCTCCACCTACTATGCAGGTGGAGGATAAAGGCTGCTTCCCCCTCAGGCTCCTCTGTGCCCATCTTCTTGGAGGCATTCCCTTGAATTGGGTGTAAAAATCTGTCATAAAGAGTGGGCCATGAAGCAGGGGTGTTTGCCAGTCTGGATTTGGGCGAGTCAGTCCAGGGTCCCACAAGGACAAATGGGTCGCTGGCCTGTGTAGAGCTGTAGGCACTGGAGATGGATCTCTGCAAGCTATTGTACCATCACACACACCCCTGTGCAGCTTGCACCTTTGGCTGTGCAGCCAAAGAGTCCAAGACAGCTGTCTGCTTGGGAACTCTGCAGCTGCCCCTTCCACTTCTTCCCTGTTTTTCTATATGACAATGTCAATATTAGCAACAAGTGACAGATGCAACCCTGAAACGACATAGCCTACCCAATTCCCCATTGTTTGCTTCATAGGGTTTTGCTACAGCTCATCTGTTCATTCACCTCCTTTTCCTCTTCTGTAATATATCCTAAGAACTGCCTTTTGGATGTAACCTGTGTTGTAAAATTATAGTACCCGGATGTCTCTTTCAGGAGTAGCTGTCAGACAAAGGAAGAAGCAGTTTGCAGACATACCAGATCTTCCCCATCCCCCTCCACATGACTTAGCTAATCCTTAAAGCCAGATTCTTCCAGCCAGCTTCTGCCCGCCTCCCAGGCTGATTGGGTTCTCCATTTGTTCCTCTTCTGCTGCCTCTGGGGTAGAAGTCTGCTCAGGCAAGCTGCTCACTCATTTATTTACTCTTTTCTTTTCTTTTTTTTTTTTTAAACAGAGTCTCACTCTGTCACCCAGGCTGGAGTACAGTGGAATCATCTCGGCTCACTGCATCCTCCGCCTCCCAAGTTCAAGGGATTCTCCTGCCTTAGCCTCCTGAGTAACTGAGACTACAGGCATGCACCACCATGCCCAGCTACTTTTTGTATTTTTAGTACAGGTGAGGTTTCACCATGTTGGCCAGGCTGGTCTTGAACTCCTGACTTCAAATGATCCACCTGCCTCGGCCTCCCAAAGTACTGGTATTACAGGTGTGAGCCACCATGCCCAACCAAGACAGGACTTTTTTTGTGTGATGGCATATGTTATTGTTTGCATTTACTTACTTCCAGATCTTCCTGTAGAGATGGGGATGTGACTTGCATTATAGGATATTCAATCCATTGACTTCAGACATGGACATGTGACTTACTTTGGCCAATAGACGTGAGCAGACACCACTTACGTGATGTCTGAGCAGAAACTTTAAAAGTTGTGTGTTTCTCCAGCTCTTGCCCTTTTCCCTTTCCCCTGAGGATGATGTGTTCTAGATGGCACTTCTCCTTCTGCCTGGATTCTAGAATGGAAGACAAGAGAAGCTATCCCTTCATTGCCGACTAGTGATGCAAATGAGAAACAATGTGTGTTATACGCCACCGATATTTGGGGGATTGTTGTTATGCAACATAACCTAGTGAAAGCTGACTGATACAGTTTCTCAGTAGTAGGTTAATGTGGTCTGCTCATGTGTAGTGTTAAGTGAGGGGGACATTTAAAAAGGAGGTCATCTTGAATCAGATGATAGCTAGGGAGTTTGCATTTCTTATCGAGGCAGTTGGAGTTGGGGAGAGTTTCTGAGCTGAGGATTGATATGCTGAGGAGTGTGCTTTGGGAATGTGACTCCAATCTCAGGTCAGAGAAAGGAAGTAGTCCTGGGGAGGTGTTCGAGGCTGTTTAGGATGTCCAGGCATGAGGGGGGAGGGCTACAGTGAATGTGGAGAGGGGGTTTGATTTCAGAGACTGGATTTTGATCAGATTTATGAAGACATGGCAACTGCCTGAAGATGAGTGAGGGAGAGGGGCCACTTGCTTTCCAGGGAGGGAACTTTGTTCTGTTGGACCCTCCACGAACAGGGAGAGCAGGATGGACCCAGTGTGCTCCATCTAGCCAGCTTGCCAAGTGCCTAAGCACTATCTGTTTCCAAAATGCTGCATTTTACTGTGTAAAAATAAGATGTCTGGAGAGACACACCAGGTTTGGGTAGACTTCAGATTCTCTCTCTGCTTTGAAACCTGAAATTCTGCCACTGTACAAACTGTTGAAGTGTGAAGGTATCAGGGGCCTGGCTGAGGGGCAGATAGAGTGCAGGGCGGGCCCAGTTAGGGTGCATTGTGCCCTAGTATAAAATTCAGGACAACCTCAGAGATGCAGGATCTTTAGTTGGGTGAGGGCTAGATTTGGCCTGCCTTGCTCATCAACCAGTGGAGTGGCATCCACCATTCATTCATCATTCATTCAACAGAGTAGAGTAGTTAATAGCATAAGCTCTGAAGTTGGACTGTGGAGCTTGAATCCTGGCTTTGCTACTTACTGGCAGCAACCTGGGGCAAGTTACTTATGAACCCTTCTGTGCCTCTGTTTCACTGTCTAGCATGGTGACAACAGCCCTGAGGTAGGTTGTCTTAGGGTTTAATGCATTAACAAAAGCATAGCACTTAGAGGCTGGGTGTAGTGGCTCATGCCTGTAATCCCAGCACTTTGGAAGGCCAAGGCAGGCGGATCACTTGAGGTCAGGAGTTCGAGACCAGCCTGGTCAACATGGTGAAACTATATCTCTACTAAAAATACAAAAAATTAGCCAGGCATGGTGGCATGTGCCTTTTATCCCAGCTACTCAGGAGGCTGAGGCAGGAGAATCATTTGAACCCAGGAGGCAGAGGTTGCAGTGAACCAAGATTGTGCCTCTGCACTGCAGCCTGGGTGACAGAGCAAGCCTCCTTCTTAAAAAAAAAAAAAAGCATAGCACTTACAGCAGGGTTTGCTGCAGAATGAGGGCTGGTGTTCTGAGAGGGTGAGAGGGGCATTTTCACGGGGCACCCACCTCCTGTATGCCAGGCACTGGGAGACAGCAGTGAGCAAAAGGGGCCTGCCCTGGTGGAGCTTATGGTTTAGTGGAGCAGACAGAAAGTAAATTTGCAAATGAGCAGATGTATAATGTCAGGTGATAAGTATTGTGAGGAAAATAAATAGTGATCAGGAGATAGTGATTTGGATGGGCTTGGGGACTTAAAATCAGGTGTTTAGCAAGGTCTCTGAGTGGACAGGACCACTCAGGGGAAAGGTAAGGGAAAGGGGATGTGGAAGGAGCATTTCCAGCTAAGGGGGCAGGAAGCGCCAAGGCCCTGAGGTGGGCACGTGCTTTTCTGTCCTGTGAACAGCGAGGAGGCTGGTGTGACTGGGACACACTGAACTCACTGAAAGATTTCCTTTTCTTTTTAAGGAAATTGACCCACTCTGCTTTCATGACAAGTTCAGATTTGACAGCAGATGCAGTGCTATAGGAAGCAGTGCAGGAATATGCAAGCTTGCCACTCTCAGACCGCATTGTTTTGGAGCCTCAGTTTTTCCATCTGTAAACTCGAAGTGCTCTTCCCTACCTCTCAGGGTGGCTGTGGAGAAGGCATAAGGTCACCTGTCCTCATTCTCTTAGGCAGGAGGCATTCAGTAAACACTAATTACTGTAAGTGTTGACAGAGAGTGACCTGAGGTCAAGGAGGGAAGCATCTCTCCAATATAACACGTTGGGATGAGATCTGAGGTCATAAGGGAGGGATAGATCATTGTTGTAACCATCTACTTAAACAAATTAAAAAGGCCTTATGTTCAAGCTGTTATTTATATTGCAGTAATAGCTGCTTGCAGTGGTAGTTTTACTTGTGAAAAGGGAAAATGATGATGATGTCTGCAAATCACTGTTTTGAACTAGGGCTGTGGTTCTCCACTTTGGCTGCTCATTAGGGTCACCTGGGCAAATTTTAAAAATGCTGATGCTGAGGCCATGACCCAGACAGATTAAATTGTGATCTCTGGGTGTGGACCTGGTCTGCAGTGGTTTTTAAATTTCCCCCGGTGATCAAACGTGTGGCCATGGTTAAAAAGCACTGAGCTGGGTTGGGTGCGGATGTAGCCTCTCTTGCTCTTGGAGATTCTGTGTGTGCCAGGGTCCATGATCACTACCGCTGTGCTATGGGGATGGGATAAGAATGACCCCACGAGTCAGGGTTCGGCTGAGCTTCCTCCTTTATAGCCCCTGCTTCTAGTATGGCTCATGTATGCCGCCAAACATAACTTTATCTTTAACCTTCTGAAAAAGTTCATAAAACACAAGAATGCTTTACAATTGACTCTATATTCTTATTTTAAAAGTACAGGCTCTTCAGTGGGTTCTGATATCAATCTCCTATTTCTTCCTCCTGGGGAGTTAGTGATATGCCTTAGCCAGTGTGGCAAAAGGAATTGATGCAATACAATCTTGATCCCATTTAATGTCCCACATTGGCTGATTTCACTTTGTGCTAGGATGTGCTGAAACTTTCAAGGAGCCAAAGGCACTAGGAGACGGGCGTCAATTCGTGATGTAAGACCTTACTAATGGCCAAAGGCAGAGTCAAAAACACTGAAGATTCAAGGCAAAATAACAGTGAGGAGGGGATGGTGCATTTTATTTAGGTAGTGAGATTCTCATTTTCACATTGTTTCCCTTATTGCTTTGGCTGCCAGGAAGCTCAAAAGCATTTTATGATCAATTGCTTTAGATTCCCTTAAAATGTTTGCAAAATCCATTCCCATCTTACTGTCACTTCCCAACATTGTTACTTGGCTTTCAACCTTTTACTCCAGTCTTAAACCTTTTTGGAAGTATTTGGGTTATAAAAATACTTTCAAGGCCGGGTGTGGTGACTCACTCCTGTAATCCCAGCACTTTGGGAGGATAAGGTGAGTGAATCACGAGGTCAGGGATTCAAGACCAGCCTGGCCAAGATGGTGAAACCCCGTGTCTACTAAAAATACAAAAATTAGCTGGGCTTGGTGGTGGGCACCTGTAATCCCAGCTACTCAGGAGGCTGAGGTAGATAATTGCTAGAACCCCGGAGGCAGAGTTCACACTGAGCCGAGATCGTGCCACTGCACTCCAGCCTGGGTGACAGAGTGAGACTTCATCTAAAAAAACAAAAATAAACAAACAAACACAAACTTTTAAAGAAAATACTTTTGCCTTGTGCCTAGATATTTGATTGGAAAAAGGTTCTCATCATATTCAAAAGAACAGTTGAGGTATTAGAGCTTCTTTTGCAACCCTGACATCCACCCAGATGATGACGCAGGCTCAGGGAGAAGAGGGACTTTCTCAGGAGGTGAGAGAATTACTAAGGTGCTCCATTTACTAAGTGTGTGAACCCAGCAGGTTTTAACTTCCTTAAATCTCATTTCCCTGTTTATGAGATGGTGATGATCAGAGCTGTGTAGATTCATTGTGTGGACTGAATGAGCAAAGGCATCTAAAGCACTTGGCATGATGCCTGGTACTTAAACATTGACATAGTAGTATTTTTATCATGACAGTTGTTCTAAGTCAGAGGTCAGCAAACTCTTTGTGTAAAGAACCAGATAGTAAATATTCTAGGCTTTGTGGGCCATACCGTTTCTATAGCAACTGCTCCACTCTGCCGATACAGGGTGACTCCACCAATGAATGTGTTGCAATAAAACTTTATCAATCCTGGGCCATAGTCTGCCGATCCTGTTCGAGGTCACAAAGTTGGTTGGTGGTTTCCTGATTCCCAGTTCCTGGGGCCCCTTCCACTAAATCCACACTGCCCACCATCAGAAATGGAGACGCACAGTGATTACTTTTATTCTGTCCATTGATTCATTTTCTGGGATAATTTTGTTTTCTAAGATTCATACTAAGACAAGGTTTCCACTTGAGAAATCTGGAGCAGAATCAGTGTTCTCATGGTTTTTCTCTGTACCTAATCTTCTGATGTGCATGGGGAAAATCTTCTGAAGCAAAGTGTTCTAAGAAGCCCCCTTGGGTGAAGATTTTTTGGAGCCCATTGCCACCAAGGGGTAGAGCCAGGCTCTCATAAATGTTGGGGCATTGATTAATCAGAATGTTAACAGGAGAGAAAGCCTAAACTCAGGAGGGAAACTCCAATTTGCCTAAGGTTTAGCCACTGATCATGGCTTGTGATTTGGAGTTACCAGCTCACAGGGAGCCACCACGTCACACTGCAGGCTCTGGGAATTTCATAAGATAAACCATCACAAACAAAAGGGGGAAAATGGGATAACCCCCCCTTCCAGGTTAAAAAAAAAAAAGGCCTGTGTAAGGATTGCTGTTGAATTTCTCCCCAGATTTCCAATGTCTTCAATGTCTTAAATAACAAAAGTGACTGGAAGGTTTTGTTTGTTTGTTTGTTTGTTTTGTTTTTTTAAGACAGAGTCTTGCTCTGTCACTGAGGCTGGAGTGCAGTGGCACAATCTCGGCTCACTGCAACCTCCGCCTCCTGAGTTCAGGCAATTCCCCTTCCTCAGCCACCTGAGTAGCTGGGATTGCAGGTGTGCACCACCACACCTGGGTAATTTTTGTATTTTCAGTAGAGACAGGGTTTTGCCTTATTGGCCAGGCTGGTCTGGAACTCCTGAGCTCAAGTGATCCACCCGCCTCGGCCTCCCAAAGTGCTGGGATTACAGGCATGAGCCACCGCGCCCAGCCTGGAAGATGTCTCTTAAGTGTTAGGACATTTCTGTTTTTAGACTACAGTTTTTGAGATGATTGTAGATTGGTATAAAGTTGTCAGAAATAACACAGACAGATTTTATATGTCCTTCACCTTGTTTTCTTTCCCCAGTCATAATATTTGAGAAACTATAGTGGAGTATCACAACGAGGATACTAACATTGATACAGTCAAGATACGCAAGATTCCCAACACCTCAGAGACCCCTCACATTGCTGTAGGCATTTTAAAATATAAGCTCTTTAAAATATAAGCTCTGAATTTTGGGGGATTCCAATAGGAGGGCATGCCAGCAGTGTGGTTCAGTTGTTTTAATGACTTGCTTTTTCAAATCCTGTCTGTGGCTGAGAGTCTTGTTTCCAATAGCAGATGTCTCCTTTTTGAAGTATGGATAAAGGAGCTTTGTAGTTGTTTTCCTAAGAGGCTGTTCCTGTGGGTTTGAGGATGTGCCACCTCACTGGCACTGTGGGGCGGACACTCACCACCTGCCTGGCAGATATTTCACCAAAAGGAATCATTTGGGGCTGACCGTGGAAGTGTTACTTTGGGCAAACTTGCCAACGCCCAGAAGAATGCACTTGTGCTCAATAGCTGCCAGGTTATGAATGTATTGAGCCCTATTGAAGTCTCTCTGTCTAGAAAGACAATGCAGGGTACTTCTTGTTGGAAACTGACCTATGTTGGAAACATGACCTATGTCATGTGCAGGTAAGTTCTTTTTTTGGGAGCTGCTATGCAGGGTGGGTTAGGGCCAGCTGCCCCTCAGCAACCTTGCCACCAGGTTATAAAGAAAGTAAGTTACCAGTCAAATCCTGCTGTATACAGATGTACAACCCTCAGTAAGATAGATGCTAACCTAACACTCTGTCCTTTTGGGTATTCTGACTACGTTTGCAGGAAAGAGTGACTCCAGGTAGAATCAATAATATTCAAGTGTCAGGCTTCAGTTAAACTTATAGTCAAGATCAAGAAAACAGGACCCTCCCAAATCAGTGGCCAGACTGAGGACCATTTGGGGATCAGGCCTCGGGTACCATCCCTAAGGACCCCAGGATACAGGATCCCCTCCCTAATCATCTGAGGGTGGGGATGGCCTCCAAACTCTCTCAGTCTATCCACACATCTCAAACACCATTGATTTCATCCATGAGAATCCATTTCTAACATCCAGCATCTTAATGACCAAGTCACTCAGTTACTAGCAAACTCAGTTCATTATGGAGATTAGCAGAGTACTTGATGTTAATGGGAAACAGATATAGCTGCAGGACTTTGGAGCTTGGCCAGACATGCTCACTTGCCACCTGCAATGGACTATGTTGTGTTCCCCCAAATGAATGCTTGTGTTCCCCAAAATTCATATGTTGAAATCCTAAGCCCCCGTTTGATGGTGTTAGGAGGCAGGAGGTGATTGGGTCATGAAAGTGGGAGACCTCATGAATGGAATTCGTGCTCTTATTAAAAGAGGCCAAGGAGCTAGCTTCCTCTCTTTCTGCCTTGTGAGAAGTGAGCAGTCTGCAAGTTAGCAGTAAGAAGTTAGCAGTTAGCAGTAAGAAGTTAGCAGTCTGCAACCTGGAAGAGGGCCCTTACTAGAACCCAACTATGTTGGCATGTTGATCTTAGACTTCCAAGCCTCCAGAACTGTGGAAAATAAATTTCTGTTGTTCATAAGCCACTCAATCTATGGTACTTTTTTTACAGCAGCCCGAACTAAGACATAACCCTTTGGTACAGATTCCTAATTAGGGCAACCAGTGGTCACTTGGGCTTAGCTGAAATCTCTCTCTTTGTCTCTCTCTTATACACACACACACACACACACACACACACAGACACACCACCCCGCACTGCCTGTGCTGAAAACTCAGAATAAATCATAGGCATCCTAAAGGTGGTTAGCAGGACAGGCTGGGCTTCAGAATGCCATCTCTAACACAAGCTATGGAACCCTCGGATTATTTTTTTTTAACTGCTATTTTCACACCCATAAAATGGGGATAATAAGATCTACCTCAAAGCTTGTGAATAGAGCTCAACAAAAATTAGCAGCTATTGTTACATGAAAAAATATTTCTAACTTTCTTCTACTTCCACTAAATGAGCAAGACACGTGCCTATTAGAGCAGGTGTGCACCACCACACCTGCTGTGTGAGCCACAGCAGGCTGGGCGCTGTGGCTCGTGCCTGTAATCCCAGCACTTTGGGAGGCCAAGGTGGGTGGATCACTTGAGGCCAGGAGTTCGAGATCAGCCTGGCCAACATGTTGAAACCCCATCTCGACTAAAAATACTAAAAAAAGAAAAAAAAGAAAAAAACATTACCCAGGTGTGGTGGCGCACACCTGTAATCCCAGCTACTCAGGAGGCTGAGGCATGAGAATTGCTTTAACCCAGGAAGCAGAGGTTGCAGTGAGCTGAGATTGCACCACTGTACTCCAGCCTGGGTGACAGAGTGAGATCTTGTCTAAAAAAGAAAGAAAAAGAAAGAAGGAAAGTAGGAAGGAGAAGGGAAGGAAGGAAGGAAAGAAGGAAGGAAGGAAGGAAGGAAGGGAAAGGAAAGGAAAGGATAGGAAGGGAAAGGAAAGGATAGGAAAGGAAAGGAAGGGAAGGGAAGGGAGGAGAAAGAGTAAGAGAGAAAAAAAGGTAGACGTAGGCTTAGTTTTAGTGAGGGAGATGAGAGTAATAATGGGAGCTGTTGGTAGTAAGCAGAAAGGAGGAAGGGAACTCCCATTTGAGCCCCTACTGTTCCATCAATACTGTTGTGGTGGCAGTGAACAAGAGTACTGACTGCTAGGGAAAGGTAGGGGGTTTGCCAGGGAAGAGAGACCTTGAACAAGGAGCTATGAATGAGAGGCACCGTGAACATGTGGGAGGCAATCAGCATAGAATGGAGGTTTGAGGTGGTGAGAGAGAGCTACCCCAAAGGAAGAATGTTTAACTTGAGATACATTAGACAAGTAGGAGTTACCTAAACAGAGAGAGAGATGGATGAGGGGAATGGCAGGTGCAAAGGCCCTGAGGCAGGGAAGGTTATGAATATGCTATAGCCATACAGGTGAATTTAGAATTTTTGAACTAAAATGACAGGAGGAAGGAACTGGGAGATGAGTCCATAAGGTTGCAGGAGCTGTGCTGAGAAGGACCTTACAGGTAAAGGGTTGGAATTTGGGCTTTGATAGTGGGCACTCCCCTTCTGTGGTTTTGCATTGCCATTAGATTAGGTTCTGTTTTCAGACTCTGATTGTTAGGTGTGTGGCATTCTCCTTACTTTGCTGCTGAGGAGTCAAAAGCCCAGGGCCCTGAAATACATTGGAAGCCAGAGCCAAGACTTATTTATTCTCTGGGCCTTATTTCTCCCATCTGCCAAAAGCGAAGATGGTGGCTGATGTCTGAGGTTTGATCCAGCTTAAGTTAGAGCAAGTTGGAGTTGCAAGGGGACTTATATCGGTGTGAGAGCAGGGCGCCCCCTTGAGGACATTCAGGAAAGGAATTGAGGTTGGTTGTGAGTTAATCAAATAGGAAATGCCCTCATCCATCTATGGAATAAGACCAGTTGTCCGAGAATGTCATTCTAGATGGGAACCCCCAATATTCTGCATTTAAGAAGATGCCCCTGGAGAGTAACTGTGCAGTTCACTACGGGGCATTTACAAACTTAAAGTCTTTGAATAGGTAATGTTTTCATATGATTCAAAATTCAGAAAGCACTGGAGATGATAAAACCTCTGTCTCCCATCTCTGTCCCACAGCTACCCAAACCCCCCTCCACAAAGGCAACCTTTTAACAGTTTGTGCATGCACAGAATATGGACCTATGTGATGACTCAACTATTTCAAGCTATCAGGAGCATGACGTACCCTTTGATCCATACCTATCTTTCCTCAATATTGAAGGCTAACCCAAGTCATTAATAATTAAATGTTTCTTCTCTCATCCTTTAAATATCTACATAGTATTCTATTGTGTGAATGGACTGTGATCTATTTAACTCATTCCCTAATGACGTATATACGTTTATTGTTGTAGCACAGGAGGGCAAAAAAACATTGTTGCGATAAGTGACTTAGAAGCGGAATTGCTGGGTCAGGGGACGGGTGAATTTGTCTTTTTTTTTTTTTTTTTTT